>NC_041392.1:354326772-354344185 GCF_002162155.2 Triticum dicoccoides
GGCGGATGGGCCCGCGGGGGCCGGCCACGGGCTCCCGGACCGCGCGGTGGGAGGCGGCGGCGAGGACACGTGGCGGGCGGTGGTTGGTTGGGGCACGGCGGCGGACGCGTCCGGCCTAAATCGGACTCGTCCGGCGGCGAGGAGAGCTGTTTTTAGGGTTTCGGGGAGGGGGATCCGAGAATTTCGAGAGGGGTCTATAAATAGGCATAGGAGGAGCTAGGAGAGTCCAAATGAGGTGCAGTTTTCGGCCACGCAATCGTGATCGAACGCTCTAGATGATGGAGCAGGTTTTGGTGGGTTTTGGGCCAAATTGGAGGGGTGTTGGGCTGCAACACACACGAGGCCTTTTCGGTCCCTCGGTTAACCGTTGGAGTATCAAACGAAGTCCAAATGATACGAAACTTGACAGGCGGTCTACCGATAGTAAACCAAGGCCGCTTGGCAAGTCTCGGTCCAATCCGGAAATGTTTAATCCCCACACATGAAAGAAAGCTAGAAATGACCACCGGAGGAGAACGAAGCGCCGGAATGCACAACGGACAACGGGGAAAATGCTCGAATGCATGAGATGAACACGTATGCAAATGCAATGCACATGATGGCATGATATGAAATGCATGACAAAGATAACAACACACGCAGACAAAGACCCGAACCCGAGAAAATAAAATAACTTAACGCCGGAAACGACAAGAGTTGGAGTACAAATTGGGAAAGTTACATCCGGGGTGTTACAACACTCCACCACTACGAAAGGATCTCGTCCCGAGATCTAGGACTGAAAGAACGCCGGGTACTCAGAACGGAGGTGATCCTCGCGTTCTCAGGTAGCTTCACGGTCGGAATGGTGTGACCACTTGACTTTGAGAAATTTGATTGACTTGTTGCGAGTCTTGCGTTCAGTCTCTTCAAGAATAGCAACTGGGTGCTCACGATAAGAGAGATCTTCTTGGAGCTCAATGTCCTCGAAGTTGACGGTGCGGTCAGGAGTCTTGAAGCACTTTCAAAGCTGAGAGACATGGAACACGTCATGAACATTTGCAAAGTTTGAAGGAAGCTCGAGTTGATAGGCGAGGTCGCCTCTCTTGCTGACAATCTTGAAAGGTCCCATGTATCTAGGGGCAAGCTTCCCTTTGATACCGAAGCGATGAGTACCTTTCATAGGAGAGACACGGAGGTAAACATGATCTCCGATCTCGATAGCCAAATCACGATGCTTACTATCATAGTAGCTCTTCTAGAGGGATTGGGCTGCTTTGAGGTTATGACGAATGACTTTGCACATTTCCTCTACCTCTGTGATTAAGTCATTACCCAAAAGCTGACGTTCACCGGTTTCAGACCAGTTGAGAGGGGTACGACACTTCCTGCCATACAGAATTTCAAATGGGGCCTTGCCCGAACTTGCTTGAAAACTGTTGTTGTAGGAGAATTCAGCATAAGGAAGACAATCCTCCCACTTCATGCCGAAGGAGATCACACAAGCCCTGAGCATATCTTCAAGAATCTGGTTGACACGCTCGACTTGACCGCTAGTTTGAGGATGGAAAGCTGTGCTGAAGCGGATGTTGGTGCCCATGGCCTTCTGAAAAGAATCCCAAACCTTTGAGGTAAAGATGCTGCCACGGTCTGAAGAGATCACTTGTGGAATACCGTGCAGAGAGACAATACGAGAGGTATAGAGTTCCGCCAATTGAGCTGGAGTGATCGACTCTTTGATAGGCAGAAAGTGAGCCACTTTAGTGAGTTTGTCGATGACAACGAATATAGCATCATTTCCACGCTTGGACTTTGGAAACCCAGTCACGAAGTCCATTTCAATGTGGTCAAACTTCCATTCTCGAATGGAAAGAGGTTGGAGGAGACCTGATGGCCTTTGGTGTTCTGCCTTCACTCTTCTGCAGACATCACATTCATTCACGAATTGAGCAATCTCGCGCTTCATTCGAGTCCACCAATAAGCCTGCTTAAGGTCCTGATACATCTTCGTGCTCCCAGGGTGGATGGAGAGGAGAGAATTGTGAGCCTCGTTCATGATCACTTTACGAAGGTCACCTTTGGGTACAACAATATGATCCTCGAAGAAGAGAGTATCCTTGTCATCAAGGCGGTAGCACTTGTACTTGGGTTGACTCTTGGCAATCCCAATCTTCACCTTTTTCACCATAGCATCAAGAAGCCAGGCTTGGCGAATCTGATCTTCCAAGGTAGGAGAGACTTGAAGGTTGGCGAGGAAACCTTGAGGAACAACTTGCAGATTAAGTTTGCGGAAAGCTTCACAAAGCTCGGGTTGATAAGGCTTGAGAATCAGACTGTTGCAATAAGCTTTTCTGCTCAACGCGTCAGCAATCACATTGGTCTTGCCTGGAGTATACTCGATACTCAGATTATACTCTTGAATCATTTCAACCCATCGAGTTTGCCTAAGGTTGAGATTAGGCTGAGTGAAGATGTACTTGAGACTCTTGTGATCAGTGAAAATGTCCACTTTTCTTCCCAATAGAAGATGTCTCCAAGTCAAAAGAGCATGCACAACTGCCGCCAACTCGAGATCATGAGTGGGGTAGTTCTTCTCATTAGGCTTCAACTGGCGAGAGGTATAAGCAACAACTTTCTTCTCTTGCATCAACACTGCGCCAAGACCTTGGAGAGAGGCATCACAAAAGACCTCGTACGGCTTGGATTCATCAGGTAGAGTCAGAACTGGAGCAGTGATCAATTTCTCTTTCAAAGTGTTGAAAGCAATGTCACACTCCGGAGACCAAACGTACTTGACGTGCTTCTGGAGAAGATTAGAGAGAGGCTTCGCGATCTTAGAAAAGTTTTCAACAAATCTTCGACAATAGCTTGCGAGACCGAGGAAGCTACGGAGTTGCTTCACGTTCTGAGGAGGTTCCCAATTCACAATTGCAGACACCTTCTCAGGATTCACGACAATGCCCTTGGCAGAGATGATATGACCAAGATAAAGAATCTCATCGAGCCAAAATTCACACTTGGAGAACTTGGCGTAGAACTGATGTTCTCTGAGCTTATCAAGAACCAAACGCAAGTGCTTGGCATGATCTTCCTTGTTCTTGGAGAAAACCAGAATGTCGTCGAGATAGACCAAAACGAAGTCATTGGTGTAGGCGTTGAAGATGAAGTTCATCATGCGAGAGAACGTCGGAGGAGCGTTGACGAGGCCAAAAGACATGACCGTGTATTCATATGAACCAAAGCTTGTCCTGAAAGCCGTATTGGGAATATCTTGCTCACGGATTCGAATCTGATGATAACCCATACGAAGATCAAGCTTGGAGAATACTTGGGCACCTTTGAGTTGTTCGAACAGCTCATTGATGTTGGGAAGTGGGTATTTGTTCTTGATGGTCTTCTTGTTCACTGGACGGTAATCAACACAAAGTCGGTCCGTTCCATCCTTCTTCTTCACAAAAAGAACACCACAACCCCACGGAGAAGAACTAGGCCGGATGAGACCCATTTCTCTTGAATATCGAGTTGCTTCTTTAGCTCCTTCAACTCTTCAGGTCCGAGCTTGTAAGGACGCTTGCACACAGGTTCCGTGCCAGGCTCAAGATCAATAACGAATTCAACTGGCCGGTGCGGAGGCATTCCTGGAAGCTCTTCTGGAAAGACGTCTTGATATTCGCAAACGACTGGAATTTGTGAGATGTCATCCAATTCACCCTTCTCATTGAGAGAAAACAGACGGATGGTATCATCACGAGCGGCAAAGACAATTACATCCTCAGACGAATGAGTCAATAGAATCTGCCTTACTGCACAATCAAGATGTGCCTTGTGCTTAGAAAGCCAATCCATTCCGAGAATAAGATCAATATCCGAGTCACCAAGAACCGTTGGAGAAGCCAGAAACTTGTAGTCACCCAAAGTGATAGTAACATTCGAAACGATGGAGTTAGCATGCATGCGCTTATCGGGAGAGACAACTGCTAAAGGACTAGGCAAAACTTGCGAAACCAATTCATGCCTATTTGTAAACGGTCTCGAGATGAAGCAATGCGATGCACCAGTGTCAAAAAGAACTTTTGCTGGAATATCATTAACAGGAAGGTTACCCATGATCACATCTGACGAGTCCTCTGCCTGGGCTGCGTTCATCAAATTGACCTTGGCGTGCTTGGGGTTATGCTTGACCACAACTGTACTTGCCGATCTGACAGGAGGAGGAGGAGGAAGACGCCTCTGGTTGAGACACTTGTTGGCATAGTGACCCTTCTGTTGGCACTTGTTGCACATGACCTCTGAAAGCGGACGGTGATACGGAGCACTCGATCTTGGAGCTTGAGACGAAGTCTTGTTCTGAAAGCCAGGGTTGGGTGGGTGGGAAGAACCACTGCCACCTTTGCTCTTCTTCTGATACGGCTGACGGAACGGAGGAGGAGGAAGCCAATACTTCTGCTGCTTGGCCACTTGAGTAGAGGAAGAAGGAGTAACATCTCTGACTCGCTTCTTGGAAGCATCACACCTCAACTGAGCAGCCTCTTGCTTCAATGCCATGTTGTAGAACTCATCGTATCTCAAGGGCTCGAAGAGGACAAGAGCGAGCTGGATTTCTTCTCTGAGACCACCCCTGAACTGGTATATCATGCTCTTCTCATCAGGGACGTCCTGCTTGGCAAAGCGGGCGAGCTTCTGGAACAACTTGTTGTAGTCATAGACAGACAAAGAGCCTTGCTTCAGGTTGCGGAATTCCTCACGCTTGCTTTCAACCACGCTCTGGCGAATATGATGAGCTCGGAAATCTCGACGGAAATCATCCCAAGTGATAACACGTCCACCTCTGGAGTGCTTGTACTGCTGGAACCATTCTGCAGCTTGATCTTTCAGTTGGAAGGAAGCGAACTTGACAAAGTCCTCAGGCCTGACGTTACTGCACTTGAAATGCTTGCACAGATCCACAAGCCAATTGTCAGCATCGGTTGCCTCAACACAATTGCTGAAAGTCTTTGGCCCGTTAGCAAGGAACTGATTGAGTGAAGCAAAGTGATTCTGATTGCTGCCTTGATTCCCTTGGTTGCCTTGATTGCGCTCTTGAAGAATTTGCATGATCAGCTGTGTGTTTGCATTGGTTGCGGCCATCACAGCTTGCCATGCCTCCGGAGGAGGTGGAGGCGGTGGCGGATTAGGATTTGGAGTCGTGCGCATTGGAGGAGCCATCCTGAAGAGGTTGACATCCAATTAGCACATTGACAGACAAAAATTGAAGCTGAATCCAACGGAATGAAAATTGCAACATATAGTCTTCACATCCGAACAAAATGAACGAATGCATTCCTCTTGAAATGGTCACATATCCATAAATTGAGAAGCCACGTAGAATTAAGGTAGAGAAATAAATCAACAAGGTACGAATCAAGAACGAATAATCGGTAAGAAATCCCAATCTCAAACCAATATCCGTGGAAGAAGAACTAGAGCTACTAGAATTCCCACCTATGAAACTCCCGAACCTTTCCGGTTATGCAATCAGGTGTTGGGGATACAGGGGAAGCATAATATCTCACCCAAACTAGCAAATCCTACATCCAGCTGTATCCATCCTTCAACAAATAACCAAGAAACCTTCAGAAACCATCTACCTCAACCTTCGAAAAGCATCCGTTATACAAGTTATGGCGATACTCCCGAACTCCCGCCCCAGTACTGGGTGGCGTCGAGGTTATCTCACCAACGAACTGCATAAAAGAGATTTTCGATGTCGGCGTACTAAACTCAGGTATTCCAGAATTGCAATGATAAAATTATGATGACAACACCTCAGAGCTCAACTCCCTGGGACACTTCCACTAAACCCCTGGCAGGAGGCACCAAGACAATGTTCTCATCATAAAACCATCGGAACGATTCCAAGATACCCGCGTGATCCTAAATTTTTTTTAGTGAAATTTGAGAAGAGAAGAGTAAAAACTCTATGTCAAGATGCCTTACCAGAGCGATGAGGAGACTGGGAAGTAAAAAGAATTCCTAAACTCTCCGATATATAATTCCTAAATGACCCAAAACATTTTTCTAGGCACAACTCGGCCGCTAAAACGATCAAGCAATGGGGCTCCTAAGGTCGGGGAAGGCTCTGATTACCAACTTGTAACACCCTCGATGCGACTATATCTCCCACGTGTCGAGGCACGACTTAGAGGCATAATCGCATTGAAGGCATATGTCGCAAGTTAGGCAATCTTCACAACATCCCATGTAGTATAATAATAAAAGGGGAGATAACATAGTTGGCTTACACTCGCCACGTCAATCAAGTACATAAATAACATTACATCATCCAAACACTCATGGCCCGACTACGGCGCCAAAATAGAAGATAAATCCAACATGCGACACGGTCCCAATCACCCCCAACTGGGCACCACTACTGATCATCGGGAAAGGAAACATAGTAACGTTGAGAGTCTTCGTCGAACTCCCACTTGAGCTCGATCGCGTCTCCTGGAGCGGAATCATCAGGTCCTGCATCTGGTGTAATAGTAATCTGTGAGTCACGGGGGCTCAGCAATCTCGCACCCTCGCGATCAAGACTATTTAAGCTTATAGGTATGGCAAGGTAAATATATGTGGAGCTGCAGCAAGCGACTAGCAAAATATGGTGGCTAACTTATTCGCAAAAGAGAGTGATAGAGGCTAAGGTGTCCCGATGTTTCGATGAGATGGTGGCTATCGTTTTCTGTGGGAGTCGACCTTGACGATCCGACTACGAACGTGCGAGACATCGCGCCTTAGCAATCGCTAAACCAACTTCCGAGGGTTATTGACCATGCCGGAGCACGATCAACCTGACCACGAGGGTCTGTTTCCTGCGAGCAAACGAAGAACAAGCAAGAAACTGAGATTGCAATCGGGATATTGCGAATATAAGATGAAAGCTTTATTGATCAAGGTGGGGTTGTGTGACGTCTTGGTCTGGTCGTTGGACACAAACGAAGTACGCGAAGTTGCAGCTATGGCGAACTTTTAATCTAAACAAAACCCAAAGTCTAAATGACGCCCTAAGGGCTGTATATATGGAGGAAGAGGGGGGAATTTCGTGGCCCTTGAGGGTGGGGTCCGAAACCAACCCTAACTCTTGTTTCCCCACACATACGGACTCTAAAAATAGCCTATACTTAAGTATTTCGAAATTACATGGGCCTGGCCCATTAATAAGGTGATGCAGCACCTAGAATAGCCTATGGACGAATATTATGAAGTGGCATCTTGTATATTTCATCCAAGGCTTCATGCACTCCTTATGGCGGCTTCAAAGTCCTGAAATCATCACTTGTAACTCCGTTCTTGATCCCCTTGCGCATGCCATCAACTCCATGCGTGTTCTTGCTCCAATGTTCATCCTTCTCCAAGCTAGGCCCTTCATTTGTAAGCAAAACAAATGTATCCAATTTAGGCAGCATCATAATCTCATGAACATTAGAATCATTACCAAGAAACCAAAGTACCTGGTAATTTAATTGGCATGCGCAAGCTCTAGTAATTGGTCCAGTATATGTAACAGTAGGGGCTGTGGGTGTAACAATGGTATTGATGTCCACATCATCCTCCCCTTCTTGAAATGAAGTCGTCCTCGACGGAAGCGCATCTTCCTCACCCAAATAAGGCTTCAAATCTGCAATGTTAAAAGTGGGACTAACCCCAAAATCTACAGGTAGCTCAAGTTTATATGCATTATCATTTATTTTTTCTAACACCTTAAAAGGACCATCAGCACGTGGCATTAGCTTTGATTTGCGCAGATTAGGAAATCTATCTTTACGCAAATGTAACCAAACAAGATCTCCAGGCGCAAACACAACATGTTTTCTACCCTTATCTCCAGCAAGTTTATATTTAGCATTCATACGCTCAATGTTTTCCTTAGTTAACTCATGCATTTTTAAAATCAATTCAGAACATTCTTTAGCATCAAAATTAACCTTCTCTGAAGATGGAAGAGGCAACAAATCAATAGGTGCACGAGGTAGGAAACCATACACAATTTCAAAAGGGCACATCTTAGTAGTAGAATGCAATGAACAATTATAAGCAAATTCAATATGAGGCAAGCATTCTTCCCACATTTTCTTGTTATTCTTCAAAACAGCCCTAAGCATAGTAGACAATGTTCTATTGACTACTTCAGTTTGTCCATCAGTTTGGGGGTGACAAGTAGTACTAAAAAGCAGCTTAGTCCCCAACTTAGCCCATAAACATCTCCAAAAGTGGCTAAGAAATTTAGTATCACGATCTGAAACAATAGTATTTGGCACACCATGTAAGCGAATAATTTCATGAAAGAACAAATCAGCAACATTAACAGCATCATCGCTTTTATGACATGGTATAAAGTGTGCCATTTTCGAGAACCTATCCACGACAACAAATATGCTATCCCTCCCCTTCTTTGTTTGAGGTAAACCTAAAACAAAGTCCATAGATATATCCTCCCAAGGAACACTAGGTACAGGCAAAGGCATATATAAACCATGAGGATTGAGTCGTGACTTAGCTCTTTGACATGTAGTGCAGCGAGCAACAAAACGCTCAACATCCCGTCTCATCTTTGGCCAAAAGAAATGTGTAGCAAGTATATCCTCCGTCTTCTTGACGCCAAAGTGTCCCATTAATCCTCCTCCATGCGCCTCCTGCAACAACAAAAGACGAACGGAGCTAGCTGGAATGCATAGCTTGTTAGCACGAAACACAAATCCATTGTTAAGAACAAACTTGTTCCAAGTTCTCCCTTCCTTACAATTCTGCAATACATCTTTAAATTCAGCATCATGAACATATTGATCTTTGATGTCTCCAAACCAAATGTTTTAAAGTCAAGTTGTGAAAGCATAGTATAACGACGAGACAAGGCATCAGCAAGAACATTTTCTTTACTCTTCTTGTGTTTAATGACATAAGGGAAAGTCTCAATGAATTCAACCCATTTAGCATGTCTACGGTTCAGTTTTGCTTGACTTTTAATGTGTTTCAAAGATTCATGATCAGAATGTGTAACAAGTTCCTTGGGCCATAAATAATGTTGCCATGTTTCTAAGGTCCGAACAAGAGCATATAATTCTTTATCATAAGTAGAATAGTTCAGACTAGGCCCACTCAATTTTTCAGAAAAGTATGCAACAGGTTTTCCATCTTGTAATAACACACCTCCTAATCCAATTCCACTAGCATCACATTCAAGCTCAAAAGTCTTATTGAAATTAGGAAGTTGGAGTAAAGGAGCATGTGTCAACTTATCTTTCAATACCGTGAAGGCTTCTTCCTGTGCGGTACCCCAAACAAAAGGCACATCCTTCTTTGTAAGCTCGTTGAGAGGTGCAGCAATGGTGCTGAAATCTCTCACAAAACGCCTATAGAAACCAGCAAGGCCAAGGAAACTCCTCACTTGTGTGACCGTTTTGGGCTGCGGCCAACTCTCAATAGCTTCAATCTTGGCTTTATCAACTTCAATTCCCTGTGGAGTAACAACATAGCCAAGAAAAGATACTCGGTCGGGGCAAAAGGTGCACTTTCCAAGGTTTCCAAACAAACGTGCATCACGTAGAGCAATAAAAACAGCACGTAAATGGTCCAAATGTTCCTCCAAAGATTTGCTATAAATCAATATGTCATCAAAGTAAACTACCACAAATCGTCCAATGAAAGCACGTAAAACTTCGTTCAGTAACCTCATGAAAGTACTAGGTGCATTAGTTAACCCAAAAGGCATGACTAACCACTCATATAATCCAAACTTAGTTTTAAATGTTGTTTTCCATTCATCACCCAATTTCATACGAATTTGATGGTATCCACTACGCAAATCAACTTTGGAGAATATTGTAGAGCCACTCAATTCATCAAGCATATCATCTAGCCTAGGAATAGGATGACGATAATGAATAGTAATATTATTAATGCCTCTACAATCAACGCACATACGCGACGTACCATCCTTTTTCGGCACTAAAATGATAGGAACAGCACAAGGACTAAGGGATTCACGTATATAACCTTTGTCGAGCAGTTCTTGTACTTGACGCATAATCTCCTTCGTCTCCTCTGGATTGGTACAGTATGGTGCACGGTTGGGTAGCAAAGCACCGGGAATTAAGTCAATTTGATGCTCAATCCCTCGAATAGGTGGTAATCCCGGTGGCACGTCTTGTGGAAAGACGTCAGCGAACTCCTGCAAAATGTTAGTGACAACAGGGGGCAAAGAGGAAGGCACGTCCTCGAATGAAAATAATGCCTCTTTGCTCACAAAAGCATAGCAAACAGATTTGCTAAAATCTAGCTCATAAATATCAGATTTGGTGGCAAGTAAACATGCACTTCTCAATTTAATTTCAGAAACAACAGTAGATGGTTTATTATTAGGCTTCATTTGGTGCTCAAATTCTTTTGCCACAATCTGATTTTCACTCTTATTTGTCTCCTGTTTTGCTTTATTAGCTCTATTAATATCATCTTTCAAAATGGAATCAGGAGTCATAGGAAGCAAAGTAATATTTTTATCGTTATGAACAAGAGTATACTGATTGTTTCTACCATGGTGTACAGAATTTTTATCAAATTGCCATGGTCTACCAAGTAATAAGGAACATGCTTGCATAGGCACCACATCACAATCAACATAATCAGCATATGTAGAGATACTAAAATGCACACGAACAGTACGTGTTACCTTAACCTTGCCGCTGTTGTTGAACCATTGGATGTAGTAAGGATGTGGATGTGGTCTTGTGGTGAGAGATAGATTCTCCACCATCTCCATGCTAGCCAAGTTATTGCAGCTCCCTCCATCTATGATCACGCGAACAGAACGTTCCTTCACAACTCCCTTTGTATGGAACAAATTATGCCTCTGATTTTGCTCAGCTTGTGTAACCTGCACACTCAAAACATGTTGAGCAACTAAACATTCATACCTGTCAGCATCTTCAGGAGCCATGTATTGCGTCTCATGATCAAAATCGTCTCCACCGTGTTCTTCACGTGTAATAAGAGCCAAAGTCTCCTCATCATAGTCACTAGCGGACTCATACCCACCATCCTCAGTAACAATCATCACACGCTTAGATGGGCATTCTCTCGCATAATGACCTCCACCCTTGCAACGTCGACAAATAATATCATGTGTTTGCCCTGTTGATGCCATGGATGAAGAAGAGCTCTTTGCAGGCCCAGAAGGTGTGCTCTTGGCAGATAGTGGTGATTGTGCCTGCTTTATTGTATCACGGTTGGAGGTGGCAGCCAACGGAGGCGCCGGTGTAGCAGAACGTGTGGAAGTAGATGATGCACGTGGTGTCCATGATGAAGGTCGACCTGCAGAAAAGTTAGTCCACGCCAATGCCTGTCGATCCTGCACTTCACGTTTAGCTTTACAAGCAAGATGGAATAAATGAGTGATATTAGTATACTCCTTATACTCTAGAATCGTCTGAATCTCTCTATTTAATCCACCCATAAAACGTGCAAGCATAGCTTCATTCTCCTCAACAATACCACATCTAATCATGCCAGTTTGTAATTCCTGATAATATTCTTCTACAGAATTTTTTCCCTGTCTTAAACGTTGCAATTTTTGAAGTAATTCACGTTGATAATATGGTGGAACCCAACGAGTACGCATAGCAGTTTTCAAAGCAGCCCAAGTAGCCGGAATAGGATATAATCTACAATGCTCAGACCACCAAACACATGCAAAACTAGTGAATGCACAAATAGCAGCAGGAACACGTCTCTCCTCGGGATATTGTAAACATGTAAATCGTTGTTCAGTTTCTAACTCCCAAGTAAGATATATATCAGGAACATATCTACCCTCAAATGGTGGAATATTCAATTTTAGTTTAGGGAGATGGTCATGATCTCGTACCTAAGGGTGAGCCCTACCATTGCCATTATTTGCATGTGGACGACCTGGTGGTTGCTGTGCTGGTGGTGGCACGTAGTTCTGATTTTGATCAACCTCATCCTCATAATCTCCCACATAATCATCCTCCTCCACATCAGCAGTAGGAGCCACAGAAGTATCAACAGCAGCACCAGCAGTTTGGCCCGACTGAAGAGGGACACGGCTCGCTCGGCGGAGGGCTGTTTCCCGACGTGGAGGTAATCGATGTTGTTGCTATTGTTGCAGAGGTGCGGCAGGAGCAGCCGGTGGTGGTGGTGGAAAACGCGAAAGCAATTCAGCAAACTTGTTATCGAGCTTTGTTTCAAACGTCTTCTCCATGCCATCTATCTTTTCGATGGCCTCTTCAAATCTGTTTATCACATCTTGCACCTGTCCACTCATCATTTGCTGAAACGTATCATGAAGCTCCTTGTTCGTCAAGTTCTCCCAGTCAGTCTCATCGGCTTGTGATCCTGGCATGGTTAGCAGCAATAGAAACACACAAGAATATGATCCTACAGACTACTAACAAGTGGTGGTGGTGGCGGGTGTCACAAATCCGTCAAGCAAATCTCAAATTCTTACCAGTTCTTACCCAACAGCAGGCGGTGATCGGCAACCGTTGTAGTCAAAACTTCTCAAAAGCTTGGATAGAGCGATTGCCAGGGAGAGTCAAACGCACGACGTAGATGTATGTGGAGCTGGGAAGGCTTATAGTATGGTAGCAAAAAGGGTCAGCAATAATCAATTCAGAGATGCAAAGTTGAATAAACGCTCAACGACGGTACTGTGCTGGTCCTAGGCTAGACCGTGCTAGAGACGCGAGCCTAGAACACTAACAAAATCACGGCGCTGCACGTAAATAAGGGAAAAGCACACTCTGGAACTCTTTTTTTTTGCTCTTTTTTTTGCGCTCCTTTTTTTGCGCTCCTCTTTTTTTTGTGAAAAATCACTATAATGGCGAGTGTCTCAAAACTCTTCCCTCGTCAAATTGATAGGATGGGCACGAATTTTTTTTCACTTTTTTTTTCGGAAATCAGGGCAGCGACGACGAAAAAGTGCGACAAAAAATCACTATGATGGCACGTGGCTCAAAAGACTCAGAAAAGCCTAAAAATAGGATAGGGAAAAAAATTTTGCCCGTGAAAATTTTGGCCTAAAAACTGCCCGGGGGTCTCCAGACTTTTTTTTTCCGAGACCTACGCAGGCAAGGAAACACGAATCAGAATTTAGATTGATCTCAAGAACAAACCTAATATGAGAAGAACTCGGATTGGTGGTGGATATATGGTTGTGGTATATGGCAGCGGTGGTGGTATATGGTAGCGGTGGTGGTATATAGATACAGATTGGTGGTGGTATATGGATATGGATTGGTGGTGGTATATGGATATGGATTCAGAGCGGTGGCGGATAAGCAAAAGTGGTAGATGGGCGATGATGATGGTGCGGCGGCGGCGTGACAACTTATGACCAGAACTCGAAACTCTAAAAGACTAGACTCGAAGACCAGCAACTTGACACGACGATGCAACCGCAAATTCAACAAAGCAAAAACCCTGAAAAGATTATGCAAAGGCTCAGATTGGTTCGGATATGATGAACTAACCCTAATTTTTTTTCTGGCTTTTTCGTGGACTGTAGGTATGAAGAACAGACTCGATCTAATCTACGAAAAACTGTAAAATCTCACCGAGCAACCTGGAAATCTGATACCACTTGATAGAGGCTAATGTGTCCCGATGTTTCGATGAGATGGTGGCTATCGTTTTCTGTGGGAGTCGACCTTGACGATCCGACTACGAACGTGCGAGACGTCGCGCCTTAGCAATCGCTAAACCAACTTCCGAGGGTTATTGACCACGCCGGAGGACGATCAACCTGACCACGAGGGTCTGTTTCCTGCGAGCAAACGAAGAACAAGCAAGAAACTGAGATTGCAATCTGGATATTGCGAATATAAGATGAAAGCTTTATTGATCAAGGTGGGGTTCTGTGACGTCTTGGTCTGGTCGTTGGACACAAACGAAGTACGCGAAGTTGCAGCTATGGCGAACTTTTAATCTAAACAAAACCCAAAGTCTAAACGACGCCCTAAGGGTTGTATATATGG
Organism: Triticum dicoccoides; assembly: GCF_002162155.2. Taxonomy (NCBI): domain Eukaryota; kingdom Viridiplantae; phylum Streptophyta; class Magnoliopsida; order Poales; family Poaceae; genus Triticum; species Triticum dicoccoides. The sequence continues at coordinate 354,340,782 of NC_041392.1, forward strand.
AGGAAGAGGGGGGAATTTCGTGGCCCTTGAGCGTGGGGTCCGAAACCAACCCTAACTCTTGTTTCCCCACACATACAGACTCTAAAAATAGCCTATACTTAAGTATTTCGAAATTACATGGGCCTGGCCCATTAATAAGGTGACACAGCACCGAGAATAACCTATGGACGAATATTATGAAGTGGCATCTTGTATATTTCGTCCAAGGCTTCATGCACTCCTTATGGCGGCTTCAAAGTCCTGAAATCATCACTTGTAACTCCGTTCTTGATCCCCTTGCGCATGCCATCAACTCCATGCGTGTTCTTGCTCCAATGTTCATCCTTCTCCAAGCTAGGCCCTTCATTTGTAAGCAAAACAAATGTATCCAATTTAGGCAGCATCATAATCTCATGAACATTAGAATCATTACCAAGAAACGAAAGTACCTGGTAATTTAATTGGCGTGCACGAACTCTAGTAATTGGTCCAGTATATGTAACAGTAGGGGCTGTGGGTGTAACAATGGTATTGATGTCCTCATCAGAGAGCGAGAAGAGGAGGCAAGGCGCGAGCGAGAAACTAGAGAACAACCTGCGCAAACATTACTCCAACACCGTGTCCACTTCCCGGACTCCGCCGAGAAGAGGCCATCACGGTAACACACTCAGTTGATTCATTTTAATTGAGTTAAGGTTCAAGTTATCTACAACCGGACATTAACAAATTCCCATCTGCCCATAACCGTGGGCACGCCTTTCGAAAGTTCAAATCCCTGCAGGGGACTCCCAACTTAGCCCATGACAAGCTCTCATGGTCAACAAAGGAATAGACCTCCTCCCAAGACGTTCCGATCAGACTCGGTATCTCGGTAATTCAAGACACTTCGACAGGTTAAAACAAGTCCAGCAACACCGCCCGAATGTGCCGACAAATCCCGATAGGAGCTGCACATATCTCTTTCTCAGGGCACACTCAGATAGTCCTAGGTACGGGTAGGCCAGCCCAGAGTTGCCCCTGGTGGCCACCGGCAGCTGACAGGTGGACCAACACTCAGAGGAGCACTGGCCCCGGGGGGGGGGGGGTTAAAATAAGATAACCCTTGAGTCTGCAGAACCCAAGGGAAAGAAAAGGCTAGGTGGCAAATGGTAAAACCAATGTTGGGCATTGCTGGAAAAGCTTTAATCAAGGCGAACTATCAAGGGGTTCCCATTATAACCCAACCGCGTAAGGAACGCAAAATCCGGGAACATAACACCGACATGACGGAAACTAGGGCGCAAGAGTGGAACAAAACACTAGGCGAGAGGCCGAGCCTTCCACCCTTTACCAAGTATATAGATGCATTAAGATAACATAGCAATATAATGATATCCCAACAAGTAAATAAATGTTCCAACAAGGAACGGCCTCCAATCTTCACCTGCAACTAGCAAGGCTATAAGAGGGGCTGAGCAAAGCGGTAACATAGCCAATCAACAGTTTGCTAGGACAAGGTGGCTTAGAGGTTTGACATGGCAATTTGGGAGGCTTGAAAGCAAGTGGTAGGCATCGTAGCATTGGCATAGCAAAAGCGCGAGCAAATCTAGCATAGCAAAGATAGTAGTGATTTCGAGGGTATGATCATCTTGCCTGCACAGTTGTCAGAGTTGACTGGATCCTCGAAAGCAAACTCAACGGGCTCCTCGTTAGCGAACTCGTCTCCCGGCTCTACCCAAACAAGACAAACAAGCAACAAGGACACAATCAACCACGTGCAACTCAAGCAACACAATGCGAAGATGGTATGCTATGCGGGATGCGATGCGGGATGCCAAATGCAAGATATGACAGGAAATGCAAGAACCTGGCCTCAACTTGAAAATCCAAGTGTGCCACTGGAAAGATGTGACGAAATCGCTTGAAAACGATATAAAGAACGCCGGAATCGGAGTTACGGTTTGGAAATGGCAAGCGATTCAAATATGACACCGGTCTGCGATTTACATCAAGTAGGCATCTAAATGCAATGAGATGAACGTGCTACAGCACCCAAACATAACAACAAGATACATGGCAGGGATGCATTCAAGATGCTTAACAAAAGTCTAGCACTGAGCTACGGCCAATTCATCCATTAACAGGTTCAAACAAGCATGGCAAAAATGCAAATGGCAAACAGATCTCAGACATTAGTGAAATTAACACTTGTCTGGAATTTCAGATCAGGTAGCACTCTTCGGAGCAACAAAAATACATGCTACAGGACCTGAACATGGCAAAGTAAAGCATGGCATGGAGCTACTCAAAGATCTTAACAAAAGTCCCTTAGTGACCTTGAGCCGAAAGGGATCAGAAAATACAATTGCAAGCATGTGAACATAGCAAAAACATAATCAGTTTTCAGACTTAGTGCAAACTGACACATGCTGAAACATAACTCAAGTAGGCATGTTTATGAGCTCGATGCACTCACTACGGTGCAAGTCATGACAAGACAAGCATACATCCATCAAGAAGGCACAAAATGCAAGCTAGACATGGCAAGAACAATAACATAGCATGCACGGATCAACTACAACATCATCGGCAAAATTGCAAACAAGCTGACAATCTGCCCAGATTCACAAAGTAGCAAAAGTAGAGCTCGATTGACTCAAGCTAGGGTGCTCCATGATTGCAAACAAAGACATGGATGTATATAGCACTACAAGATTAACAAAACATCCTTACTGATCATCCTCAAAAGAGGCACAGATCACTATGAAACAACATGAACATATGGGCATATGAGATAAACAGCTCAAGGACTTAGTGGAAATGCTAAGTCCCTGAAAACAGAATTAACAAGTGCACCACTTTGCAAGCTTGTACTAGTCACCACACACATCACAAAAATACATGGGTTGCACCTCTGGAAAGATGACAAAACCCTTAACAAAACATATGTAGAGCATCAGGGCATAACATGCACACAATAATCATGGCAAAAATGACAAAAAGCTAAACGGAGTAGCAGATCTGACAATTATCCCAAGTAGCCCTCTTCTAATAGCATTTCGGGCATCAAGATGAGCTCAAATGAAAATGATGCAATGGAATGAAATGATGTACTCTCTGAGATGAACATTTTGTTATGCTATATGCATGAATCGGAGCTACGGATGCAAAGTTACGGAGCTATGAACAGGGGCACTTGGATCTGCAATTTCGGGACTTAGACGAATTTCACCTAGGGTTTACTGTTCACGCACGCGAACCGAGGTCGGATCCGGCGAGGATGGCGGCTGCTCCGGCGAGGTTGGCCGGGCGGCGGCTCGGTGGCGCGGGGCCGGGCCGGTGTGAGGCGGCAGCGGGCGCGGCGGCTGGTGGTGGCGGCGCCGGCGGGCGGAGGCGGCGGCGACTCAGAGGAGGAGGCGGTGCCGGCGGCGGGGAGCAGGGAGGCG
>NC_041392.1:354344694-354375305 GCF_002162155.2 Triticum dicoccoides
CCGGCCACGGGCTCCCGGGCCGCGCGGTGGGAGGCGGCGGCGGGGACACGTGGCGGGCGGTGGTTGGTTGGGGAACGGCGGCGGACGCGTCCGGCCTGAATCGGACACGTCCGGCGGCGAGGAGAGCTGTTTTTAGGGTTTCGGGGAGGGGGATCCGAGAATTTCGAGAGGGGTCTATAAATAGGCATAGGAGGAGCTAGGAGAGTCCAAATGAGGTGCGGTTTTCGGCCACGCGATCGTGATCGAACGCTCTAGATGACGGAGCAGGTTTTGGTGGGTTTTGGGCCAAATTGGAGGGGTGTTGGGCTGCAACACACACGAGGCCTTTTCGGTCCCTCGGTTAACCGTTGGAGTATCAAACGAAGTCCAAATGATACGAAACTTGACAGGCGGTCTACCGATAGTAAACCAAGGCCGCTTGGCAAGTCTCGGTCCAATCCGGAAATGTTTAATCCCCACACACAAAAGAAAGCTAGAAATGACCACCGGAGGAGAATGAAGCGCCGGAATGCACAACGGACAACGGGGAAAATGCTCGAATGCATGAGATGAACACGTATGCAAATGCAATGCACATGATGGCATGATATAAAATGCATGACAAAGATAGCAACACACGGAGACAAAGACCCGAACCCGAGAAAATAAAATAACTTAACGCCGGAAACGGCAAGAGTTGGAGTACAAATTGGGAAAGTTACATCCGGGGTGTTACAGGAGCCCCCTACTTGATCGAATAGCTGGCATTGTTGAGTCTAGAAAAATGTTTTGAGTCATTTAGGATTATATATATCGGAGAGTTAGGAATTCTTTTTACTCCTCAGTCCCTTCGTCGCTCTGGTGAGGCATCCTGACGTAGAGTTTTAACTCTTCTCTTCTCAAATTTTCACAAAATTTTTTTAGGATCACGCGGGTATCTTGGAATCGTTCCGATGGTTTTGTGATGAGAACATTGTTCCTGGTGCCTCCTGTCATTTAGGGGTTGTGGCAGTGTCCCGGGGAGTTGAGCTCCGAGGTGTTGTCGTCACAATTTTATCGTTGCAGTTCTGGAATACTTGAGTTTAGTTTCGCCGACATCGAAAATCTCTTTTATGCAGTTGTTGGTGAGATAACCTCGACGCCACCTAGTACTGGGGCGGGAGTTCGGGAGTATTACCATAACTCGTATAACAGATGCTTTTCGAAGGTTGATGTAGATGATTTCCGAAGGTTTCTTGGTTATGTGTTGAAGGATGGATACAGCTGGATGTAGGATTTGCTAGTTTTGGGTGAGATATTATGCTTCCCCTGTATCCCCAACACATGATTGCATAACCGGAAAGTTTCGGGAGTTTATAAGTGGGAATTCAAGTAGCTTGTAGGATATCTTTCCGACAGATGTATGATATGAAATTGGGGTTCGACGTCTAGTGGTCCGCCTATCCACGGTTGGTTTTATAGTGGTCTCGTTGTGTCTTAAAGAGTCCTTGGCTATGCTGACTCGGGGACGCTTCGTATGTCATGTGCACTGCCTTGTACATGATGGTGCTGTACGATCGAGCCCGTGTAGGCCCCACCACGAAAACTTCGGACGAAATCTCTATCATATATTTGTTCCGGCTTATTCCGCAAGCCAATCCTTTGTTTTGTCTTGAGTTGTGGTATTCGAGTTGCTTCGAAGTCAAATGTTGATGCCACACCTTTTTCCAAGCGGTGTTCTCATATTTCTATGTGAATACAAATCCTTCTTGATCATCGAGTTTGTCATTTCAATTTCTTTGAACCGGTGTGCTTCTCTTCAAATGGATCCAATCTTGTCAACATTCACAAGATCAATTATTAGTTCTTTTCAACGGTGTTTGTTTCGTCCGTCCCCAAGTTGCCTTTGTTTTCCCACCCACCCACCCTTTTTCTTCAAGGACTCAGACTTCTAATCAAGTATCCATTCTATTCATATGAAGTCTCTCCATTCCTTTCCGTTAATGTTCGTATCTAGTGATTCTCATGAAGATACTAACGGAGCCTCAAATTCATCATTCTTCATTCTTTTCTTCTCCGGTGGAACCAAGTCAAGCCTTGTTGACCATATCTTTTCCTCGTTTCAAATGTTTTTCCATGCCGGTGCACCTCATAATCATTCACCTCTCGCTATTCAATCGTTCCGGAGTGCTGAAGATATCTCAGAAGATTCGTGTTTCCACTCTGCAGTAGTTCAAGATCTTTCAAGGATGTTCTCTCATTCAAGCCATTTTAATTGAACCGGTGCATTCTCTCTTTTAAATCATTTCAACGGTGTTTCTCTTGAGTTGGCCCTAACCCATAGGTTTTTTTCCAGGATCTTACCTGATTCTTCTTATTTTTCGGAGTTATAATCAAATTCTTTTTGAAGTTTGACGTAAGAATGATTTATCATCAGTCATTTGTATTTCTCCAAGATCTTTCAAATTCTTTTCATCGTTGGCTCAATTTTTCCATTCTTCATTCCGGTGTGCCTCAATAATTCTTGGTGGTGTTTCTCGTCGTCATTTGAAGACCAAAGAAGAGTTTTACCTCCATATCTTATTCGTTCTCTCAGAGATTCATGGTTCTAATTCGAGGCCATCCTCTCATAATTGTTTGATTGTGAGAATTCTTTTCATCCATTCGGAGCAATTCAGTTGCCTTTTTAGTTTGTTCATCTGGAGCCCATCATCTAAGACTTATTCATTCTCAGCCTTCAGCTATCATTCTCCAAATCTTACCGGTGCATCATTCAAATATCCTGTAGTCAGCTCGTGATATTTTCATTCACTTGCATCTAAATTCTCTCAAGTTTCTTCGTTCATTTCATAATTCTTCCCGGTGTTTCTTTACCTTTTCTTCAATCGTTTTTCAATTCTTACGGTGGTTCGTTCAAGATTTCTATTCCTTCATTATCATATCAATTTATTCATTGGTTAAATCCTACCGGTGGTCCATTGAGTTTATGCTATATCTTTCTTAATCCTTTGCAACTGGAATAAGTAGTATGCCAAATCCGTTGTTTGTCATCAATTTGAAATGGTGGAGGATACGCATAACATAATTCTTATTCTTGCTTCACCCAAATGATGGATTCGTTCCTCCGGAGTTTGTTCACAATAACTAATTCTCGTTGTCAATTGTTCATCTTATCTTTTTCCTGGAGTTCCAACCTCTTTCAATTATATCGCCACGGAGATCCATCTAACCATTGCAAGGATTCACCTTGTGTTTTAAATTTCTCTTTCTTTTCATTCCTTTGTTTACCGGAGTTCTTCATGGAGGTTCTACATGATGGTTCATCAAGGATTTAATTCCTTCTCGAAGTGCTCATCGAGATTCTTTTCAGAGGAGCTCAAGCATTCTTCATCTTGAAATCCGGAGTGCAATTCTTTCTACCATATTATTGGAGGTAGTATTATGTCATTCTTGATAATTTGGGTTCATGTTTCATGTTTCACATGTTGTTAGGAATGTGGTATTTTAAATCCATCAATCTCTTCTTTGGAGTTATCTTGGGTTATATTTCACCTAAAGCCTTCCCTAAGGTTTGTTGCTATCTATGGTGCTTATAAAAGACCCAAGTTCTTCGTTATCCTCCCGGTGAAATAGCTTTCTCGTCTCCTTGTTTCATACCAATCCATTTCTTTTTTCCGTGAGTGGGAGGTTGTCACCTCATAATTTGAGATGTATTCCATAAGACCATATCAAGCTTATTCTTTTCGTCGTTGGTTTTCCAACAACTCCGTTCTAGCATTTGTTGTAAGCGTGCTCCTTCAAGATCTTGTTTCCCTTCGTTCATTCCATTCCATTCTTAATTTTGTTTCGGAGGCTTTGTGATGTTGCTCTCTTCAACCCATCTTCTTGTTTTGTCAGGATCGTGTTCTTTTCTTGGCTTATCCATTTAACCGGAGTGTTGTGTCCCTTTTGCTCAAGTTCTCTCATTTTATCAAGTCTTCATCTCTTTTCAACCGAAGTGCTACCCGAATCGGTTCTTTCTTATTCCTCTTTCTTAACGGAGTGCTTTCAACTTTGTTCTTCTCTGTTGCTTTCTTTCTTTCATTTTGCGCAACCTTTTCAAGGTTCTTTGGTCTCACTTGTTTGTCAAAGAAGCAACTTAGTTTTTACCTCTCCTCTTTCTCTTCCGTTGTCCCTCCGGTGCCATTCCAGATCTCGGGACGAGATCCTCTTGTAGTGGTGGAGTGTTGTAACGCCCCGAGACCGATGTGCCAGGTGTCCTCTGCTTATTTGCTGTTGTTGGCTTGTCATTTGCTTGCGTGTTGCATCTTATCATGTCATCATGTGCATTGCATCATCATGTTTTCAAAACCTGCATCCGTCCGGGTTCCCCCAGTGCCATCCGTTGTCCGTTCTGAGCCCAGACACACTTGCACGCGCCCGCGGCATGTCCGAAATAGTATTTTATAAGTGGCCGGAAAATGTTCTCGGAATGGGACGAGAGTTGACGTGCGGTCTTATTATAGTGTAGATAGACCGCCTGTCAAGTTTCATCGCATTCGGAGTTCGTTTGATAGCCCAACCGTTAAACTATAGCGGCAATATAGCCGGTCAAACGTCGGGCGTTTTCGTTCTCCGGAAACAGAGCCGGGTCTCTCTCTCTTCTCTCCTCTCAGCCCGAGGCCTTCTGCACAGCCCACAAGCTCCAACCTACCCCTCTTCGCATCCGGAGCCGTCCGATGTGATCGCACGGTCCGAAACCCTCTCTGCTCAGTGCATCGAACCCCTCGCGCGCGTCCGGAAGTTGTCCCGAACCCGACCCGAGCAGTCGTCACCGTTGTGTCCGGATCATCCCCAAACGTCTACAAAACATCACCGTTTTCTTATTTGGACTTCCTAGTGTTTTTTTCTCGATCGCTCGATTTTAATTGGAGGGACGGTTTAGCCCCTAAACTTCCCTCTTTTCCATATATATAGTCCACTCCTAGACTATTTTTGGACAAACCCTAAAACCTAGGGCACTTGTCCCATCCATCCCCTCACCCGCCGCCGCCACTTTTCCCACCATCTACATCGGGATCCTTCCTGATCCAGCCAACCATCAGCTTCCCTCCCGATCCACCTACCAGGCATCGCCATTTTCCCCTTGCTCTCCGTGCCCAACCAACCAGCGCCATGCCCCGCGTCCTTTTCTCCTCCTCCCTGTCTCGCCCGGTGCCCGATCTGCATCACGCCCATGCCTTCGTTCCCCGCTACAGCCAGCCTCCCCGAGCTCCTAGCACCACCAACGCCTCTGGTTGCCTCGCCGGAGCAAGCTCCACAGAAGAAAAGAGCCACCTCGTGTGGCTGGCCTCCTCTGTTTCTCCTCGTGCCCGCAGCAACAGCTAAACCTGAGCACCCCATCGCTGCACGTGGAGCCGCGACCCCCGCCAGAGCTCCTCCCTGCCTGAGGCTACTGCCTCCTCGTCGTCTTCCTCGAGCTCGAGCTCACACCCGAGCACTTCGCCCTCCAGCTTCCTCGCAATCCGCGCTAGGTGCCCCTTCCCTGCGCCTAAAGTCAGCCGGCGCCACCATCTTCAGAGACGGGCTCCCTCCGGCCGGATCTGACGCAGTCCCCGCATCCCTGGCCATCTCCGGTGTTCCCGCGCCTGCAGCTGCGCCAAGAAGCTGCCGCTGCTCTGCTTGCTGACGAGCAGAGGACGAGGCGCCCGTTCGCCCAGCGCCGCTCGTCGCCTTCGCCAAGTCCCTACGCCGCCGGAGCCCCGCATTATGCCGAGTCCGCCGCTGCGTCCTTTTTCCCGTGCGCTGCTGTTCGTGAGGAGCAGAGTGCAGCGCTCCAGCTGTTTGACCGCGACCATGAGATTTGGCCTGTCGCTGCTGTTGACCCCGGCGCCAAGGTCCAGCCGCCCACACTGCACGTCGGGCCGCTGCTTCCCCTACAGATCCAGCCTGCCCCACCACTGCTTGGACTGGGCCGAAGCCCATGGTGAGACCCAGCGGAGCCTCTGTTGTTTTTTTCTTTCTGTAGACCCAGTTTGCTTCAGATTCGGCCCGCCTCTATTTTTTTCCAGATCTGCAAGTTGTCTATTTTTCCAGAGGAGAGCATTTTTGCAGGAAAGCCCTTGTGGATCATGCATATAATAACTCCCAATTGGTGCATCGGTTTAAAATGAATTATATATGAAAGTTGCTTAGAATTTTGTCTAGTTTAATAATATGCAACTTTCATCCATGTTTAAAATGTTTAAAATGCTGTTTGTTTAAATTTGTTTAAATAACTTGCTAAAATGCTTTATTTCATAACTAAATAACCGTAGCTCCGAATTAAATAATCTTTATATGTAAATGGGGTAGAAAAATGCCTAGATTTACTTGGTGCACTCATCTTGCATGTTTAACAACTCTAAAATAATGTTTAGGGCAGAACAGTACCAAATCTATAATATGCTCATGAGGAGTTTCTGGAATTGTTGTTCATTGCTTCCGGCCTCATTTCAACTTGACTAGATAGGTAGTTAACTTTGCTTCACCCTTGCCATGTTAAGAATATTTAATATTGTTGGGGTACATAAACGAGAGAGAACTAAATAATTGATGTGGTGTTCCGTCAATATGCAACCCGTTGCATATTGAGCTCCACTTAACTTGTAGTGTTGTTTGTGCACTTTGCCATGCCATGCATATTTAAACCGGACATGCATCATACTTGGTTGTGCATCATGCCATGATTATGTGATGGTTGTTTACTATGTTGTTTGCTTCTTTCCGGTGTTGCTTCTTCGGGTTGGTTCCGATAACGTCGCGTTTGTGAGGACCCGTTTGACTACGTCCGTTTGTCTTCTTCATGGACTCGTTCTTCTTCCTTGCGGGATCTCAGGCAAGATGACCATACCCTCGAAATCACTTCTATCTTTGCTTGCTAGTTGCTCGCTCTTTTGCTATGCCTATGCTGCGATACCTACCACTTGCTTATCATGCCTCCCATATTGTTGAGCCAAACCTCTAACCCACCTTGTCCTAGCAAACAGTTGTTTGGCTATGTTACCGCTTTGTTCAGCCCCTCTTATAGCGTTGTTAGTTGCAGGTGAAGATTGGAGCTTGTTCCATGTTGGAACATGGATATTTTGTTGGGATATCACAATATCTCTTATTTAATTAATGCATCTATATACTTGGTAAAGGGTGGAAGGCTCGGCCTTATGCCTGGTGTTTTGTTCCACTCTTGCCGCCCTAGTTTCTGTCATATCGGTGTTATGTTCCCGGATTTTGCGTTCCTTACGCGGTTGGGTTATAATGGGAACCCCTTGACAGTTCGCCTTGAATAAAACTCCTCCAGCAAGGCCCAACCTTGGTTTTACCATTCGCCACCTAGCCTTTTCCCTTGGGAGTCGGCATCCCGAGGGTCATCTTTATTTTAACCCCCCGGGCCAGTGCTTGTCTAAGTGTTGGTCCAAACTAGAGCCACTTGCGACGCCACCTCGGGGAAACTTGAGGGCTGGTTTTAGCTGTACGTAGTGTTCATCCGGTGTTGCCCTGAGAACGAGATATGTGCAGTTCCTATCAGGATGTCGGCGCATCGGGCGGTCTTGCTGGACTTGTTTTACCATTGTCGAAATGTCTTGTAACCGGGATTCTGAGTCTGATTGGGTCTTCCCGCTAGAAGGAATATCCTTCGTTGACCGTGAGAGCTTGTGATGGGATAAGTTGGGACACCCCTGCAGGGATTTGAACTTTCAAAAGCCGTGCCCGTGGTCATGGGCAGATGGGAATTTGTTAACGTCTGGTTGTCGAAAACCTGAAGTTGATCTTAATTAATATACATCAACTGCGAGTGTTACCGTGATGGTCTCTTTCCGGCGGAGTCCGGGAAGTGAACACGGTGTTGGAGTTATGCTTGACGTAGGTTGTTCTAGCATCACTTCTTGGTCATAGTTTCTCGATCGTGCTTTGCCTTCTCTTCTCGCTCTCATTTGCGTATGTTAGCCACCATATATGCTAGTCGCTTGCTGCAGCTCCACCTCATACCTTTTACCTTACCCATAAGCTTAAATAGTCTTGATCGCGAGGGTGTGAGATTGTTGAGTCCCCGTGACTCACAGATACTTCCAAAACCAGCTTGCAGGTGCCGTTGAACCGTGCAGATGACGCAACCAAGCTCAAGGAGGAGCTCGATGAAGATCTTGCCCTTTGTGTTGTTTCGTTCTAGTTCATCAGTAGTGGAGCCCAGTTGGGGTCGATCGGGGATCTGCGTAGCTTTTGGGGTAGTCTTCTTTTATTTTGGCTCCGTAGTCGGGCCCTGATTGTATTTGGATGATACAATGCTTTATTCATGTATTTGTGTGAAGTGGCGATTGTAAGCCAACTATGTATCTTTTCCCTTATTGTATTACATGGGTTGTTTGCGAAGATTTCCTCACTTGCGACATTGCTTTCGATGCGGTTATGCCTCTAAGTCGTGCTTCGACACGTGGGAGATATAGCCGCATCGAGGGCGTTACAGCGGCATAGCAAAAGAGCAAGCAACTAGCAAGCAAAGATAGAAGTGATTTCGAGGGTATGGTCATCTTGCCTGAGATCCCGCAAGGAAGAAGAATGAGTCCATGAAGAAGACAGATGGACGTAGTTGAATGGATCCTCACAACTCCAGAACAAAACCGAAGCTAACGAGAGAAGCACCCGGAAAGAAGCAAACAACATAGTAAAAAACCATCACATAAACATGTCATGATGCGCAAACAAGTATGATGCATGTCCGGTTTAAATATGCATGGCATGGCAAAGTGCACAAGCACAACTACAAGTTAAGTGGAACTCAATATGCAACGAGTTGCATATTGACGAAACACCACATCAATTATTTAGTTCTCTCCCGGTTAGGTACTCAACAATATTAAATGTTGTTTAAACATGGCAAGAGGTGAAACATGAGTAAAATACATAGTTAGGCATTTTAAATGAGGCCGAAAACATCAAACAACAATTCCGGTAAAACCTCATGTGCAATTAGTAATTTAAGCAAACAACACTTTTAACCATTTTAAATGTTGTTATCATGATGCGAATGGCATATGCAAGTTTTATGCAATTTTTGAAAAGGTTGACATGAACATACTATGAAGTATTTGTCATCATGGCGGAAAGAAAGGGTGCCACAACGACGAATCCGAAAATGATGACACGACACCATATCGGTTCCGGTAGCTCACGGGGATACCGGTGGAAAAGGAAAAGTGATGGGAGCGTGTCATGCAAGGATGGTGGGGTGCTCCCGGATACCGGGTCCCCACGGGTTAGTGGCAAAAGAGGAGGACCGAGCAAGTGACAACTCGGACACGGTGCAGACAACGGGTGCATCTCATACAACACATGCAAATGTTCTCGGACGGTCGTCTCGGGGTTATACCTTCGAAGCGTGCGTTATCGGAGGGGTTCAAGTTCAAAGCGGTGTATGGGAAGTAGATGTTCTCGGGACGTTCGGTAGTGGAAGTAGGGGTACATGACGATGGTAGAGGTACTCGTGACCTGGGCGGCGGTAGTCGATCACGTTCTTAGTTGCACAATTTTCCGTAGATGTTCGGGATCACGGCGAGGGACTTGACGTCCACGGAGGCTTCGAGGGTCGACGGTAGTTGTTCTCGTATCATCGTGGAAGTAGTCGTACTCGGCGATAGTCGTGCTTGGCATTTCGTTCGGTACTCGTTCGAGCATCCAAGGTCTTCGGTGCTACAGTAGTCATACACACATTCGGAGAGAAGCTCGGCATATCCATGTACTTGGCATTCCGATGTGGTAGTCGTTCTCGGGACCGGGGTCCTCGTGCACTTGACAATTCCGGAAGAGGAACTTGGAACCCACGGTTATTGTGACCACCGTCTTGACGTTAACAGCGCTAGGCAGCTGCGGCACGCGTGCTGTGAAGAGGTCAGGAAGCCATGGTGGCGACGACGGTCGGAGGCTGGACCGTGCAGCGGCGACGAGAGACTCCGGGACGACATGGAGGTCGAGGATGAAGAGCTCGAGATGGTGCTGGAGCATGACGACGCGACAGCCGGACAAGGCAGGAAGGGGTCGTCCTGGTACTGCGGGTTGGCAGCCATGGAAGCTCCTGCTCCCGCCGAAGACGACGGCGGCGGCCCTGCGACATGGGACGACGGGCATGAGTATGGAATGGCCGCCCAGTTCCGCAGGCTCCTGGCGGAGGAGGAGAAGCTGCAGGGGAGCGGCCGGAGATGCGGTGCTCTGGGTCGCCGACGCGAGGGGAGAGGGGCGATGGGCGTGCGGCTCCAGGGACTTGGCGCGGCGGCCTTGCTGGAGGAAGAAACGGCCATGGCAGGGCGGCGCACGGGAGGCAACGGGAGGAGCGGTTGCGAGGGGCCATGGAGAGGAGGCGGTGGCGAGCAAGGTGACGAGGAGAAAAGCAGAGGGGATCGAGGGCGTTGCTGCATGCTGAATGGGCATCGAGGGAGAGAGCGAGGCTGCGAGGGAGATGGGGGAGTCGGGCTCCCTGGCGGCGCGAGGGGAGAGGATGAGGGAGAGAACGAGGGAGTTGGGACCGGCCTAGGGTTAGGATTAGGTGGGCCAAAAGGCCGACCCAGTGGGGAGGGCGCCGGCTGCGCTTGCCGGATGGGCCTATAGGCCGGCTGTCCGCTGGCTTAAGAGGCCGGCTGGGCTGACTCCCTCTCTCTCACTCTAAAGAACGAAAGAAAAAAACAAAACCGAGATATGAAAGAAAAAGAAAGAGAGGTTAGGGGAAAAAGTTGGACATGTGGATAATTTTTACGGACTCGTAAAAATGTGCACGGTCCACGAAAAATAGGAGAGGCATGATTGCGAGAATTTAATTCAAAGTCATTTGAATTTAATTCAAATGGTTTGAACAAGGACTAGGAATTAGAGGTGTCCAAAAATGTTCCGATTTTTGGTGGAGCTCCGGAATATGATGAAAGAATAAATGGCAATGTTGGAGACCAAGAATTAAGACAACAAAGGCATTTGGATATTTTGCAAGTGTGTTTATGGGTGAATCCAAATTAATGGAATATTTATTATAGCTCCCTAAATATTAGGAGGACAATGTTATAAAGAGAATCACCATGTGAATTCCCTCGGTTTAAATGGACCGAAGATCCATGCAATTTATTTAGTGAGTTTTAAAACGGGTTGCATGATGACATGATGCAATGCACATGATGCAAAGATGAAATGCAATAGACCAAACAAATCACACGACGAAACCCGGAAATCAAGGAAGGCACCCGACTATCCGGTCTTGGGGCGTTACAACACTCCACCACTACGAGAGGATCTCGTCCCGAGATCTAGGATGGCACCGGAGGGAAAGGAAGAGGAAGAAAAAGGTAAAACTAAGTTGCTTCTTTGACAAAGGAGTGAAACCAAAGAACCTTGAAAGGTTACACAAATTGAAAGAAAGAAAGCAACGGCGATGAACGAAGTTGAAAGCACTCCGTTAAGAAAGAGGAAAAGAAAGAACCGATTCGGGTAGCACTCCGGTTGAAAAGAGATGAAAGACTTGATAAAATGAAAGAGCTTGAGCAAAGGGGCACAATACCCCGGTTAAATGGGTAAGCATGAAAAGAACACCATCCGAGATGATGAGAGAAAAGAGAAACATCATGACGCCTCCGGAAGAAATGAGAGGAAGGATTGGAATGAATGGAGTAGAAAATAATATCTTCTACTTCAAATGATCTTGAAAATCATCTTTAGGGGAAAGTTCGAGCGGAGTTGTTGGAAAACCAACAACGAAAATAGTAAGCTTGTAGTGGACTTATGGAGAACATCTCAAAGCTGAGGTGAAATTCTGCCACTAACGGAAACGACAAATTGGAATGATAAGAACAAGGAGGCAAGAAACTTATCTCACCGGGAGGATGGATGAAAAACTTGGATCATTTATAAGCACCATAATTAGCAACAATCATTAGGGAAAGTTTTAGGTGAAGTATAACCCAAGATAATTCCAATGAAGAGATTGATGTGTTTAAATATCTCATTCCTGACAACTTTTGAATCATGAAACATGAAGGGAAAATATCAAGAATGACATAACACCACCTCAAAAGATAAAATAGGAAGAACTGCATTTCGGTATGCAACATGAAGAATACTTGAGCTCCTATGAAAAGAATCTTGATGAACACTTCAAGAAGGAATTAAATCCTTGATGAACCATCATGTAGAGCCTCCATGAAAAACTCCGGTAATAAAAGAATGATTAAATGAAAGGAAAGAGAAGTTGAAAACACAAGGTGAATCCTTGCAATGATTGGATGAAGCTTTGCGACGAGATAAAGTGGAAACTTGGAACTCCAGAAGGAAAGATAAAGCATCCCGAACAGAGAATGTGATATGATGAACCACTCCGGCAAGCAGGAATTAATCACTTGGATGAACAAAAATAAGAATTATGTTATGCGTATCCTTCACCAATTTAATTGATGACGAGCAAACGGATTTGACATACTACTTATTCTTGTTGAAAAGGATTAAGATAGATATAGCACAAACTTGAGAAGGTCTTCAATGAACCACCGGTAGGATTAGGAAACAATGAATGAATTGATATGATAACGAAGGAAGAGAAATCTTGAACGAACCATCGTAAGAATTGAAAATGAACGAAGAAAAGATAAGGAAACACCGGGAAGAATTAGAAAATGAACGAAGATACTTGAGGGATTTTGATACATGAGAACGAATAGATCACGAACTGATTAGAGAATATTTGAATGATGCACCGGTAAGATTTTGAGAACAATAGCTGAAAACTGAGAATGAATAATTCTTCTGAAATGATAGGCTCTGGAGGAAAGAAATTAAAACAACTCATGAAATGCTCCGGATGGATGAAAAGAATTCTCACAATGAAAACAATTATGAGAGGATGGCATAAAGCTAGAACCATGAATCTTGAAGAGAATGGAGCAAGATATGGAGGAAAACTCTTCTTCGGTCTTCAAGTGTTGCGAATGATGATGAGAAACAACACCATGAATTGTTGAGGCACTCCAGAATAATGAAGAATATAAAGGTTGAACCAATGATGAAAAGAATTTGAAAGATCTTGGAGAAACCATCTGACCGATGATGAATCATTCTTACGTCAAACTTTGAAAGATTTGAGAATAGCTCCGGTAAAATTAGAAGAGTCAGGTAAGATCCTGGAAAAAGACCTGTGGGTTAGGGCCCACTCAAAAGATACACTGTTGAAATGATTTAAATGAGATATTGCGCCAGTTGAATTAAATGGCTTGAATGAGATAACATCCTCGAAAGAGCTTGAATGAAAGCGGAGTGGAAACATGAATCTTTGAGATATCTTCAGCACTCCAGACCAAAACAATAGCGAGAAGTGGAATGATAATAAGGTGCACCGGCATGGAAAACATTTGAAACGAGTTAAAGGATATGATCAACTCCAAAAACTTGAATTGAATCCATCGGAGAAGAAATAGAACGAAAAATGATGAACTTGTAGAGCATCTTCATGAGAACCACCGGGTAAGAACATTGACGGAAAAGAATGGAGAGACTTCCCATCAATAAAAGGATACTTGATTAAGAAATCTCAATCCTTGAAGAAAACAAGGGAGGGAGGGTGGGAACACAAAGGCAACTTGGAACGGATGAAGCAAACACCATTGAGACGAACTGATAATTGATCTTGCGAATGTTGAAAATGATCGGATCCATTTGAAGAGGAGAACACCGGTTGAAAAGAAATTGAAATGACAAACTCGATGATTGAGAGGGATTAGTATTCACATAGGAACATGAGAACACCGCTTAGGAAAGGTATGGAATCAACACTTGATTTCGAAGCAACTCGAATACCACAACTCAAAACAAAAGAAAGGATTGGCTTGCAGAATAAGCCGGAACAAACATATGATAGAGATTTCGTCCGAACTTTTCATGGTGGGGCCCACACGGGCTCGATCGTACAACACCATCATGTACAAGGCAGTGCACATGACATACGAAGCGTCCCCGAGTCAGCATAGCCAAGGACTCTTTAAGACACAATGAGACCGCTGTAAAACCAACCGTGGATAGGCGGACCACTAGACGTCGAACCCCAATTTCATATCATACATCTGTCGGAAAGATATCCTAGGAGCTACTTGAATTCCCACTTATAAACTCCCAAAACTTTCCGGTTATGCAATCAGGTGTTGGGGATACAGGGGAAGCATAATATCTCACCCAAAACTAGCAAATCCTACATCCAGCTGTATCCATTTTTCAACACATAACCAAGAAACCTTCGGAAATCGTTTACCTCAACCTTTGAAAAGCATCCGTTATACGAGTTATGGCAATACTCCCGAGCTCCCACCCCTGTAATGGGTGGCGTCGAGGTTATCTCACCAACAACTGCATAAAAGAGATTTTCGATGTCGGCGAAACTCAGGTATTCCAGAATTGCAACGATAAAATTGTGACGACAACACCTCAGAGCTCAACTCCCCGGGACACTGCCACAACCCCTAAATGTCAGGAGGCACCAAGAACAATGTTCTCGTCACAAAACCATCGGAACGATTCCAAGATACCCGCGTGATCCTAATTTTTTTAGTGAAATTTGAGAAGAGAAGAGTCAAAACTCTACGTCAGGATGCCTCACCAGAGCGACGAAGGGACCGAGGAGTAAAAAGAATCCCACTCTCCGATATATATAATCCTAAAAGACTCAAAACATTTTTCTAGACTCAACAACGCCAGCGATTCGATCAAGCAGGGGGCTCCTAAGTCGGGGAAGGCTCTGATTACCAAATTGTAACACCCACGATGCGGCTATATCTCCTACGTGTCGGAGCACGACTTAGAGGCATAACCGCATTGTAGGCAATGTCGCAAGAGGGGTAATCTTCACACATCCCATGTACTGAATAAGAAAGAGGTACAGAGTTGGCTTACAATCGCCACTTCACACAATACATGAATAAAGCATTACAACAACAGATACAAACAAGGTCCGACTACGGAACCAAACTAAAAGAAGACAACCCCTAATGCTACAGATCCCCGATCGCCCCGACTGGGCTCCACTACTGATCAACTAGAAACGGAACAACATAACGAACACGATCTCCATCGAGCTCCTCCTTGAGCTTAGGTGCGTCACCTGCACGGTTACATCGACACCTGCAAACTGGTTTTGGAAGTAATCTGTGAGTCACCGGGACTCAGCAATCTCACACCCTCGCGATCAAGACTATTTAAGCTTATAGGTAGGGTAAAAGGTATGAGGTGGAGCTGCAGCAAGCAGTAGCATATATGGTGGCTAACATACGCAAAAGAGAGCGAGAAGATAAAGGCAAGGCATGGTCGAGAATCTATGATCAAGAAGTGATCCTGAAACTACTTACGTTCAAGCATAACTCCAACACTGCGTTCACTTCCTGGACACCGCCAGAAAGAGACCATCACGGCTACACATGCGGTTGATGCATTTTAATTAAGATAAGTTCTAGGTTTTCTACAACCGGACATTAACAAATTCTCATCTGCCCATAACCGCGAGCACGGCTTTCGAAAGATCAAATCCCTGCAGGGGTGTCCCAACTTAGCCCATCACAAGCGCTCACGGTCAACGAAGGATATTCCTTCTCCCAGGAAGACCCGATCAGACTCGGAATCCCGGTTACAAGACATCTCGACAATGGTAAAACAAGACCAGCAAAGCCACCCGAATGTGCCGACAAATTCCAATAGGAGATGCACATATCTCGTTCTCAGGGCACACCGGATTGTCCAAACTTCCGGTAGGCCAGCCCAGAGTTGCCCCTGGTGGCCACCGGCGGCTGACAAGTTGGACCAACACTCAAAGGAGCACTGGCCCGGGGTTTAAATAAAGATGACCCTTGAGTCTGCAGAACCCAAGGGAAAAAGACTTAGGTGGCAAATGGTAAAACCAAGGTTGGGCCTTGCTGGAGGAGTTTTATTCAAGGCGAACTGTCAAGGGGTTCCCATTATAACCCAACCGCATAAGGAACGCAAAATCAAGGAACATAACACCGGTATGACGGAAACTAGGGCGGCAAGAGTGGAACAAAACACCAGGCATAAGGCCGAGCCTTCCACCCTTTACCAAGTATACATGTGCATTAAAGTAAATAAGAGATATTGTGATATCCCAACAATAAACATGCTCCAACAACGAACAAACTCCGATCTTCACCTGCGACTAACAACGCTATAAGAGGGGCTGAGCAAAGCGGTAACATAGCCAAACAACGGTTTGCTAGGAAAGGTGGGTTAGAGGCTTGGCATGGCAAAATGGGAGGCATGGTATAGAAAGTGGTAGGTATCGCGGCATAGCAAAAGAGCGAGCAACTAGCAAGCAAAGATAAAAGTGATTTCGATGGTATGGTCATCTTGCCTGAGATCCCGCAAGGAAGAAGAACGAGTCCATGAAGAAGACAAACAGACGTAGTCGAACGGATCCTCACAACTCCGGAACGAAACCGAAGCTAATGAGAGAAGCACCCGGAAAGAAGCAAACAACATAGTAAACAACCATCACATAAACATGGCATGATGCGCAAACAAGTATGATGCATGTCCGGTTTAAATATGCATGGCATGGAAAAGTGCACAAGCACAACTACAAGTTAAGTGGAGCTCAATATGTAACGAGTTGCATATTGACGAAACACCACATCAATTATTTAGTTCTCTCCCGGTTAGGTACTCAACAATATTAAATGTTGTTTAACCATGGCAAGAGGTGAAACATGAGTAAAATACATAGTCAGGCATTTTAAATGAGGCCGGAAACATCAAACAACAATTCCGGTAAAACCTCAGGTGCAATTCGTAATTTAAGCAAACAACACTTTTAACCATTTTAAATGTTGTTATCATGATGCGAATGGCATATGCAAGTTTTATGCAATTTTTGAAATGGTTGACATGAACATACTATGAAGTATTTGTCATCGTGGCGGAAAGAAAGGGTGCCACAACGACGAATCCGTAAATGATGACACGACACCATATCGGTTTCGGTAGCTCACGAGGATACCAGTGCAAAAGGAAAAGTGACGGGAGCGTGTCATGCAAGGATGGTGGGGTGCTCCCGGATACCGGGTCCCCACGGGTTAGCGACAAAAGAGGAGGACCGAGCAAGTGACAACTCGGACATGGTGCAGACAACGGGTGCATCTCATACAACACATGCAAATGTTCTCGGACGGTCGTCTCAGGGTTATACCTTCGAAGCGTGTGTTATCGGAGGGGTTCAAGTTCAAAGCGGTGTAGGGGAAGTAGACGTTCTCGGGACGTTCGGTAGTGGAAGTAGGGGTACATGACGACGGAAGAGGTACTCGTGATCTGGGCGGCGGTAGTCGATCACGTTCTTAGTTGCACAATTTTTCGTAGATGTTCGGGATCACGGCGAGGGACTTGACGTCCACGGAGGCTTCGAGGGTCGACGGTAGTTGTTCTCGTATCATTGTGGACATAGTCATACTCGGCGATAGTGGTGCTTGGCGTTTCGTTCGGTACTCGTTCGAGCATCCAAGGTCTTCGGCGGTACGGTATTTGTACACACATTCGGAGAGAAGCTCGGCGTATCCATGTACTTGGCGTTCCGATGTGGTAGTCATTCTCGGGACCGGGGTCCTCGTGCACTTGACGATTCCGGAAGAGGAACTTGGCACCCACGGTTATTGTGACCACAGTCTTGACATTAACAGCGCTAGGCAGCTGCGGCACGCGTGCTGTGAAGAGGTCAGGAAGCCATGGTGGCGACGACGGCCGGAGGCTGGACCGTGCAGCGGCGACGAGAGACTCCGGGACGGCATGGAGGTCGAGGATGAAGAGCTCGAGACGACGCTGGAGCATGACGACGCGACAGCCGGACAAGGCAGGGAGAGGTCGTCCTGGTACTGCGGCCTGGCGGCCATGGAAGCTCCTACTCCTGCCGAAGACGACGGCGGCGGCCTTGCGAGATGGGACGACGGGCGTGAGGATGGAATGGCCACCCAGCTCCACAGGCTCCTGGCGGAGGAGGAGAAGCTGCAGGGGAGCGGTCGGAGACGTGGCGCTCCGGGTCGCAGGCGCGAGGGGAGAGGGGCGACGGGCGCGCGGCTCTAGGGACTTGGCGCGGCGGCCTTGCTGGAGGAAGACACGGCCATGGCAGGGCGGCGCACGGGAGGCAGCGGGAGGAGCGGTTGCGAGGGGCCATGGCGAGGAAGCGGTGGCGAGCGAGGTGACGAGGAAAAAGGCAGAGGGGATCGAGGGCGTTGCTGCGTGCTGAATGGGCATCGAGGGAGAAAGCGAGGCTGCGAGGGAGATGGGGGAGTCGGGCTCCCTGGCGGCGCGAGGGTAGAGGATGAGGGAGAGAACGAGGGAGTTGGGATCGGCCTAGGGTTAGGATTAGGTGGGCCAAAAGGACGGCCCAGTGGGGAGGGCGCTGGCTGCGCTTGCTGGATGGGCCTATAGGCCGGCTGTCCACTTGCTTAAGAGGCCGGCTGGGCTGACTCCCTCTCTCTCACTCTAAAGAACAAAAGAAAAAAAACAGAGATATGAAAGAAAAATAAAGAGAGGCTAGGGGAAAAAGTTGGACATGTGGATAATTTTTACGGACTCGTAAAAATGTGCACGGTCCATGAAAAATAGGAGAGGCATGATTGCGGGAATTTAATTCAAAGTCATTTGAATTTAATTCAAATGGTTTGAACAAGGACTAGGAATTAGAGGTGTCCAAAAATGTTCCAATTTTTGGTGGAGCTCCAGAATATGATGAAAGAATAAATGGCAATGTTGGATACCAAGAATTAAGACAACAAGGGCATTGGGATATTTTGCAAGTGTGTTTATGGGTGAATCCAAATTAATGGAATATTTATAATAGCTCCCTAAATATTAGGAGGATAATGTTATAAAGAGAATCACCATGTGAATTCCCTCGGTTTAAATGGACCGAAGATCCATGCAATTTATTTAGTGAGTTTTAAAACGGGTTGCATGATGACATGATGCAATGCACATGATGCAAACATGAAATGCAATGAACCAAAAAAATCACATGACGAAACCCGGAAATCAAGGAAGGCACCCGACTCTCCGGTCTTGGGGCGTTACATAACGTTTATCATACGTGCATGCTACGAGGCTTGCCAACTTCAACACAAGTATTCATCAATTTCACAATTACTCAACTAGCACACCTCCAATATTACCACCTTTATATCTCAAAACCATCTATCAAGCATCCAACTTCTCTTAGCATTTAAAATTTATAAGCAAAGTGAATTACCATGATGTTCTAAAGGACTCTCAAAATGATATAAGTGAAGCATGAGATATCAATTATTTCTATAAAATAGAACCACCGCCCTGCTCTAAAAGATATAAGCGAAGCACTAGAGCAAAAATTATCCAACTCAAAAGATATAAGTGAAGCACATAGATTATTCTAATAAATTCCAATTCATGTGTGTCTCTCCCAAAAGGTGTTTACAATAAGGATGATTGTGGTAAACTAAAAAGCAAAGACTCAAATCATACAAGATGCTCCAAGCAAAACACATATCATGTGGCGAAATAAAAATATAGCTCCAAGTAAAGTTACCGATGGACAAAAACGAAAGAGGGGATGCCTTTCGGGGCATCCCCAAGCTTAGGCTTTTGGTTGTCCTTGGATTTTACCTTGGGGTGCCTTGGGCATCCGCAAGCTTAGGCTCTTGCCACTCCTTGTTCCATAATCCATCAAATCTTTACTCAAAACTTGAAAACTTCACAACACAAAACTTAAAGGAAAATCTTTGTGAGCTCCGTTAGTAAAAGAAAACAAACCACCACTTCAAGGTACTGTAATGAACTCATTCTTTATTTATATTGGTTTTAAACCTACTGTATTCCAACTTTTCTATGGTTCATAAACTCTATTACTAGCCATAGATTCATCAAAATAAGCAAACAACACACGAAAAACAGAATCTGTCAAAAACAGAACAGTCTGTAGTAATCTGTAGGTTTCGAATACTTATGGAACCCCAAAAAATCTAAAATAAATTTCTTGACGTGAGGAATTTATTTATTAATAATTTTCAAAAAGAATTAACTAAATATAAATCTCCAATAAAAAATGGAAGCAATTCTCGTGAGGGCTAAAGTTTCTGTTTTTTACAGCAAGATCAAAACGACTTTCCCCAAGTCTTCCCAACGGTTCTACTTGGCACAAACACTAATTAAACAAAACAAACAAAACCAAAAAAGAAGCTAGATAAATTATTTATTACTAAACAGGAACAAAAATTAAGGAATAAAAATAAAATTGGGTTGCCTCCCAACAAGCGCTATCGTTTAACGCCCCTAGCTAGGCATAAAAGCAAGGATAGATCTAGGTATTGCCATCTTTGGTAGGCAATCCATAGGTGGGTCTCATAATAGATTCATATGGTAATTTAATTTTCTTTCTAGGGAAGTGTTCCATGCCTTTCCTTAACGTAAATTGGAATCTAATATTCCCTTCCTTCATATCAATAATTGCACCAATCGTTTTAAGAAAAGGTCTACCAAGAATAATAGGACCTGAAGGATTGCAATCTATATCAAGAACAATGAAATCTATGGGCACATAATTCCTATTTGCAACAATAAGAACATCATTAATTCTTCCCATAGGTTTCTTAATGGTGGAATCCGCAAGGTGCAAGTTTAAAGAACAATCATCAAATTCACGGAAACCTAGCAAATCACACAAATTTTAGGAATCATGGAAACACTAGCACCCAAATCACATAAAGCAAAGCATTCATGATCTGTAATTTTTATTTTAATTATAGGTTCCCACTCATCATAAAATTTTCTAGGTATAGAAACTTCCAACTCAAGTTTTTCTTCATAAGATTGCATCAAAGCATCAACGATATGTTTAGTAAAAGCTTTATTTTGACTATAAGCATGAGGAGAATTTAGCACGGATTTCAACAAGGAAATACAATCTATTAAAGAACAACTATCATAATTAAATTCCTTAAAATCCAAGATAGTGGATTCATTTCTATTTAAAGTTTTGACCTCTCCAATCCCACTTTTATCAATTTTTGCATCAAGATCTAAAAAATCTAAATCATTGGGACACCTTCTAACTAAAGTTGACTCATCTCCAGTCCCATCATTATCAAGATTCATATTGCAAAACAAATATTTAATAGGGGACACATCAATAACTTTTAGATCTTCATCTTTATTATCATGGAAACTAGAAGAACACGCTTTCACAAAGCAATCTTTTTTAGCACGCATCCTAGCGGTTCTTTCTTTGCACTCATCAATGGAAATTATCATAGCTTTGAGAGACTCATTGATACCATGCTTAGGTGGAATAGATATAAGTTTCAAAGAATCAACATCAAGAGAAATTCTATCCATGTTCCTAGCCAACTCATCAATCTTAGACAATTTTTCTTCAATCAAAGCATTGAAACTCTTTTGTGAACTAATAAATTCTTTAATATTAGATTCAAAATCATAGGGAATTTTATTATAATTTCCATAAGAATTGTTGTAGGAAATACCATAATTATTAGAGGAATTACTAGGAAACGGCCTAGGATTAAAATTACCTCTATACGCGTTGTTACCAAAATTATTCCTACCAACAAAATTCACATCCATAGACTCATTGTTATTCTCAATCAAAGTAGACAAAGGCATATAATTAGGATCAGTAGGAGTACTCTTATTAGCAAACAATTTCATAAGTTCATCCATCTTTCCACTCAAAAAACATTAATCTCTTCAATTGCATGCACCTTTTTACTAGTAGATCTTTCAGTGTGCCATGGAGAATAATTAACCATAATATTATCTAGGAGTTTGCCAGCTTCTCCTAAAGTGATTTCCATAAAAGTGCCTCCGCGGCCGAATCCTAAAGATTTCTAGAAGAAAAATTCAATCCGGCATAATTTTTTTGTATAATCATCCATAAATTCAAACCATGTGTAGGGCAATTACGTATCATTAATTTCATCCTCTCCCAAGATTGTGCAACATGCTCATGATCAAGTTGCTTAAAATTCATAATATCATTTCTAAGAGAGATGATCTTAGCGGGAGGAAAATACTTAGAGATAAAAGCATCTTTGCACTTATTCCATGAATCAATACTATTTTTAGGCAAAGAAGAAAACCAAGCTTTAGCACGATCTCTAAGCGAGAACGGAAATAACTTAAGTTTAACAATATCATTATCCACATCTTTCTTCTTTTGCATATCACACAAATCAACAAAGTTGTTTATATGGGTAGCAGCATCTTCACTAGGAAGGCCAGAAAACGGATCTTTCATGACAAGATTCAGCAAAGCAGTATTGATTTCACAAGATTCAACATCGGTAAGAGGAGCAATCGGAGTGCTAATAAAATCATTATTGTTGGTATTGACAAAGTCACACAATTTAGAATTATCTTGAGCCATCGTGACAAGCAAGCAATCCCACACACAAGCAAACAAGAAACAAGCAAAATAGGCAAACTGGAAAAGAGAAGGGGAACGGAAAAAAGGGTGAAAGGAAAAGAGGGCGAATAAAACGGCAAGGGTGAAGTGAGGCAAATGGAAAATAATGTAATGTGAAGGATAAGAGTTGTGATGGGTACTTGGTATGTCTTGACTTGGCGTAGATCTCCCCGGCAACGGTGCTAGAAATCCTTCTTGCTACCTCTTGAGCATGCGTTGGTTTTCCCTTGAAGAGGAAAGGGTGATGCAGCAAAGCAGCGTAAGTATTTCCCTCAGTTTTTGAGAACCAAGGTATCAATCCAGTAGGAGACCACGCGCGAGTCACCTCGTACCTACACAAACAAATAAGAACCTCGCAACCAACGCGATAAAGGGGTTGTTAATCCCTACACGGCCACTTGCAAGAGTGAGATCTGATAGAGATAATAATAATACGATAAATATTTTTGGTATTTTTAGGATATAAATTGAAAGTAAAGATTGCAAAATAAAATAGATTGGAAACTGGTATGATGGAAAATAGACCCGGGGGCCATAGGTTTCACTAGTGGCTTCTCTCAAGATAGCATAAGTATTATGGTGGGTGAACAAATTACTGTCGAGCAATTGATTGAATTGAGCATAGTTATGAGAGTATCTAGGTATGATCATGTATATAGGCATCACGTCCGTGACAAGTAGACCGACTCCTGCCTGCATCACTACTATTACTCCACACATAGACCGCTATCCAACATGCATCTAGAGTATTAAGTTCATAAGAACAGAGTAACGCTTTAAGCAAGATGACATGATGTAGAGTGCTACCTCTTGAGCACTGCGTTGGTTTTCCCTTGAAGAGGAAAGGGTGATGCAGCAAAGTAGCATAAGTATTTCCCTCAGTTTTTGAGAACCAAGGTATCAATCCAGTAGGAGATCACGCTCGAGTCCCACGCACCTACACAAACAAATAAGAACCTCGCAACCAACGCGATAAAGGGGTTGTCAATCCCTTCACGATCACTTACGAGAGTGAGATCTGATAGATATGATAAGATAATATTTTTGGTATTTTTATGATAAAGAGAAATAAAGATGCAAAGTAAAATAACGGCAAAGGAAATAACTAAGTGTTGGAAGATTATTATGATGGAAGATAGACCCGGGGGACCATAGGTTTCACTAGTGGCTTCTCTCAAGAGCATAAGTATTATGGTGGGTAAACGAATTACTGTCGAGCAATTGATAGAATTGAGCACAGTTATGAGAATATCTAGGTATGATCATGTATATAGGCATCACGTCCGTGACAAGTAGACCGAAACGATTCTGTATCTACTACTATTACTCCACACATCGACCGCTATCCAGTATTAAGTTCATAAGAATAGAGTAACTCCTTAAGCAAGATGACATGATGTAGAGGGATAAACTCATGCAATATGATATAAACCCCATCTTTTTATCCTCGATGGCAACAATACAATACGTGTCGGTTCCCTTTCTGTCACTGGGATCGAGCACCACAAGATTGAACCCAAAGCTAAGAACTTATCCCATTGCAAGAAAGATCAATCTAGTAGGCCAAACCAAACTGATAATTCGAAGAGATTTGCAAAGATAAACCAATCATACATAAAAGAATTCAGAGGAGATTCAAATATTGTTCATAGATAAACAAGATCATAAACCCACAATTCATTGGATCTCGACAAACACACCGCAAAAGAAGATTACATCGAATAGATCTCCAAGAAGATCGAGGAGAACTTTGTATTGAGATCCAAAGAGAGAGAAGAAGCCATCTAGCTAATAACGATGGACCCGTAAGTCTGAAGTAACCTACTCACACATCACCGGAGAGGCCATGGAGTTGATGTAGAGGCCCTCCATGATCAATGCCCCCTCCGGCGGAGCTCCGGAAAAGGCCCCGAGATGGGATCTCCCGGGTACAGAAGGTTGCGGCGGTGGAATTAGGTTTTCGTGGTGCTCCTGGTTGTTTGGGGGATACTTGGATATATATATGAGGAAGAAGTATGTCGGTGGAGCATCGAGGGGCCCACGAGGGTGGAGGGCGCGCCCAGGGGGTAGGCGCGCCCCCTGCCTCATGCCCTCCTCGATCGTTTCACGCCCACTCCAAGTCTCCTGGATCATGTTTGTTGAGAAAATCACGTTCCCGAATGTTTCATTCCATTTGGACTCCGTTTGATATTCCTTTTCTTCGAAACCCTAAAATAGGCAAAAAACATCAATTTGGGCCGGGCCTCCGGTTAGTAGGTTAGTCCCAAAAATGATATAAAAGTGTAAAATAAAGCCCATTAACATCCAAAATAGATAATATAATAGCAAGGAGCAATAACAAATTATAGATACGTTGGAGATGCATCAAGCATCCCCTAGCTTAATTCCTGCTCGTCCTCGAGTAGGTAAATGATAAAAGAAGAATTTTTGATGTGGAATGCTTTCTAACATATTTCTCAATGTAATTTCTTCTTTATTGTGGCATGAATGTTCAGATCCAAAAGATTCAAGATAAAAGTTTAATATTAACATAGAAATAATAATACTTCAAGCATACTAAATAATAATACTTCAAGCATCCTAACTAAGCAATTATGTCTTCTCAAAATAACATGTCCAAAGAAAGTTATCCCTACAAAATCATATAGTCTTGATAGAGGCAAAGGTGTCCCGTCTTTCGATGAGATGGTGGCTATCGTTTTTGAGGAAGTCGACTTGGACGATCCAACTACGAACGTGTGAGGACGTCGCGCCTTAGCAATCGCTAAACCAACTCCGAGAGGTTATTGACCACGCCAAAGCACGATCAACCTGACCACAACTGTTTCCTGCAGGCAAACGAAGAACAAGCAAGAAACTGAGATTGCAATCTGGATATTGCGAATATAAGAGGAAAGCTTTATTGATCAAGGTGGGGTTCTGTGACGCCTTTGTCTGGTCATTGAACAGAAACGAAGTACGCGAAGTTGCAGCTATGGCGAACTTTAATCTAAACAAAACCCAAAGTCTAAACGATGCCCTAAGGGCTGTATATATGGAGGAAGAGGGGGGAATTTCGTGGCCCTTGGAGAAGGGGTCCGAAACCAACCCTAACTCTTGTTTCCCCACACATACGGACTCTAAAAACAGCCTACACTTAAGTATTTTGAAAATACATGGGCCTGGCCCAATAATAAGGTGACGCATCACCTAGAATAGCCTCTGGATGAAATTTATGAAGTGACATCCTGTATATTTCGTCCAAGGCTTCATGCACTCCTTATGATGGCTTCAAAGTCCTGAAATCATCACTTGTAACTCCGTTCTTGATCCCCTTGTGCATGTTATCATCTCCATGCTTGGTCTTGCTCCAGTGTTCATCCCTCTTATCCATGACAGGCCCTTCATTTGTAATCAAAACAAATGTATCCAATTTAGGCAACATCATATTCTCATGAACATTAGAAACATTACAAAGAAACGAAAGTATCTGATAATTTAATTGGCGTGCGCGAGCTCTAGTAATTGGTCCAGTATGTATAGCAGCAGGGGCTGTGGGTGTAACAATGGTATTGATGTCCTCATTATCCTCCCCTTCTTGAAATGAAGTCGTCCTCGACGGAAGCTCATCTTCATCACCCAAATAAGGCTTCAAATCTGCAATGTTAAAAGTGGGACTAACCCCAAAATCTGTAGGCAGCTCAAGTTTATATGCATTATCATTTATTTTCACTAACACCTTAAAAGGACCATCAGCACGTGGCATTAGCTTTGATTTTCGCAAATTAGGAAATCTATCCTTACGCAAATGTAACCAAACAAGATCTCCAGGTGCAAACGCAACATGCTTTCTATCATTATCTCCAGCAAGCTTATATTTAGTATTCATACGCTCAATGTTTTCCTTAGTTAACTCATGCATTTTTAAAATCAATTCAGCACGTTCTTTAGCATCAAAATTAACCTTCTCCGAAGATGGAAGAGGCAACAAATCAATAGGTGCACGAGGTAGGAAACCATACACAATTTCAAAAGGGCACGTCATAGTAGTAGAATGCATTGAACGATTATAAGAAAATTCAATATGAGGCAAGCATTCTTCCCACATTTTCTTATTATTCTTCAAAACAACCCTAAGCATAGTAGACAATGTTCTATTGAATACTTCAGTTTGTCCATCAGTTTGGGGGTAACAAGTAGTACTAAAAAGTAGTTTAGTCCCCAACTTAGCCCATAAACATCTCCAAAAGGTGGCTAAGAAATTTAGTATCACGATATGAAACAATAGTATTTGGCACACGATGCAAGCGAATAATTTCACGAAAGAACAAATCAGCAACATTAACAACATCATCGCTTTTATGACATGGTATAAAGTGTGCCATTTTCGAGAACCTATCCATGACAACAAATATGCTATCCCTCCCCTTCTTTGTTCGAGGTAAACCTAAAACAAAGTCCATAGATATATACTCCCAAGGAACACTAGGTACAGGCAAAGGCATATATAAACCATGAGGATTGAGTCGTGACTTAGCTTTTTGACATGTAGTGCAACGAGCAACAAAACGCTCAACATCTCGTCTCATATTTGGCCAAAAGAAATGTGTAGCAAGTACGCCCTCCATCTTCTTCACGCCAAAGTGTCCCATTAGTCCTCCTCCATGCGCCTCCTGCAACAACAAAAGATGAACGGAGCTAGCTGGAATGCATAGCTTGTTAGCATGAAACACAAATCCATCGTTAAGAACGAACTTGTTCCAAGTTCTCCCTTCCTTACAATTCTGCAATACATCTTTAAATTCAGCATCATGCACATATTAATCTTTGATGGTCTCCAAACCAAATATTTTAAAGTCAAGTTGTGAAAGCATAGTATAACGACGAGACAATGCATCAGCAATAACATTTTCTTTACCCTTCTTGTGTTTAATGACATAAGGGAAAGTCTCAATGAATTCAACCCATTCAGCATGTCTACGGTTCAGTTTTGCTTGACTTTTAATGTGTTTCAAAGATTCATGATCAGAATGTATAACAAATTCCTTGGGCCATAAATAATGTTGCCATGTTTCTAAGCTCCGAACAAGAGCATATAATTCTTTATCATAAGTTGAATAGTTCAGACTAGGCCCACTCAATTTTTCAGAAAAGTATGCAACATGTTTGCCATCTTGTAATAACACACCTCCTAATCCAATTCCACTTGCATCACATTCAAGCTCAAAAGTCTTATTAAAATCAGGAAGTTGGAGTAAAGGAGCATGTGTCAACTTATCTTTCAATACTGTGAAGGCTTCTTCCTATGCGGTACCCCAAACAAAAGGCACATCCTTCTTTGTAAGCTCGTTGAGAGGTGCAGCAATGGTGCTAAAATCTCTCACAAAACGCCTATAGAAACCAGCGAGGCCAAGGAAACTCCTCACTTGTGTGACCGTTTTGGGCTGCGGCCAACTCTCAATAGCTTCAATCTTGGCTTTATCAACTTCAATTCCTTGTGGAGTAACAACATAGCCAAGAAAAGATACTTGGTCGGTGCAAAAGCTGCACTTTCCAAGGTTACCAAACAAACGTGCATCACATAGAGCAATATAAACAACACGTAAATATTCCAAATGTTCCTCCAAAGATTTGCTATAAATCAATATGTCATCAAAGTAAACTACCACAAATCGTCCAATGAAAGCACGTAAAACTTCGTTCATTAATCTCATGAAAGTACTAGGTGCATTAGTAAACCCAAAAGGCATGACTAACCACTCATATAATCCGAACTTAGTTTTAAATGCTGTTTTCCATTCATCTCCCAATTTCATATGAATTTGATGGCATCCACTATGCAAATCAACTTTGGAGAATATTGTAGAGCCACTCAATTCATCAAGCATATCGTCTAGCCTAGGAATAGGATGACAATAACGAATAGTAATATTATTAATGCCTCTACAATCAACGCACATACGCGACGTACCATCCTTTTTCGGCACTATAATGATAGGAACCGCTCAAGGACTAAGGGATTCGCGTATATAACCTTTGTTTAGCAGTTCTTGTACTTGACGCATAATCTCCTTCGTCTCCTCTGGATTGGTACGGTATGGTGCATGGTTGGGTAATGATGCACCGGGAATTAAGTCAATTTGATGCTCAATCCCTCGAATAGGTGGTAATCCCGGTGGCACGTCTTGTGGAAAGACGTCAACGAACTCCTGCAAAATGTTAGTGACAGCAGGAGGCAAAGAGGAAGGCACGTCCTCGAATGAAAATAATGCCTCTTTGCACACAAAAGCATAGCAAACAGATTTGCTAAAATCTAGATCATCAATATCAGATTTGGTGGCAAGTAAACATGCACTTTTCAATTTAATTTCAGAAGCAACACTAGATGGTTTATTATTAGGCTTCATTTGTTACTCAAATTCTTTTGCCACAATCTGATTTTCACTCTTATTTTTCTCCTGTTTTGCTTTATTAGCTCTATTAATATCATCTTTCAAAATGGAATCAGGAGTCATAGGAAGCAAAGTAATATTTTTATCCTTATGAACAAGAGTATACTTATTGTTTCTACCATGGTGTACATAATTTTTATCAAATTGCCATGGTCTACCAAGTAATAAGGAACATGCTTGCATAGGTAACACATCACAATCAATATAATTAGCATATGTAGAGATACTAAAATGCACACGAACAGTACGTGTTACCTTAACCTTGCCGCTGTTGTTGAACCATTGGATGTAGTAAGGATGTGGATGCGGTCTTATGGTGAGAGATAGCTTCTCCACCATCTCCATGCTAGCCAAGTTATTGCAGCTCCCTCCATCTATGATGACGGGAACAGAACGTTCCTTCACAACTCCCTTTGTATGGAACAAATTATGCCTCTGATTTTGCTCAGCTTGTGTAACCTGCACACTAAAAACACGTTGAGCAACTAAACATTCATATGTGTCAGCATCTTCAACAACCATGTATTGCGTCTCATGATCAAAATCATCTCCACCGTGTTCTTCATGTGTAATAAGAGCCAAAGTCTCCTCATCATAGTCACTAGCGGATTCATACCCACCATCCTCAGTAACAATTATCACACACTGAGATTTGCATTCTCTCGCAAAATGTCCTCTTCCCTTACAACGATGACAAATAATATCACTTGTGTGCCCTGTTGATGCGATGGAAGAAGAAGAGCTCTGCGCAGGCCCAACAGGTACGCTCTTGGCAGATAGTGGCGGTTGTGCCTACTTTCTTGTATCACGGCTGGAGGTGGCACTTGATGGAGGTGCTAGTCCAGTCGAAGTAGAGGATGCACGTGGTGTCCATGATGAAGACCGACCTGCAGAAAAGTTAGTTCGCGCCAATGCCTGTCGATCCTGCACTTCACGTTCAGATTTACAAGCAAGATGGGATAAACAAGTGATATTAGTATACTCCTTATAATCTAGAATGGTCTGAATCTCTCTATTTAATCCACCCATAAAACATGCAAGCATAGCTTCATTCTCCTCAACAATACCACATCTAATCATACCAGTTTGTAATTCCTGATAATATTCTTCTACAATAAAATTTCCTTGTCTTAAAGCTGCAATTTTTGAAGTAATTCATGTTGATAATATGGTGGAACCCAACGAGTACGCATAGCAGTTTTCAAAGCAGCCTAAGTAGCTAGAATAGGATATAATCTACAATGTTCAGACCACCAAACACATGCGAAGCTAGTGAAAGCACAAACAACAGCAGGAACATGTCTCTCCTCAGGATATTGTAAACATGTAAATCATTGTTTAGTTTCTAACTCCCAAGTAAGATATATATCAGGAACATATCTACCCTCAAATGGTGGAATATTCAATTTCAGTTTAGGGAGATGGTCATGATCTCGTACCTGAGATGGCCATTATTTGCGTGTGGACGACCTGGTGGTTGTGGTGCTGGTGGTTGCACACAGTTCTGATTTTGATCAACCTCATCCTCGTAATCTCCCACATAATCATCCTCCTCCGCATCAGTAGAAGGAGCCACAGAAGAATCAATAGCAGCACCAACAGTTTGACCAGGCGCAAGAGGGACACGGCTCGCTCGACGGAGGGCTATCTCGCGATGTGGAGGTAGTCATCGGTTGTTGTTGTTGTTGTTGGTGGTGGTGGTGGTGGTGTTGTTGTTGTTGTTGTTGTTGTTGTTGTTGTTGTTGTTG
>NC_041392.1:354377076-354384171 GCF_002162155.2 Triticum dicoccoides
TGAACTCTTCCCTCGTCAAACTGACAGGATGGGCACATAATTTTTTTGAATTTTTTTCGGAAATCAGGGCAGCGACGACGAAAAAGTATGACAAAAAAATCACCTATAATGGCGAGTGTCTCAAAACGCTCCGTGAGACCTAAAAATATGATAGGGAAAAAAAAATTTGGTCGCCGAAATTTTGGCCTAAAACTGCCCGGGGGTCTCCAGACTTTTTTTCCCCGAGACCTACTAAGGCAAGGAAACACAAAACGAAAACTAGATGGATCTCGAAAACAAACCTAATATGAAAAGAACTTGGATTGGTGGTGGACAGACAGATGTATATGTGGACTCGGATTGGTGGTGGACAGGCGGATGTATATGTGGACTCGGATTAGTGGTGCACAGACAGATGTATATGCGGACTCGGATTGGTGGTGGACATGCGGATGTATATGTGGACTCGGATTGGTGGTGGACAGGCGAATGTATATGGCAGCGGTAAGGAATATGTTGGTGGTGTTGTTATATGGTAGGAACGATGACGATGGTGCAGCGGCGGCGTGACAACTTATGACCAGAACTCGAAACTCTAAAAGACTAGACTCTAAGACCAGCAACTAGACACGACGATGCAACCGCAAATTCAACAAAGCAAAATACTGAAAAGACTATGCAAAGGTTCAGACTGGTTCGGATATGATGAACTAACCCTAATTTTTTTGGCTTTTTCGTGGACTGTAGGTATGAAGAACAGACTCGATCTAAACTACAAAAAACTGTAAAATCTCACCGAGCAACCTGGAAATATGATACCACTTGATAGAGGCAAACGTGTCCCGTCTTTCGATAAGATGGTGGCTATCATTTTGGAGGAAGTCGACTTTGACGATCTGACTACAAACGTGTGAGGACGTCGCGCCTTAGCAATCGCTAAACCAACTTCAAGAGGTTATTGACCACGCCGGAGCACGATCAACCTGACCACGAAGGTCTGTTTCCTGCAGGCAAACGAAGAACAAGCAAGAAACTCAGATTGCAATCTGGATATTGTGACTATAAGAGAAAAGCTTTATTGATCAAGGTGGGGTTCTATGACGCCTTTGTCTGATCATTGAACACAAACGAAGTACACGAAGTTGCAGCTATGGTGAACTTTAATCTAAACAAAACCCAAAGTCTAAACGACACCCTAAGGGCTGTATATATGGAGGAAGAGGGGGGAATTTCGTGGCTCTTGGAGGAGGGGTCCGAAACCAACCCTAACTCTTGTTTCCCCACACATACGGACTCTAAAAACAGCCTACACTTAAGTATTTGGAAAATACATGGGCCTGGCCCAATAATAAGGTGATGCAACACCTAGAATAGCCTCTGGACGAAATTTATGAAGTGACATCTTGTATATTTCGTCCAAGGCTTCATGCACTCCTTATGGTGGCTTCAAAGTCCTAAAATCATCACTTGTAACTCCGCTCTTGATCCCCTTGTGCATGCCATCATCTCCATGCTTGGTCTTGCTCCAGTGTTCATCCCTCTTATCCATGCCAGGCCCTTCATTTGTAAGCAAAACAAATGTATCCAATTTAGGCAGCATCATATTCTCATGAACATTAGAATCATTTCCAAGAAATGAATGTACCTGATAATTTAATTGGCGTGCGCGAGCTCTAGTAATTGGTCTAGTATGTATAGTAGCAGGGGCTGTGGGTGTAACAATGGCATTGATGTCCTCATCAAGTCTAGCAATGCTCTATCTTCACCACACAAAATATTTAAATCATGCACAACCCTGATGACAAGCCAAGCAATTGTTTCATACTTTTGATGCTCTCAAACTTTTTCAATCATCACGCAATATATGAGTGTGAACCATGGATATACAACTATATGTGGAATAGCATGGCGGTTGTGGAGAAGACAAAAAAGGAGAAGATAGTCTCACATCAACTAGGCGTATCAACGGGCTATGAAGATGCCCATCAATAGATATCAATGTGAGTGAGTAGGGATTGCCATGCAACAGATGCACTAGAGCTATAAGTATATGAAAGCTCAACAAAAAAAACTAAGTGGGTGTGCATCCAACTTGCTTGCTCATGAAGACCTAGGGCATTTTGAGGAAGCCCATCATTGGGATATACAAGCCAAGTTCTATAATGAAAAATTCCCACTAGTATATGAAAGTAACAACATATGAGACTCTCTATCATGAAGATCTTGGTGCTACTTTGAAGCACAAGTGTGGAAAAAGGATAGTAGCATTGTCCCTCCTCTCTTTTTCTCTCATTTTTTATTTGGGCCTTCTTTCTCTTTTTTTTCTTGGCCTCTTTTCTCTTTTTTTATTTTTCGTCCGGAGTCTAATCCCGACTTGTGGGGGAATCATAGTCTCCATCATCCTTTCCTCACCGGGACAATGCTCTAATAATGATGATCATCACACTTTATTTACTTACAACTCAAGAATTACAACTCGATACTTAGAACAAAATATGACTCTATGTGAATGCCTCCGGCGGTGTACCGTGATGTGCAATGATGCATGAGTGACATGTATGAAGAATTATGAACGGTGGCTTTGCCACAAATACGATGTCAACTACATGATCATGCAAGCAATATGACAATGATGAAGCATGTCATAATAACAGAACGATGGAAAGTTGCATGGCAATATATCTCGGAATGGCTATGGAAATGCCATACTAGGTAGGTATGGTGGCTGTTTTGAGGAAGGTATATGGTGGGTTTAAGGTACCGGCGAAAGTTGCGTGATACTAGAGAGGCTAGCAATGTGTGGAAGGATGAGAGTGCGTATAATCCATGGACTCAACATTAGTCATAAATAACTCACATACTTATTGCAAAAATCTATTAGTTATCGAAACAAAGTATTACGCGCATGCTCCTAGGGGGATAGATTGGTAGGAAAAGAGCATCGCCCGTCCCCGACCTCCACTCATAAGGAAGACAATCAATAAATAAATCATGTCCGACTTCATCACATAACGGCTCACCATACGTGCATGCTACGGGAATCAAAAACTTCAACACAATTATTTCTCAAATTGACAACTACTCAACTAGCATGACTATAATATCACCATCTCCATATCTCAAAACAATTATCAAGTATCAAACTTCTCATAGTATTCAATGCACTTCTATGAAAGTTTTTATATTAAAGAAAATTTCCATGTTGTTCTAAAGGCTCTAAAAATAATATAAGTGAAGCATGAGAGAACAATTATTTCTATAAAATAAATCCACCACCGTGCTCTAAAAGATATAAGTGAAGCACTAGAGCAAAAACTATATAGCTCAAAAGATATAAGTGAAGCACATAGAGTATTCTAATAAATTTCAAATCATGTGAATCTCTCTCAAAAGGTGTGTACATAAAGGATGATTGTGGTAAACTAAAAAGAAAAGACTGAAAAATCATACAAGACTCTCCAAGCAAAACACATATCATGTGGTGAACAAAAATATAGCTCCAAGTAAAGTTACTGATAGACGAAGATGAAAGAGGGGATGCCTTCCGGGGCATCCCCAAGCTTAGCCTTTTTGGTGTCCTTGAATTTTACCTTGGGGTGCTATGGGCATCCCCAAGCTTAGGATCTTGCCACTCTTTGTTCCATAATCCATCAAATCTTTACCCAAAACTTGAAAACTTCACAACACAAAACTCAAAATAGAAAATCTCGTGAGCTCCGTTAGCGAAAGAAAACAAAACACCACTTCAAGGTACCGTAATGAAATCATTCTTGATTTATATTGGTGTTAAACCTACTGTATTCCAACTTCTCTATGGTTCATAAGCTCTTTTACTAGCCATAGATTCATCAAAATAAGCAAACAACACAAGAAAAACAGAATCTGTCAAAAACAGAATAGTCTGTTGTAATGTGTAGCTAACGCAACTTCTGGAACCCCAAAAATTCTTAAATAAATTTCTGGACTTGAGGATTTTATCTATTAATCATCTTAAAAAAGAATTAACTAAATAGAACCTTCCAAATAAAAATGGCAGCAATTCTCGTGAGCACTAAAGTTTCTGTTTTTTACAGCAAGATCAAAAAGACTTTCCCCAAGTCTTCCCAATGGTTCTACTTGGCACAAACACTAATTAAACACAAAAAACACAACCAAAAAAGAGGCTAGATAAATTATTTATTACTAAACAGGAGCAAAAAGCAAGGAATAAAAATAAAATTGGGTTGCCTCCCAACAAGCGCTATCGTTTAACGCCCCTAGCTAGGCATAAAAGCAAGGATAGATCTAGGTATTGCCATAATAATAGGATAGATCACGAAAACTC
Source organism: Triticum dicoccoides (assembly GCF_002162155.2). Taxonomy (NCBI): domain Eukaryota; kingdom Viridiplantae; phylum Streptophyta; class Magnoliopsida; order Poales; family Poaceae; genus Triticum; species Triticum dicoccoides. The sequence continues at coordinate 354,381,380 of NC_041392.1, forward strand.
ATTTCATATTCTCTATGTTCAGCAGCAAGTTTTCTTTGAGGCAAACAAAAGTAATCAAAAGGGCTAAATTTAATGGGACAGAAGTCCCCAAGATTAATTTTGGGAGGTGTAGGTTCCTCCTTTGGCCCTCCATATTGCACAACCAATTCATCATTATAAGCATTCTTTTGACAGAACTTCGTGAGCCTATACTCGAGAGAATATCCTAGATCATTGTTTCGAACAACAAAATCATTATTAAGTTCGGATATTCTATCAACTAGAACATTGGTAGGATCCTTTTTTCTAAGGTTGTCATTAAAAGCAACATAGTCTAAAGATTGAAAACGCATTGTTTCCTCTTGATCAAAGAGGATTGCTTCTATGGGAGGACGGCCAACGTCCACCCTATAGTGCGAAAAGATTTCTTTGGCCTCTTTTATTATAAATCTGAACTCATGAGCCAAAAAGATAGTAGCGGAACGCTTAACAAAAGAATGCTCAATATTATAAAATTCTAGGAAAATCCTTTGTATGCTTGATGGACCAAGATAGCAATTGTGTATGCGATGACAACTTTGTGACACAAGAGATGATTCCAAGATATGCAACACGATGATAGTATGTATGCTATGGGATGTATGATCACTAATGTGCACAAGTCACGTTGCTGGCAATACTCAAATGCTAGTCTTGATGGGTAAGCTAGGCAAAAGTAAGGCTATGGGGTTATCAATCCAAATGGAAAAGAGTATGATGATATCACACTACCAAGATGATACCGATGGGAAATGGATACCACAAGTGTGTAGTCATTCGTAGTAGTCCTTGGCGAAAGTGAGTGGTGGTGATGTTGATGTCGAACCGTCCCTAGGTAGCCGAAACACGAAAGGAAATGGTGAGCCACAACTCAAACTCTCAGAACCAAGTGCGACAAAAAGCGTTGTAGTAGGTAGTGGGTAAATGTTGGTGTGGGTTGGGGTATTGGAAAGGTTTGCGGAGGGGTTTGCAGAAGGTAGGAGGTGGTGGTCAACATGGGTATGCGGAGGCGTAGGCGGCGGTGGCAAAAACTACAGAAAATGCAGTTTGGACAATGGAAGCCGGATGATCCGGGCCAGGAGCCGGATGATCCGGGCGACCAGCCGGATGATCTGGGCGGGTCAACTCGCTCGGGGATGGCTCGGGGTGAGCTCGAAAACGGCCACAACTTCAGGGATTTCACGGATTTTGGAAGGATTTCGAGGTGGAGATGGTGGGGGAAGGCTAGATCCACTTGCAACACAACAAATTCACGGATCAAAACCAACAAAACATCATCAAAACTCACAAATCACAAGAAAAAAAATTTGGGCTATTTTTGTGGGTATTTTCGGATTAGGACGAAAAACAACAAAATCAAGCTAGAAAACGAAGAGGGGAGGCTCCGAAATTGTGATCAACCTTGCTCATGATACCAAGATGATGTAGGGTAGAGACCCTAATCGCCCGGTCTTTCACGAAAGGAGCGGATCCCGCGGAAATCACGAAGGACACGGGGAAGAACGGAGAGAAAACACAATAAGAAACACGAGAGGAATCACTAAACCGACACGAATAAGTCACACATGGGATAGATCCTCGAGTACATAAAGGAAAGATACACGATCCGCGGATAACTAGGGACGATACACGATAACTGGTCTTCTCTGTGAGGAGGTCTTGATGTTCTTCCCTAAAGAGGGGTCTTGAATCTGCTTGGGGGATCTTCTCCGGTGGAGGCTTGAATCTTCGTAGAGAAGACTACCAAGTGGATGAGCAAAGCTCTCTCACAAATATGAGCTAAACATTTGCTAACCCTAAAAATGGGGAGTAGAAGGTCTATTTATAGCCCAAGGGGCGAAAGGGTAAGTGAGGGGTGAAACGGGTACACGGGCCTTGGCCCAAGTCACGCACGCAGTCGGTGGCCGGATGATCCGGGAGTTGGTCCGGATGATCTGGGCTTCGGGGGTCCGGATGATCTGGGTCGGCGTCCGGATCGTCCGGCTGTGCTAGAGCAGCTGCGGGAGAGCCGGATGTCCGGGACCTGGTCCGGTCGTCCGGGTGTGGCTGGATGATCCGGGCCTGGGTTCGGATGGCCCATCTTCACGATGCCGTCTCGGGCGCCTCTGGTCACATTATCCGGATCGTCCGGGCCGGAGTCCGGATCATCCAGGCTGAGGCCGGATCGTCCGGACGGCGGTCCGGATCGTCCGGGCTTCTGCTGACTTGGCCATTTTTCTTCTCCGTCTTCACGTCCATCTTCCTCTTCGGATTCTCCTCGCTCCTTGGCGTCTCCATGGCTAACTCGTTGATACCTGAGTATGCACAATGTCTTCGTTTGAGGTAGTAGCCATGTCTCAAGATCATCGAAGTGGAATTGTGAGAGGAGAGATGTCACCTCGGTTTTGAGAGCTCTTGCACGTGATCGAGTCATGGGTCCACTAGGCACTTGATGAGACGATGGTAGTTCCATGGGGATGACCTTGGGATTCTCCGCATCACAGGGCCTCTATAAATAGGACTAGCCACCACCATAGGCAGGGGACAACGATAGAGAATCCAAGATCATCCTCAGCCACACAAGTGCACCAAGCACAAGAACACCTCGACCTGAGGAGGCTGTTCTTCCCCTTGTACTGTTCATCCTCGGCCCAAGAGGCAATCCACCACCACCACACTGGAGTAGGGTATTACACCACAACGGTGGCCCAAACCAGTATAAATCTCATGTTCTTTGTGTTGCGAGTTCGTCGAGTTAGTTCGTGAGATCTAGGCTAAGTTAGGACGCGAATCGA
>NC_041392.1:354384666-354473476 GCF_002162155.2 Triticum dicoccoides
GGGGGTGATCTTCGCGTGCACCCCAGTGTTCGAACCTTAAGGGTTTTGCCGAAACTCGTGACCTGACACATGTTTACTAATGAGTTTAAGTTCACCTTTAACTCTAGACATATAATCACCCAAGTGTTCAATCATATAAGCATTGCGTTTCAGTTGTCTACCAAAAAAAGCATTAAAATCTTCTTGCTTAACCATAAAGTTATCAAATTCATCCAAACATTGGCTAGCAAACTTAGCAAGAGGGATTTCAGCTTTATCATATCTATAGAGAGAGTTTACCTTTACTACCTGTGTCGGGTTATCGAGACCATGTGTTTCTTCAATAGGTTATGAATTAAGACCATGTATTTCTTCATCAGGAGGTAAATTCTTAACATCTTCAACTTTTATACCTTTTTCTTTCATAGATTTCTTTGCCTCTTGCATATCTTCAGGACTGAGAAATAGAATACCCCTTTTCTTAGGAGTTGGCTTAGGAGTTGGTTCAGGAAGTGTCCAATTATTTTCATTGGTCAACATATTATTCAATAGAATTTCAGCTTGATCAACTATTCTTTCCCTGAAAACACAACCAACACAACTATTCAGGTGGTCTCTGGAAGCATCGGTTAGTCCATTATAAAAGATATCAACTATTTCATTTTTCTTGAGAGGATGATTAGGCAAAGCATTAAGTAATTGGAGAACCCCCCCCCCCCCCAAGCTTGTGGGAGACTCTCTTCTTCAATTTACAGAAAATTATATATTTCCCTTAAAGCAGCTTGTTTCTTATGAGCGAGGAAATATTTAGCAGAGAAGTAGTAAATCATATCCTGGGGACTACGCACACAACCAGGATCAAGAGAATTAAACCATATCTTAGCATCACCCTTTGATGAGAACGGAAATAATTTAAGGATATAATAGTAGCGAGTTTTCTCATCATTAGTAAACAGGGTAGCTATATCATTTAATTTAGTAAGATGTGCCACAACAGTTTCAGATTCATAGCCATGGAAAGGATCAGATTCAACCAAAGTAATTATATCAGGATCAACAGAGAAATCTTAATCCTTATCAGTAATAAAGATAGGTGAAGTAGCATAAGCAGGATCATATTTCATTCTAGCATTCAAAGATTTTTCTTTTAGCTTAGCTAATAGTTTCTTAAGATCACTTCTATCATTGCAGGCAGGAAAGTCTCTAGCAGTTTCTTCATCCATAACATAACCCTGAGGCACAACAGGCAATTCATATCTAGGGGGAGAATCTTCATCATCACTTTCATCAATATTATCAGTTTCAATAATTTCATTCTCTCTAGCCCTAGCAAGTTGTTCATCAAGAAATTCACCTAGTGGCACAGTAGTATCAAGCATAGAAGTACTTTCATCATAAGTATCATGCAAAGCAGAAGTGGCATCGTTAATAACATGCGACCTATCGGAATCAATAAGAGCAGTAGGTGTCGCAAGTTTACTCATAACAGAAGGTGAATCAAGTGCAGAGCTAGATGGCAATTCCTTACCTCCCCTCGTAGTTGAGGGATAGAACTCGGTTCTTTGATCTTTCAAGTTCTTCATAGTGATAAGCAGATATAAATCCCAAGTAACTTAAAGAATATAGCTATGCTCCCCGGCAACGGTGCCAGAAAATGGTCTTGATAACCCACAAGTATAGGGGATCGCAATAGTTTTCGAGGGTAGAGTATTCAACCCAAATTTATTGATTCGACACAACGGGAGCCAAAGAATATTCTCAAGTATTAGCAGCTAAGTTGTCAATTCAACCACACCTGGAAACTTAATATCTACAACAAAGTGTTTAGTAGCAAAGTAATATGATAGTAGTGGTAACGGTGGCAAAAGTAATATTTTTGGTTTTATAGTGATTGTAACAGTAGCAGCGGAAAAGTAAATAAGCGAAGAACAATATATGAAAAGCTCATAGGCAATGGATCGGTGATGGAGAATTATGTCGGATGCGATTATTCCTACAATATTTATAACATAGGGTGACACAGAACTAGCTCCAATTCATCAATGTAATGTAGGCATGTATTCAGAATATAGTCATATGTGCTTATGGAAAAGAACTTGCATGACATATTTTGTCCTACCCTCCCGTGGCAGCAGGGTCCTACTGGAAACTAATGGATATTAAGGCCTCCTTTTAATAGAGTACTGGACCAAAGCATTAACACATAATGAATACATGAACTCGTCAAACTACGGTCATCACCGGGGGTGGTCCCGATTATTGTCACTTCGGGGTTGCGGATCATAACGCATAATAGGTGACTATAGACTTGCAAGATAGGATCAAGAACTCACATATATTCATGAAAACATAATAGGTTCAGATCGGAAATAATCTCCGTTGATTTCAGGTCATTCCGAGAACTTTTATTTCTGCACAAAAATAACACCATGGTAGCTCTGCTGAAAACAATGTTAGTCCGGATTAGTTCCATTCAAATCATGCAAGTTAGAGTCCAAAACAAGGGCAAAAGTGTTTGGAAAAGTAGATACGATGGAGACGTATCATTGAACTGTGTGCCCTGACGAGCACACAATTCACAAAAAAGACCGTATGGGCTGTCTATAATGATCGCACACAATTCTGATTACCGACCTGTTTGCCGGGTATCACACACATCTTGTTAAGACGAATTGTTTGTGTTCACCTCAATCATAGCAAACAGTTCATCGGAGTGAACTGTATGCCGTATATCGCACACACCTTGATCTAGCTGCCCGTTTCTGTTGTTCTGTCTCATCGCAAATAGTTCGTACAGATCAACCGTATGCCCTTCATCGCACACGCAACTAAAATCTGAACCGTGTTTGATGCATCTTCCATCGCAAACGATTTGCATCTTTTTTGACGGTTTTCATACACCACTGTTTGCGATTATTGCATTGCACACAGTTTCTTGAAGGGTCTATGATTGTAGTGTCGTGTTAGCAGCATCCTGCAGTAGTGACCAGATCATGGATTCTACTTCGGGATGTGATTTGCTCTCCTTTCTGGATGCATACTCAGGATATCATCAGATCTTCATGCCCAAGGAAGATGAAGAGAAGACATCATTCATCACTCCGTGTGGTACGTACTGCTTTATCTCCATGTCGTTCGGATTAAAGAGTGCCGGGTCCACTTTTGCAAGGGCAGTCCAGATCGGTTTTGAGCCACAGTTGTACAGAAATATAGAACCCTATATGGATGATATCATGGTCAAAACCAAGGATAAGGCCATTCTTATCCAGGATTTGGAAGAGACATTTTCCAATCTGTGCAAGATCAACCTAAAGCTTAATCCAGAGAAGTGTGTATTTGGTGTTCCCTCCGGCAAGCTACTTGGGTTCTTCGTGTCCCATCGAGGGATCGAAGCCAACCCTGACAAGATCAAGGCCATTGAGCAGATCCAAGCGCCAAGGACAGTTAAGGGTGTGAGGCGCTTGATGGGATGCGTTGTTACGCTGAGCAGATTCATCTCCAAGTCCGCCGAGCGTGCCCTGCCGTTCTTCAATGTTTTGAGGAAGGCGGGGCCTATGAAATGGACCCCGAAAGCAGATACAGCTCTGTAGGAATTGAAAGCCTACCTATCGTCTATGCCTACCTTGGTTGCACCTCAACCTCAAGAGCCATTGTTGCTATACTTGGCAGAAACCAACCAAGTGGTCAGTGCGGCCTTGGTAGCACAACGAGAGGTGGATGAGGCAGAAAGTGGCCAGATCACGGCAGAGTCAGGAAAGAATCAGGACAACAATGGGCACGACAACGAGAGCAACCCCAAGGACACGACAAGGAAGAAAGTGGTGCAGCGCCTAGTGTACTTCGTCAGCTCCTTGTTACAGGGGGCTAGATCGAGGTACTCTAGTGTGCAAAAGTTGATCTTTGGCCTCATTATGGCCTCAAGGAAACTGCACCACTACTTCCAAGCCCATGGGATCATGGTTGTCACTCGTTTCCCGTTGCAAAGGATACTCCAAAACCCCGAGGCAATTGGAAGAATAGTGGAATGGGCTTTGAAGTTATCCAACTTTGGTTTGAAGTTTGAGAGCACTTCGACTATTCAGAGCAGGGCATTGGCAGAGTTTGTTGCAGAATGGACGCCAACCCCTGATGAGGAAAGGACAGAGACAACTCTCCCGGGCAAGGAATCACCCCAAAAATGGATCATGTATTTTGATGGTGCTTTTTCCCTACAAGGTACAGGGGCTGGCTTGCTTCTTGTTGCCCCCTCCAGGGAGCATTTGAAGTACGTCCTCCAGATGCACTTTGCCCGGGAAGAGGCCACCAACAATACAACTGAGTATGAAGGGATCCTTGCCGGGCTCAGGATTGCAACAGAGTTGGGAATTAAGAAACTGATCATTCGAGGAGATTCACAGCTCGTGGTGAGACAAGTCAACAAGGATTACCAAAGCCCATTGATGGAAGCATACAACGAGGAATTAAGGAGATTGGGGGAGCACTTTGGTGGGTTGCAAACAAAGCACGTACCCCATGTGGAAAACAGCATAGCTGATCACCTGTCAAAGTGTGCTGCGCAGAAGCTTCCTCTGGAACCAGGAACTTTTCTTCTCCATCTCTCTCAACCCTCTGTATCACCAGCCAAAATGGCCCGGAAGAGGAGAAAGTTGGACTATGGTAAGCCTCTCCCGGCAGAGCCATCCGCACCCGGCAGAGACCCTGCTAGAAACAACTCCCCACAACCTGCCGGATCACCCCCTCCACCCGGGCCTATGGACCCCGCGAATGTGGCTGGTGCTCCCGCATCAGAGGAGGTGCCGCTAGTCCTCGTTGTCGAGCCCAGGCTCCAACTTGGGCAAGGCACATTGTCCACTTCCTCCAAACCGGAGAACTCCCTGGCAATCTGGATGAAGCTAGAAGAGTAGCCCGGAGGGCCAGTATGTATCAGTTTGTCGACGACACTCTGTACAGAAGGAGGCCCAACATTGTGAAATTGAAGTGTGTTTGCTGGGAGGATGGAAAGGAGCTGCTGGTTGAAATTCATAGAGTAATGTGCGGCTCACACATTGGATCAACGACATTAGTTGGGAAAGCATTCTGACAAGGATTCTATTGTCCCACAGCTCTCCAAGATGCAGTTGAGCTTGTCACGAAATGTGAAGCCTGTCAGTTCCATTCCAACAGAACACGCCTGCCTACCCAAGCCCTTCAGACAATCCCTCTATCATGGCCATTTTTTGTCTGGGGGCTCGATATCCTCGGCCCCTTCCCGCCGAGCAATCGGGGGCTTTGAATTCTAGTTCGTTGCCCTTAACAAGTTTACAAAGTGGCCGGAACTGACTGCCGTGAGAAAGGTGACTGCTCAGTCAGCTATCAAGTTCTTGAAAGAATTGGTGTGTCGTTTCAGAATTCCAGCAAGGATCATCATAGACAACGACACCCAGGTCACAAGCCACGCCTTCATGCAATACATTCACACCCTTGGATGTAAAATCTCATTCGCTTCTGTGGCACACCCCCGGAGCAATGGACAAGTTGAGAGGGCGAACGCTAAAGTGTTTCATGGACTCAAGACAGGAACTTTCGATACGCTGCAGAAGCACGACAGGCGGTGAATTGAGGAGCTGCCGGTAGTTCTCTGGTCCCTCAGAACGACACCTAACGGAGCTACCGGACAGACTCCCTTCTCCCTGGTCTACGGGGCAGAAGCTGTTATTCCCCCATAACTCATTTACGGGTCCCCTCGAGTGCTTGCCTACGATGAAGTAGCACAAGATCAGCACCAACATGACGACGCTGTGCTACTTGAGAAGAACCGTCTCCGGGCTGCTACGCGTGCTGCACGCTACAAACAGGCCCTGCTTCGCTGTCATAGCCGCATGGTTCATGCCCGGTGTTTTGAGGAAGGTGACCTTGTCCTTAGGCGTGTTCAGTCTGCCAAGGGTACAAACAAGTTATCACTAAAGTGGGAAGGCCCTTACCGGGTGGTATGAGTCACCAGACTTGGCGTAGTTCGTCTGGAGACCGGAGATGGCACATAGTTGCAAAACTCATGGAATATGGAGCATCTCCGTAAGTACTACCCGTAAGGTGCGAGGCTGTCGGGCACTGCCCGGCAGCCACCCTTTTGTACAGGCCTTGCCTCAGTTGCATGTAACCCCTTGTACGAAGCCGAGGCGATGATCCCGTGCAAGATACAATAAAGAAGCGCCGTGGAGGCCCCCGATCGAGATCAAATGGATGCACGAGCACACCCGGATCATTGCATAAGCATTTCATGAGCATTTGCATATGCATATAGATAGGATTGCATCCTGCATTCATTCTCATCCTCATGGAGTTGCAGGTTCTTGCCATGAACTTGACTCCAACAAGGGACGAGAAGATTGCATGGCACAGTGATCCCCGGCAAGCCAAACAGATAAGTTTACCTCTTGTCCATTAGTGTTCTGTAAGCTATAACTTGTGCATAGAGAAACCTCGCCGCTCTCTTGGAACTAGGGTGCTCCCATCCTAGGCTGGAATGCTGCTTCGGCCTGGATGGTCGTAGTGACCCTTGGTGAAAAGGAGTGGGCGGGGGGCTGGTGCCTCAGTCTGTTCCCGACAGACATGGTTCTCCGGCAGACGAAAAGGGTGTTGGCAGGATATCCTGATGGGGAAAACTCGTTTAATTACAGTAAACAGGAACTCCACCTCTGCATGGACATATACATGCACGGGTTCCCGGCAAGGCTTATCTCTTTCATTGACATGCAGATACAAGTGCAAGCATTACAGAACACAGACATGGATGAAAGGATTACATTATTTGAGTTAAAATTTGGCGATTGCCTACACATTTAAGATTGAAAAAAGATAAGTGCCCCGTTACGCCTTTGCCCATGTCTATCTCCTACGGGAAGAGGTCGAAAGGGGCCGGGGGTGCGCACAACTGGAATTTGGCGCCCCCAGGATCAGGACAGTGCCGCTCCCTGGCAGGGAGGAAGAAACCAGAGGGCAGGCATGGATGGTGACGCTGCTGGAGGACTAGATGGGGGGCACGGAGTCACCGACAAACATGACTTATCAAAACGGTCGTCCCTGTTCTTGACACATCGTGGGTTGCCGCTGCTGTCCGCATCACTACCACTCGAAGACCTCGGCGCGACCACCACGCCGGGCACCATGCTCTCTAAGCCCTTCCACAGAGAGAATGGTCGTCCCCGGGAGCCCTGATGTTAGAAGTCGTCGCACGTCCTGAAGACGTGTGAGAAAGCAAGGAGCCTCCCTATCCGATAAGAAAACCATGCCTAGGAGGAGCCAGATTCGCCCCCCGTTAGAGGCGAATCTCTTCTACGGCTCCTCCCCGATGCGTGAAAGGAAGAAGAATGGGGAGCGGTCGACTACCATGCGCCGTGCCCATCTCGAGCCATGACGTGGTGTTGGTCGCATCCCCTCCCACCAAAGTCAAGGCCACGAGTGACCCGGTGACAAGCGCGCCGGGGTTGCCACTCCCAGCGTTGGCGCGCACCGCCCGAACTCTCCCCTCAGATCCAAGGGAGACCCCAAGCGGAAGCTCGGGAACTGGCCCCAGGCTTCCTTCTCCAACATGACCAGCGGTGAACAAGGGAAGAAGAAGGAGAAAGCAAGGATGAATAACTCCACCCTCCTCTGCTGCTTCCTTTTATAGGCCGGGTGGGGAAGGGCAACCACTCCATCAATGGGGGATCACTACCATCCTCCACCAATTCAAGACGGACGGGCCCCTTTCCAAAGGTACCCTCCTGCACCACGCGCCTCCGTTACCTACCCCGCCCGATGCATGCTGCATACGTGGCTAAGGATAAGGGCGCGCTGTGGGAAGATTAAATTGGCAGTTTCTACCCCATGCGTTAAAGTCATTCACGGGCCAGCACTGGAGCATCCCCACCACTATTGGTTTTATGAAGCATGCGGGAAAACCGGAAACTAGCCCGGAATCAAATCTGATGGAGCAGCAACAGAAAACTTAAGGGGCCAACCCCTTCAGCAACCTTGCATGTGCACTTATTGGGCCCTACCCCGACGACGCTCGGCAGCGCATTCAGGGCAGGCCCGAGGGCTTCTGTCGGTGCAAAAAACCCTAGGTCTGTTGACCAACTATGCACAGGCACAAGATCAAGATTGAAGCACTAGATTAAGTCAGAGATTGAAGAATCAAGAGATTTGAAGAACCAACATGCAGCTTAGAGGGATCAAGATCGTGCCTAAGGAGCAAAATATCAGCGAGAGAAGGGCCTCCCTTGCCGGGCAGGCAAGCCCGGCAAGGGGCAAGGCCACCACCAGAAGCAAGTAACCAAGGCTCCCCGGCAGAGCCTGCCGTGGATCGCGGGGGCAGAACCACCCCACCAACCACTAAAGCATGACTCACATCATCAATCAGTGCGGTGTCAAGCCGCAAGATGATTAAGTGGCAGCTGTTCGCCACATGGCATCCATTTCCTACAGAAGAAACCTACAGGTGACACCCGTCCTGCGACGTGTCAAGAGAACATGAGGGGAGCTAGCAAAATAGCACGACAGACCTTGCCGGGCGACCAGTGATGTGACACTCAGTGGCGCATTTAATCCACCTTGTCAACCCGCAGCGTTAGGTATGATAGCACTGTTCGCTATCATATCAGTGGATAATGACCACTTTGCCATTGTGGTGACCCCTTAATATTTAAAAGGAGGCCTAGGGCCCTCGTAGGAAGGGTTAGAAGGTTCAAAAGTTGACACACCCAAGCCACCATACGCGCGTAGTCGCTGCGGCCCCTAGGAAAACCTTGTCGGGCAAAGTGTATTACATACCACCCCATTCATTCCACCATAAATCCACCAAAGCAGGAGTACGGTCTTACGCCTCACGGCGGCCCAAATCTGGGTAAATTGCTTGTGTGCTCCCTGTCGCGTGGCCATACGCCGGTCTCCTCTTTGTGCAACGCGTCGTCCCCCTCTCGAACCAACAAGGGGCCACCCGGTCCCATAGGTGTCCGCAGAAATCCCGCGACACCGCATAAGGATTAGCTAGCAGTTTCTCTATCATACCCGAAGGAATTTCATAATAAATATTTCCAGTAGGTGCAGTAGGTTGAGGATCAGCTCTTTGCTCTACCGGTCGGGGTGAAGAAACACCGATCAAACCCCTCAAAGGATGCAGTAGGTTGAGGATAAGCTCTTTGCTCTACCGGTCGGGGTGAAGATACACCGATCAAACCCCTCAAAGGATTATTCACCATAGTAATAAGTGACAGTAAATTTCAGCACACTATATAATTGTTTCCTTACCAAATTCCACTTACCAAAGGTGCTTCACTCCCCGGAAATGTCACCAGAAAAGAGTCTTGATGACCCACAAGTATAGGGGATCTATCGTAATCCTTTTGATAAGTAAGAGTGTCAAACCGAACGAGGAGCAGAAGGAAATGACAAGCGGTTTTCAGTAAGGTATTCTCTGCAAGCATTGAAATTATCGGTAACAGATACTTGTGTGATAAGATAATTCGTAATGGTAACAAGTAACAAAAGTAAACAAGGTGCAATAAGGTGGCCCGATCCTTTTTATAGCAAAGGACAAGCCTGGACAAACTCTTATATAAAGCAAAGCGCTCCTGAAGACACATGGGAATTATTGTCAAGTTAGTTTTCATCAGGCTCATATGATTCACGTTTGTTACTTTGATAATTTGATATGTGGGTTGACCGGTGCTTGGGTGCTGCCCTTCCATGGACAAGCCTCCCACTTATGATTAACCCCTCTTGCAAGCACCCGTAACTATGAAAGAATAATTAAGATAAATCTAACCATAGCATGAAACATATGGATCCAAATCAACCCCTTACGAAGCAACGCATAAACTAGGGTTTAAGCTTCTGTTACTCTAGCAACCCACCATCTACTTATTACTTCCCAATGCCTTCCCCTAGGCCCAAATAATGGTGAAGTGTCATGTAGTCGACGTTCACATAAGACAACATACATTTCATCAAAATATCGAACGAATACTAAATTCACGTGATTACTTATAACAAGACTTCTCCCATCTCCTCAGGAACAAACGTAACTACTCACAAAGCATATTCATGATCAAGATCAGATGAGTATTAATTATCATTAAGGATCTGAAAATATAATCTTCCACCAGATAAACCAACTAGCGCAAACTACAAGGAGTAATCAACACTACTAGCAACCCACATGTATCAATATGATGTTTTGAGACAAAGATCGGATACAAGAGATGAACTAGGGTTTGAGAGCAGATGGTCCTGGTGAAGATGTTGATGGAGATTGACCCCCTCTCGATGAGAGGATTGTTGGTGATGACGATGGCTTCGATTTCCCCCTCCTGGTGGGAAGTTTCCCCAGCAAAACAGCTCTGCCGGAGCCCAAGATTGGTTCTGCCCAAGTTCCGCCTCGAGACGGCGGCGTTTCGTCCCGAAAGCTTCATTATTATTATTTAGTTCAAAACACACCATATAACAGAAGATGGGCTTCGGGGGCCTGCCAAGGGGCCCACAAGGATATGGGGCGCGCCCTACACCCTTGTGGATGGCAGGTGGCCCCCCTCAGGTGCTTTCTTCGCCCAATATTTTTTATATATTCCAAAAATATTCTCCGTGAAGTTTCAAGACTTTTGGAGTTGTGCAGAATAGGTCTCTAATATTTGCTCCTTTTCTTGTCCAGAATTCCAGCTGCTGGCATTCTCCCTCTTCATGTAATCCTTATAAAGTAAGAGAGAAAAGGCATAAGTATTATGATATAATTTGTAGTAACAGCCCATAATGCAATAAATATCATCATAAAAGCATGATGCAAAATGGACTATCAAACCATGTGTGATTGACGTACTACCTCCGTCCTGGTTTATTGGTCCCCTTTGTAATTTGTACCAAAGGTTTAACTAACAAATGTTTATGCATGTCATAAAAAATTATATCATTGAACCCTATGTTCAAATAAGCATCCACCGATATAATTTTTGTTGACCTGCACTAACATTTTATCAGTTAAATGTTTGGTCAAAATTTAACACAAATTACAAAGGGGACCAACAAACATGACAGAGGTATATTCCATCAACTGAATTGATTGCATCCATATCCCACATTTAGACATAAGTAAACATAGATTAAACATACTCAGACATAGATAATAAGCGTACACAAGCATAAGTTCAACCATAAGTACATAGTTCAACCGTGATTAAGCATACTAAAGCGTACATAGTTCGATCCCACATCTCATCTCATCTGCCAGCACGATCCTGAAGCTTTTCCAGGTACTCTGCATATGCAGCGTGCACCACCCTGCGAGAATACTTTTGCTTGAAGGAGCCAATGGCTCATCCTCTTGCATGCGCTAGAACACTTTGATACGGGTCATCAAGCTTCTGGTTGCAAAATGGGCATCGGTAGTCGCCGTCCCAGGTCCTAATACGCCTGTATGCATTCCCGCATAAAGCTCCCTCAGGATTTTGCTCTTGTACCTCCTCTAGCCATCTTCATCCTCGCTGTCGACATCGTCAGACATCACCTATACATAGAGTAAAAAATGTGGCGTCCAATTAATGTTTACAAACTAATCTCTAGCGAACATTTGGCAGTTGCCAAAATTTGGCATTAAATCAATGTTTACATGCCATAAAGTAGGATTAGGAATTTAGAGCTATTTTTTATACATATCCAGAGATGATGGTTCAAATTTTAAGCACAATCATATTTGTACAAACCAATCTTAAAGAAAATAATGGCACAGACATATATGTAGGTCATTCAAAATCAATTTTCAAGACCTGGCTAAGAATTATTAGCACAAACACTAACCCTAGTCGGATTATTAGAAGAAATCATTTGCATAGATGAAACAACTAATCACTTATCACTTGTACCATTCAAACAATCAATACACTACACCTATCTAACGAAACTTACTCAGATTTCATGGATTGAGAGATCATAACATAGGATTTCTATTCGAAAAAGGGGGAGGCATGAGTAAGTAGAGAAACCCTAGGATGTATTTGACACATACATGGGTATAGATGACTAACCGATTGTCTGTCGTCGTCGGAGTGGTCGTCGGAGTCGTCGCCCCAGTCGTCACCAGAGTCGGTCTGTACCTCCGACTCCGGCTGTGGAAGCACGACATCGTCGATGATGCGAGGGTGTAGCGATACCTGACCGGTGCTGACAACAACCTCTGTCTCCAATTCCACACCGTGCTCCGGTGCTTTAGCAGCCCCGGTGTCGCCACTCCCTCCGATGGGGCGCTTCGGCGGCATCCTCATACACTGACATCTTTGAGGACTAAAAGTGGCGTTAAGGATGCAAGTAGAGAGAGAGGATTCTGTGTGTGGCGAGGATGGGAGCGGCCGCACCATTAATATGAAGTAGTGGGAGAGAGGCGGGCGGTGGTTAAACCGCTGGCTTGCTTCCCGGCGAGCCTGCGCACCGGACTACTAGCATGCCTACCGTCATTTTGCACAGCTACTCGCACACCTCTCGATGACACTGCGTAGCGAGCACGCCTCTCGTCAATTCACACACCTGCATGCACGCCTCCTGGTCTGCCTGCACGACGGACTGTTCACATGCGTCCTGTCAACTCACGCCTGCTCGCACGACACATGGGGCGCGTGATGGCATGTATATTGTTTTTCTATTTTGATGATTAATGCTGCCACTTTATTGCTTAACCGAAGCATGGAACGTATCCATTGTTGTTCTAACACTCACGCTTCGAATAAATAGTCCGTTTGCGATATTGGTTCACAATTATGAATAATCTCGGGTTTGTAATAAGATTAAGATTACATCAAATTTGACAAAAAAGTACAATGCCACTTTGTATTGGTGTCCATATGACAACACAATAAGTTTCATGAATATCAAATAAGTTTTGGATGTACTAGAATTTAAAAATCAAGTTTCTCAATGTTTGAAATTTCTTGCACGGGGAGTAAACACGCACCCAGTGAGACACATGAGTTTTTCCAATCCATTTAGGTGCACTGTCACGTGCGCATGTAGCTCAAATTTGATTTTTGCACATTATACCGCTAGAAAATCAATCAATGTACTAAAACGTCTTAATGATCTCTGTTTTTTTTTCAAAATTAAAGCGTCCCTCGTTTGGTAACATCTGTTCACCGCAGGAAAATTTAACATGCATCATAGTTGCAGTGGATACGTGGTGCGTGTGTTTGTGTGTGTGTGTGTGCGCGCGTCTGACAGCCTGGTTTTTGCCTCCTCTCTTTTTTCGGACTTTCTACTGCTTTTGCTTTGCACTTGAAGTTTTTGAACCAATTCAAATGGACTTGAACACTTGGGTCCACCCTTGATTTTCACCCAAGTGACCTCTCCACATCTATCTCATATTTTCCTTCTTTGATAACCTCCACAAAATCCCATGGAATATTTTTCCTTTCATAAAGGAAAAATATTCATTTTCTTCCCTGAAAATCATTCAGAGAAGTATGTTCCAAAGAAAACCTCATTTTCTTTGCCCAAAAAATCTGAGAAAATTCCCAAATATTCTTTGAACCCTAGGGCACCTTCCTGAGCAAAAAATATTGCATAAGTTTTTGTACTATTTTTGCTACAGAAAATCATTTCTGTTCTGGACAGAATGATCACTTTCTACAGCAAGTACCATTTTCCTTGATCTAATGAGGCTGTTTTTTATTGAGCCTCATTACCCTCCTAAGAAACTACTAACCACAAAAAATAATCCCTAAACCCTCTCTGGTATGACCACAATCAAGCTCACAAGTTTCTGTCCAGAAACTTGCCAGGAAAAGAGCCACTCCCACAGTGCAGCTGTGACCAAGCCAACTATGCAAAACGACCAAAACCACTAAGGACTAGCTGCCAGACATGGTGTTTGCGCTTAGCTCAGCCTGATGCCACAGTTCACGCGGTTACCATGTTCGTCCAAGGGGGTTGGCATGCGGTCGACGCGCTCTGCGTTGCGCCATGGCCTCTGTTGCACGCGTGCTCGCTGCCCCGACCGTCGCACCTTGCCAAACCGTGCCCCCATCTTCATTTGAACCTCCATAACTACACCCTGGCGCTCGCCGACGCCGGAGCTCGTTGCAGCGAGCACGGGCATGGCGCGGCCAAGGCAACAGTGCGCCCGTGCCCCTGTGCTCGTCGCGTACCGCGCTCCTGTGCTCATCGCCGCTCGTCAGCCTCGGCGTGATCCCCAACGTCTTCCCCCTCTCTCACTGACGCCATTCGTTGCCGGGCGACACTCAGAGAGCTCCGGCGAGCTCTTAATCCCCGCCTCGGCCTCACCTATATATAGTCCCTCCCGATCTCGTTTCCCTCCTCACTCACCACCACCACATCACCACGACCCCGTATGAAGCCGCAGCCTGGTCGGGCAGGCCTCTGGCCGTCGCCCCCGTCCTCAACTCACTGGCGATCCCCGTCCTAGGCTCCCTCCCTCCCTAGAGCCACTCGTGCTCCACCGACTCCTCAGGCGTGTTCATGGTGGTCCACTGGTGTGAGATGGTGCCGTTGGAGCGGCTGGACCGGCCTTGCCTCGCCAGAATCACCAACACTGACGAGTCCCGCCCACTGCCGCCGCTGGAGAGCTTAGTTCCGACCCCGTTTGATCACCTCTAGCTACGCTACTGGTACGAGCAGGTGCGTCTCAACCTCCTCTCCAATCCTATCCCTTTGGATCGGGCGAAGGAGCCCTCCTCGCCGGCATGCGCTCCGGCGGAGCCTTGCCATGCTCTGTCTCTCCCCCCTCCCCACCGACCTGACCAGCGGGGCCCGCTGTCAGCCACTCAGGCCGCGCCTGAAGTGGTATGAGTGGTGGCGCCCGGGCGTTTAATGCCTTCGATGTCACCCCATGGATTTTCTTTTTAATTCAAATTTAGTTTAAATTTGACCAGAACTTTGACCAGCTCTAACTCTTATTCTACAAGTCCAAATGAGTTGATTCTTTTTGCATTCTGTTCTTGCTGGAAAACTCTAGCAGCACACCCAAGATGGGATTTTCCCTTGCTGCCTAGAATTTTTGGTGATTTTTAGAAGTGTTCTTGATATTTTCTTTTTGTAATTTGAATTATTTTCAAAAGCTGAAGCTTGTCTTGAAGGCATCCGCGAGGAGTGTGAAGCTCCTCCGCACTAAGGCAAGCCACAACAACATTATCATTGTGTCTTTGCAATATTCATGATTTTCTACTTGAATATATATATATATATTGTTCATTGCATATAGTATTAAAATCAATTATGCTTGTGTTATTTAGTTTGTCATGGTCAAAGGGCTTAGTTAACAGAAGTGAATGCTTGAACTAGTGAAGAATAGATGGATTAGTTGATCTAAGTAGGTTTGACATGACTATTGTGATATGACTATCGGTATTATTTTGCTATATTCTTGCTAAGACAAGTTTTAGTTGATTAATGCCAACCAAAGTGATGAGTTTAAATAATAATTAAGAAAGGACCAGAAATGTTGAAAGTTAAGTTTGTGCAAGTAGAACTTAGAAGGAAGTTGATCTGTTGTGATTTGTGATGCATAATATATGGTTTCATAAGCATGGCATATTCCTGACTCGAGCATTTTTATTTCAAGTTAAACTTGATGGTAATTGAACTTGAACATAAAAGTTGGTCGGGTCATGGTGCCATCGAATCAGGCCGACGAGTGCAACCACACTTGCCTTTGTGGGGAGGCCGGTTGTCGTCCGTTGTCATGCCTTTTGTCGGTGCCTCCAAAGAGGGAAGGTTATGGGCGTGCATTACCCTGGCCCGGTAAGCATACATAACCTTGTGAACCTGTTGTTGTTATGGTACCTTGTCCCTGTTTGGGACTGTTTGTTTACCACGACAGCGGTAGTTTTGCCTTTGGTAGGTTGGGTCACCCAGGACTAATCCTAGTGGGGAGTTGGTCGGAGTGGTCGTAAGAGTGTCATGGCAATGGGAGAGTTCTGTGGGAATGCCGTTGGTCCACCCTAATGGGAGGGTGAGGCCATGGATTCTGTGGTGTGGGTAAAGTGCGCTACCTCTGGAGAGTGTATTAATCTATCGATAGCCGCACCTGCGGATAAGGGCCCAGTTCGTAAGTAAGTCACACCATGGACCAACTGTTATTAAGGAAACTTGCACACTAATCAACTTGCATTGCACTTGTTAGATGATGATGAAGTCAGTGAGACTGACTGTTGTGGTTTTATTTGTGATCCGGGAGCAATCACGGTTTGGTTACGAGGTAACTAGTTGGACTAAGTATGGTTCTGTTTGTGCTTTGTCGTGAGCATTGTTCGGTTGCGAGGCAACCGGTTTGTAAGGGAGTCCGTGTGACTCGATGCGCAAGTTTGGTTTCACTGCATGAGTAGTATGGTGTTGTTTGCATTTAACTTGATTAAATGTCATGATGTTGTTTGTCATTATGGTTCTGTTTGCTGTGAGCTTGCAAGTACATTCAATGTACTGACCTAGCGTGTTATGCCAGATTTCAGGAAAGCCTAACTGGATCGGAGAGTTGCCGTGTCTAGACCATGTCCACATCGGTGTCCCTGTGCTATGGATTCCCGCTACGTCATTGTTCCGCTGCCGTGTAGATGTCCTGTTCGAGGCCCCTTTATGTCTACTAAATAATGTACATATTGTTCAGCCGCACCGAGTGTGCTGCTTGGCCTTGCAACTTGTTGTTATGTCACTATGCTTCCGCTAGTTTCAATAAAGCAGTGATTTCTATACCAAGATGTTGTGTGCTGCCAGAAGACATGATCTCTGGGTTGGCAACACAGGGTAAACCGATCACTTTGATCTGGGGTGCCACAATGCTTGGTATCAGAGCCGCGCTGACTGTAGGACACGGTAGACTACCGACGTGTTAGCTGGACGTTAGTTACAGTTAAAGTTGAGTGCCGGTAGTGTTTGTAGCTGATTGTTGCATCACATGCACTCATTCTATTTTTATTTCCTAACCCACTAATGGTTGTGAGTGTAGATGGCTCCGGTGCCGTATCCGTGTCAGTTGCAGCTCGCCGCATCTCCTTCGTAGCGTGTGGCGTCAACTGTACCCTCACGGTGATGACCCAGCATATCGGGTGTACCGGGAGCGTCTAGCCGACTCCGTGTATGAGTATCATGCTGTGGTTACTCTGTGCACCAGTTCGTCAACAGGCTCTTACACTTGTACCTCTCGGAGCGGTTATGCCTCCACCGCCGCTCAGGCCATCCAGTATGCTGCATTTGAGATTCTTGTTGAGTTACAATACACAGAGGCTCAGATGCAGAACCATCTAGGTTTTTGTTTCTACCCATCCTTGCACAATGATGGTCATGTTCGCTTTCATTCCGTTGATCCGGCATCTGATAGTGACACTAGCCACCTTTCTTGATATATCACTGCTAGTTATCTTCTTATTCACGAGTTGGCTCGAGTGCTGATTTGTGCTGATTCTGCTTTAGCCGCCGCCAGATCTTACCCTACTCCACCTTCTATGGGATTTACTCCTTATATTGTGCCTAGTTTTAGCTCGCCTATTTCTCCGGTTACTGCCCCGAGTAGCTCGGGCACCTCGGAAGTGAACCCGCATAGTGCTCCTGCTGAGTGGGCGTCTCTTCTTGCTAGCCCCGCAGATCCTATGATCCCTTATCATCCCGCGCCTACCCCTAAGGGAGAGCCCTCGAGGCAGCGTTGTCGTGTTACATTTAACCCGGAGGTCTCGGTGAAGGAAATATGCCCTAGAGGCAATAATAAAGTTATTATTTTATTTCCTTATATCATGATAAATGTTTATTATTGATGCTAGAATTGTATTATCCGAAAACATAATACTTGTGTGAATACATAGACAAACTAAATGTCACTAGTGTGCCTCTACTTGACTAGCTTGTTAATCAAAGATGGTTATGTTTCCTAACCATAGACATGTGTTGTCATTTGATTAATGGGATCACATCATTAGGAGAATGATGTTATTGACATGACCCATTCCATTAGCTTAGCACCCGATCATTTAGTATGTTATTATTGCTTTCTTCATGACTTATACATGTTCCTATGACTATGAGATTATGCAACTCCCGTTTGCCGGAGGAACACTTTGTGTGCTACCAAACGTCACAACGTAACTGGGTGATTATAAAGGAGCTCTACAGGTGTCTCCAAAGGTACATGTTGGGCGTATTTCGAGATTAGGATTTGTCACTCCGATTGTCGGAGAGGTATCTCTGGGCCCTCTCGGTAATGCACATCACATAAGCCTTGCAAGCATTGCAACTAATGAGTTAGTTTTGAGATGATGTATTACGAAACGAGTAAAGAGACTTGCCGGTAACGAGATTGAACTAGGTATTGAGATACCGACAATCGAATCTCGGGCAAGTAACATACCGATGACAACGGGAACAAAGTATGTTGTTATGCGGTCTGACAGATAAAAGATCTTCGTAGAATATGTGGGAGCCAATATGAGCATCTAGGTTCCGCTATTTGTTATTGACCGGAGACATGTCTCGGTCATGTCTACATTGTTCTCGAACCCGTAGGGTCTGCACGCTTAACGTTACGATGATAGTTTCATTATGAGTTTATATATTTTGATGTACCGAAGTTTGTTCGGAGTCCCGGATGTGATCACGGACATGACGAGGAGTCTTGGAATGGTCGAGACATACTGATTGATATATTGGAAGCCTATGTTTGGACATCGGAAGTGTTCCGGGTGAAATCGGTATTTTACCGGAGTACCGGGAGGTTACCGGAACCCCCCGGTAACCTAATGGGCCTTAATGGGCCTAGTGGAGGAAGAGGAGAGGAGGCCTAGGGGCTGCCGCGCGCCCCTCCCCCCAAGTCCGAATTGGACAAGGAGGGGGGCGGTGCCCCCCTCTTCCTTTCTTCCCTCTCCTCCTTCCTCCCAAGTCCTAATCCAACTAGGGAAAGGGGGGAGTCCTACTCCCGGTAGGAGTAGGACTCCTCCAGCGTGCCTCCTCCTAGGGCCGGCCGCACCCCCCTTGCTCCTTTATATACGGGGGCAAGGGGGCACCTCTAGACACACAAGTTGATCCTCGTGATCGTTTTCTTAGCCGTGTGCGGTGCCCCCTTCCACCATACTCCTCGATAATATTGTAGCGGTGCTTAGGCGAAGCCCTGCGATGATAGAACATCAAGATCGTCACCACGCCATCATGCTGACGGAACTCTTCCCCGACACTTTGCTAGATCGGAGTCCGGGGATCGTCATCGAGCTAAACGTGTGCTAAAACTCGGAGGTGCCATAGTTTCGGTGCTTGATCGGTCGGGCCGTGAAGACGTACGACTACATCAACTGCGTTGCCATAACGCTTCCGCTATCGGTCTACGAGGGTATGTAGAGAACACTCTCCCCTCTCGTTGCTATGCATCACCATGATCTTGCGTGTGCGTAGGATTTTTTTTGAAATTACTACGTTCCCCAACAGTGGCATCAAAGCCTAGGTTTTATGTGTTGATGTTATATGCACGAGTAGAACACAAGTGAGTTGTGGGTGATATAAGTCATACTGCTTACCAGCATGTCATACTTTGATTCGACGGTATTGTTGGATGAAGTGTCCCGAACTGACATTATGCATACGCTTACGCGAGACTGGTTCTACCGACGTGCTTTGCACACAGGTGGCTGGCGGGTGTCAGTTTCTCCAACTTTAGTTGAACCGAGTGTGGCTACGCCCGGTCCTTGCGAAGGTTAAAACAGCACCAACTTGACAAACTATTGTTGTGGTTTTGATGCGTAGGTAAGATTGGTTCTTGCTTAAGCCCGTAGCAGCCACGTAAAACTTGCAACAACAAAGTAGAGGACGTCTAACTTGTTTTTGCAGGGCATGTTGTGATTTGATATGGTCTAGACATGATGCTAAATTTTTTTGTATGAGATGATCATGTTTTGTAACCGAGTTATCGGCAACTAGCAGGAGCCATATGGTTGTCGCTTTATTTTATGCAATGCAATTGCGCTGTAATGCTTTACTTTATCACTAAGCGGTAGCGATAGTCGTGGAAGCATAAGATTGGCGAGACGAC
The DNA here is from genome assembly GCF_002162155.2 of Triticum dicoccoides. Classification (NCBI taxonomy): domain Eukaryota; kingdom Viridiplantae; phylum Streptophyta; class Magnoliopsida; order Poales; family Poaceae; genus Triticum; species Triticum dicoccoides. The sequence goes on from NC_041392.1 coordinate 354,404,660, forward strand.
AACGACGCTACGATGGTGATCAAGGTGTCGCGCCGGTGACGATGGTGATCATGATAGTGCTTCGAAGATGGAGATCACAAGCACAAGATGATGATGGCCATATCATATCACTTATATTGATTGCATGTGATGTTTATCTTTTATGCATCTTATCTTGCTTTGATTGACGGTAGCATTTTAAGATGATCTCTCACTAATTATCAAGAAGTGTTCTCCCTGAGTATGCACCGTTGCAAAAGTTCTTCGTGCTGAGACACCACGTGATGATCGGGTGTGATAGGCTCTACGTTCAAATACAACGGGTGCAAAACAGTTCCACACGCGGAATACTCAGGTTATACTTGATGAGCCAAGCATATACAGATATGGCCTCGGAACACGGAGACCGAAAGGTCGAGCGTGAATCATATAGTAGATATGATCAACATAGTGATGTTCACCAATGAAACTACTCCATCTCACGTGATGATCTGACATGGTTTAGTTGATTTGGATCACGTGATCACTTAGAGGATTAGAGGGATGTCTATCTAAGTGGGAGTTCTTTAGTAATATGATTAATTGAACTTAAATTTATCATGAACTTAGTACCTGATAGTATCTTGCTTGTTTATGTTTGACTGTAGATAGATGGCCCGTGCTGTTGTTCCGTTGAATTTTAATGCGTTCCTTGAGAAAGCAAAGTTGAAAGATGATGGTAGCAATTACATGGACTGGGTCCATAACTTGAGGATTATCCTCATTGCTGCACAGAAGAATTACGTCCTGGAAGCACCACTAGGTGCCAGGCCTGCTGCTGGAGCAACACCAGATGTTATGAACGTCTGGCAGAGCAAACCTGATGACTACTCGATAGTTCAGTGTGCCATGCTTTACGGCTTAGAATCAGGACTTCAACGACGTTTTGAACATCATGGAGCATATGAGATATTCTAGGAGTTGAAGTTAATATTTCAAGCAAATGCCCGGATTGAGAGATAAGAAGTTTCCAATAAGTTCTATAGCTGCAAGATGGAGGAGAACAGTTCTGTCAGTGAGCATATACTCAAAATGTCTGGGTATAATAATCACTTGATTCAATTGAGAGTTAATCTTCCAGATGATTGCGTCATTGACAGAATTCTCCAATCACTTCCACCTAGCTACAAGAGCTTCGTGATGAACTATAATATGCAAGGGATGAATAAGACAATTCCCGAGCTCTTCGCAATGCTGAAAGCTGCGGAGGTAGAAATCAAAAAGGAGCATCAAGTGTTGATGGTCAACAAGACCACTAGTTTCAAGAAAAAGGGCAAAGGGAAGAAGAAGGGGAACTTCAAAAAGAACAACAAGCAAGTTGCTGCTCAGGAGAAGAAACCCAAATCTGGACCTAAGCCTGAAACTGAGTGCTTCTACTGCAAGCAGAATGGTCACTGGAAGCGGAACTGCCCCAAGTATTTGGCGGATAAGAAGGATGGCAAGGTGAACAAAGGTATATATGATATATGTGTTATTGATGTGTACCTTACTAATGCTTGCAGTAGCACCTGGGTATTTGATACTGGTTCTATTGCTAATATTTGTAACTCGAAACAGGGACTATGGATTAAGCGAAGATTGGCTAAGGACGAGGTGACGATGCGCGTGGGAAATGGTTCCAAAGTCGATGTGATAGCGGTCGGCACGCTACCTCTACATCTACCTTCGGGATTAGTATTAGACGTAAATAATTGTTATTTGGTGCCAGCGTTGAGCATGAACATTATATCTGGATCTTGTTTGATGCGAGACGGTTATTCATTTAAATCAGAGAATAATGGTTGTTCTATTTATATGAGTAATATCTTTTATGGTCATGCACCCTTGAAGAGTGGTCTATTCTTATTAAATCTCGATAGTAGTGACACACATATTCATAATGTTGAAACCAAAAGATGCAGAGTTGATAATGATAGTGCAACTTATTTGTGGCACTGCCGTTTAGGTCATATCGGTATAAAGCGCATGAAGAAACTCCATACTGATGGACTTTTGGAACCAATTGATTATGAATCACTTGGTACTTGTGAACCGTGCCTTATGGGCAAGATGACCAAAACACCGTTCTCCGGTACTATGGAGAGAGCAACAGATTTGTTGGAAATCATACATACAGATGTATGTGGTCCGATGAATGTTGAGGCTCGTGGCGGATATCGTTATTTTCTCACCTTCACAGATGACTTAAGCAGATATGGGTATATCTACTTAATGAAACATAAGTCTGAAACATTTGAAAAGTTCAAAGAATTTCAGAGTGAAGTTGAAAATCATCGTAACAAGAAAATAAAATTCCTACGATCTGATCGTGGAGGAGAATATTTGAGTTACGAGTTTGGTGTACATTTAATACAATGCGGAATAGTTTCGCAACTCACGCCACCCGGAACACCACAGCATAATGGTATGTCCAAACATCGTAATCGTACTTTACTAGATATGGTGCAATCTATGATGTCTCTTACTGATTTACCGCTATCGTTTTGGGGTTATGCTTTAGAGACGGCCGCATTCACGTTAAATAGGGCACCATCAAAATCCGTTGAGACGATGCCTTATGAACTGTGGTTTGGCAAGAAACCAAAGTTGTCGTTTCTGAAAGTTTGGGGCTACGATGCTTATGTGAAAAAGCTTCAACCTGATAAGCTCGAACCCAAATCGGAGAAATGTGTCTTCATAGGATATCCAAAGGAAACTATTGGATACACCTTCTATCACAGATCCGAAGGCAAGACTTTTGTTGCTAAATTCGGAAACTTTCTAGAGAAGGAGTTTCTCTCGAAAGAAGTGAGTGGGAGGAAAGTAGAGCTTGATGAGGTAACTGTACCTGCTCCCTTATTGGAAAGTAGTACATCACAGAAACCGGTTTCTGTGACACCTACACCAATTAGTGAGGAAGCTAATGGTAATGATCATGAAACTTCAGAACAAGATACTACTGAACCTCGTAGATCAACCAGAGTAAGATTCGCACCAGAGTGGTATGGTGATCCTGTTCTGGAAGTCATGCTACTAGATCATGATGAACCTACGAACTATGAAGAAGCGATGGTGAGCCCAGATTCCGCAAAATGGCTTGAAGCCATGAAATCTGAGATGGGATCCATGTATGAGAACAAAGTGTGGACTTTAGTTGACTTGCCCAATGATCGGCAAGCAATTGAGAATAAATGGATCTTCAAGAAGAAGACTGACGCTAATGGTAATGTTACTGTCTACAAAGCTCGACTTGTCGCAAAAGGTTTTCGACAAGTTCAAGGGATTGACTACGATGAGACTTTCTCACCCGTAGCGATGCTTAAGTCTGTCCGAATCATGTTAGCAATTGCCCCATTTTATGATTATGAAATTTGGCAGATGGATGTCAAAACTGCATTCCTGAATGGATTTCTGGAAGAAGAGTTGTATATGATGCAGCAAGAAGGTTTTGTCGATCCAAAGGGAGCTAACAAAGTGTGCAAGCTCCAGCGATCCATTTATGGACTGGTGCAAGCCTCTCGGAGTTGGAATAAACGCTTTGATAGTGTGATCAAAGCATTTGGTTTTGTACAGACTTTTGGAGAAGCCTGTATTTACAAGAAAGTGAGTGGGAGCTCTGTAGCATTTCTGATATTATATGTAGATGACATATTACTAATCAGAAATGATATAGAATTTCTGGATAGCATAAAGGGATACTTGAATAAGAGTTTTTCAATGAAAGACCTCGGTGAAGCTGCTTGCATATTGGGCATTAAGATCTATAGAGATAGATCAAGACGCTTAATTGGACTTTCACAAAACACATACCTTGACAAAATTTTGAAGAAGTTCAAAATGGATCAAGCAAAGAAAGGATTCTTGCCTGTGTTACAAGATGTGAAATTGAGTAAGACTCAATGCCCGACCACTGCAGAAGATAGAGAGAAAATGAAAGATGTTCCCTATGCTTCAGTCATAGGCTCTATCATGTATGCAATGTTGTGTACCAGACCTGATGTGTGTCTTGCTATAAGTCTAGCAGGGAGGTACCAAAGTAATCCAGGAGTGGATCACTGGACAGCGGTCAAGAACATCTTGAAATACCTGAAAAGGACTAAGGATATGTTTCTCGTATATGGAGGTGACAAAGAGCTCATCGTAAATAGTTACGTTGATGCAAGCTTTGACACTGATCCGGACGATTCTAAATCGCAAACCGGATACGTGTTTACATTAAACGGTGGAGCTGTCAGTTGGTGCAGTTCTAAACAAAGCATTGTGGCGGGGTCTACATGTGAAGCGAAGTACATAGCTGCTTCGGAAGCAGCAAACGAAGGAGTCTGGATGAAAGAGTTCATATCCGATCTAGGTGTCATACCTAGTGCATCGGGTCCAATGAAAATCTTTTGTGACAATACTGGTGCAATTGCCTTGGCAAAGGAATCCAGATTTCACAAGAGAACCAAGCACATCAAGAGACGCTTCAATTCCATCCGGGATCTAGTCCAGGTGGGAGACATAGAGATTTGCAAGATACATACGGATCTGAATGTAGCAAGACCCGTTGACTAAGCCTCTTCCACGAGCAAAACATGATCAACACCAAAGCTCCATGGGTGTTAGAATCATTACTGTGTAATCTAGATTATTGACTCTAGTTCAAGTGAGAGACTGAAGGAAATATGCCCTAGAGGCAATAATAAAGTTATTATTTTATTTCCTTATATCATGATAAATGTTTATTATTCATGCTAGAAATGTATTATCCGGAAACATAATACTTGTGTGAATACATAGACAAACTAAACGTCTCTAGTGTGCCTCTACTTGACTAGCTCGTTAATCAAAGATGGTTATGTTTCCTAACCATAGACATGTGTTGTCATTTGATTAACGGGATCACATCATTAGGAGAATGATGTGATTGACATGACCCATTCCATTAGCTTAGCACCCGATCGTTTAGTATGTTGCTATTGCTTTCTTCATGACTTATACATGTTCCTATGACTATGAGATTATACAACTCCCATTTGCCAGAGGAACACTTTGTGTGCTACTAAATGTCACAACGTAACTAGGTGATTATAAAGGAGCTCTACAGGTGTCTCCAAAGGTACATGTTGGGTTGGCGTATTTCGAGATTAGGATTTGTCACTCCGATTGTCGGAGAGGTATCTCTGGGCCCTCTCGGTAATGCACATCACATAAGCCTTGCAAGCATTGCAACTAATGAGTTAGTTTTGAGATGATGTATTACGAAACGAGTAAAGAGACTTGCCGGTAACGAGATTGAACTAGGTATTGAGATACCGACAATCGAATCTCGGGCAAGTAACATACCGATGACAACGGGAACAAAGTATGTTGTTATGCGGTCTGACAGATAAAAGATCTTCGTAGAATATGTGGGAGCCAATATGAGCATCCAGGTTCCGCTATTTGTTATTGACCGGAGACATGTCTCGGTCATGTCTACATTGTTCTCGAACCCGTAGGGTCTGCACGCTTAACGTTACGATGATAGTTTCATTATGAGTTTATATATTTTGATGTACCGAAGTTTGTTCGGAGTCCCGGATGTGATCACGGACATGACGAGGAGTCTCGGAATGGTCGAGACATAAAGATTGATATATTGGAAGCCTATGTTTGGACATCGGAAGTGTTCCGGGTGAAATCGGCATTTTACCGGAGTACCGGGAGGTTACCGGAACCCCCCGGTAACCTAATGGGCCTTAATGGGCCTAGTGGAGGAAGAGGAGAGGAGGCCTAGGGGCTGCCGCGCGCCCCTCCCCCCGAGTCCGAATTGGACAAGGAGGGGGGGCGCCCCCTTTTCCTTTCTTCCCTCTCCTCCTTCCCCCCAAGTCCTAATCCAACTAGGGAAAGGGGGGGGGGGAGTCCTACTCCCGGTAGGAGTAGGACTCCTCCAGCGCGCCTCCTCCTAGGGCCGGCCGTATCCCCCTTGCTCCTTTATATACGGGGGCAAGGGGGCACCTTTAGACACACAAGTTGATCCTCGTGATCGTTTTCTTAGCCGTGTGCGGTGCCCCCTTCCACCATACTCCTCGATAATATTGTAGCGGTGCTTAGGCGAAGCCCTGCGACGATAGAACATCAAGATCGTAACCACGCCATCATGCTGACGGAACTCTTCCCCGACACTTTGCTGGATCGGAGTCCGGGGATCGTCATCGAGCTGAACGTGTGCTAAAACTTGGAGGTGCCGTAGTTTCGGTGCTTGATCGGTCGGGCCGTGAAGACGTACGACTACATCAACCGCGTTGTCATAACACTTCTGCTATCGGTCTACGAGGGTACATAGACAACACTCTCCCCTCTCGTTGCTATGCATCAACATGATCTTGCGTGTGCGTAGGAATTTTTTTGAAATTACTATGTTCCCCAACACTCGGTTGGCGTCCTCAGTTCATGATCTGGGTTTGACTCGGTAGAGGATCCGACAGCACCGATAGAGTCTTAGAGCGTCTGAGTATCTGCAGTGGTCATGAGATGTACAGATGTAGTTGTATGAGCCATGTTGTATCGTTGCGTGTATGCGAGTAGTCACACCAGTCATGATGTTTATCTTCCATGTATGAGTCTATGTATAATTATGTGGAACTTTTTTTTCGACCGCTGTGTTTCTTCTATTTTTTCGTTCCGCTCTTTCGGGTCTGTCACTGCCTTATCTTCCCATGTTTGGATGTTTCTCACCGTGGTTGCTCTTATTGGGAAAATAAACAGTAGGATGATGCGGGGAGGTAGCAGCTCACAGGCTGGTGAGGATGTTCTTGTTCGTAGCTCAGCAAGGCAGGCAGGACACTCCCCCGAGCCGTATCCGCAGCCACCACCTCCACAGAAAAATCCACCCTCTACTGAGCAAATTCTGTGCATCTTTGAGGAAAGAAGGAACAATGATTTGATTGAGCTGTTAAGAAGTGTGCAAACTATGGTTGGGTGGAATGGAAATCAAAATGGCCAGTGATGAAGCTATGTACCTAGGGTAGGGTCATGGACCTGTCCCAGCTGCCCTACCCAAGGACATCTCAAGAAGAAATCACCTTTTAATCGACTTGGAGGTGTTCCACTCGACAGACTCGAAGACACTCGACCAAGGTCTAATCACTCGACGGCCAGGAGACCTAAAGGCACTCCGCACGCTAACGGTCGGTTATTAAGTAGCTTTTATGGTCATCATCGCACTTTATTAGAGGCGTTACCAGTAACGCCTCACCTTAATGTATTTAAAACCCTGCACAAATGAGGGCCGGAGAGGTCCGACGAACTCTATATAAGCCACCCCCTCCTAAGTGTAAAGGGTTTGCACCCCTGTAATTCATACACGCATAATCCAGTCGACCGCCTCCGGGCTCCGAGACGTAGGGCTATTACTTCCTCCGAGAAGGGCCTGAACTCGTAAATCTCGTGTGCTTACAACTTCTCCATAGCTAAGATCTTGCCTCTCCATACCTACCCCTACATTACTGTCAGACTTAGAACTACGACAGCCAGCACTCCAAACTGTCAGATTTTCAAAGGACTAAGCCTCCCGGTTTTAGTCAAGTGGTTGACCCTTTGGAAGCAGACGAGTGGTTATGCACCATTGAGAAGAAAATTAAAATCGCTCGCACCAAAGAGGCTGACAAGGTTTTGTTTGCTACCCACTATCTTGAAGGGGTCGCTATCATATGGTGGGATAATGCTAAAGCCCCGTGGCCCGCGGGAGAAGAATTACGTGGACTAATTTCAAGGACCAATTTCTCAAGTATCATATTCCTGCTGGTATCATGAAGATCAAGCAACGCGAATTTCTTGGTATCACCCAAGGCAGTCTGTCATTCAATGAATATTTGCACAAGTTCAACGACCTAGCCCGTTATTCTCTGTATCATGTGGCCACGGAAGAAAGGAAGATTGACAGGTTCCTTAGCGGATTAAGTCAACACGTCAGGAGTGTTCTCTGCATGCTTGATTTTCCAAATTTTCAGCCTCTGGTAAATAAGGCCCTCATCGCAGAAAAATAATACAAGCTTGTGCAAGACAACCGACCCGCAAATAATGACAACAAGCTCAAATTTGAGCCAAAGAAGGAAAAATATTCATTTTCTTCCCAGAAAATCATTTCAGAGAAGTATGTTCCAAAGCAACCCTCATTTTCTTTGCCCACAAAAATCTGAGAAAATTCCCAAATATTCTTTGAACCCTAGGGCACCTTCCTGAGCAAAAGTATTGCATAAATTTTTGTAATATTTTTGCTATAGAAAATCATTTCTGTTCTGGACAGAATGATCACTTTCTACACAAGTACCATTTTCCTTGATCCAATGAGGCTGGTTTTTCTTGAGCCTCATTATCCTCCTAAGAAACTACTAACCACCAAAAATCAGCCCTAAACCCTCTCTGGTTTGACCACAGTCAAGCTCACAAGTTTTTGTCCAGAAACATGCCAGGAAGAGAGCCACTCCCACAGTGCACCTGTGACCAAGTGATGAGGACATCAATACCATTGTTACACCCACAGCCCCTGCTGCTATACACACTAGACCGATTACTAGAGCTCGCGCACGCCAATTGAATTATCAGGTACTTTCATTTCTTGGTAATGATTCTAATGTTCATGAGAATATGATGCTGCCTAAATTGGATACATTTGTTTTGCTTACAAATGAAGGGCCTAGCTTGGACAAGAAAGATGAACCTTGGAGCAAGTTCAAGCATGGAGATGATGGCATGCGCAAGGGGAACAAGAACGAAGTTACAAGTGATGATTCTAGGACTCTGAAGCCACCATAATGAGTGCATGAAGCATGGGACGAAATATACAAGATGCCACTTCATAAATTTCGTCCAGAGGCTATTTTAGGTGCTGCGTCACCTTATTATTGGGCCAGGCCCATGTATTTTCGAAGTACTTAAGTATAGGCTGTTTTTAGAGTCCGTATGTGTGGGGAAACAAGAGTTAGGGTTGGTTTCGGACCCCTTCACCAAGGGCCATGAAATTCCCCCTCTCTCCTCCATATATACAGCCCTTAGGGCATCGTTTAGGCTTTGGGTTTGGTTTAGATTAAAAGTTCGCCATAGCTGCAACTTCGCGTACTTTGTTTGTGTCCAACGACCAGACCAAGATGTCACAGAACCCCACCTTGATCAATAAAGCTTTCATCTTATATTCGCAATATCCAGATTGCAATCTCAGTTTCTTGCTTGTTCTTCATTTGCTCGCAGGAAACAGACCCTCGTGGTCAGGTTGATCGTGCTCCGGCGTGGTCAATAACCCTCGAAAGTTGGTTTAGCGATTGCTAAGGCGCGACGTCTCGCACGTTCATAGTCGGATCGTCAAGGTCGACTCCCACAGAAAACGATAGCCACCATCTCATCGAAACATCGGGACACCTTTGCCTCTATCAAGTGGTATCAGATTTTCAGGTTGCTCAGTGAGATTTTACAGTTTTTCGTAGATTAGATCGAGTCTGTTCTTCATACCTACAGTCCACGAAAAAGCCAAAAAAAATTAGGGTTAGTTCGTCCTATCCGAACCAATCTGAGCCTTTGCATAATCTTTTCTGTATTTGCTTTGTTGAATTTGTGGTTGCATCCTCGTGTCAAGTTGCTGGTCTTAGCATCTAGTCCTTTAGAGTTTTGAGTTCTGTTCACATGTTGTCACGCCGCTGCCGCACCATCGTCATTACCATATACCACCACCCCACCATATACATCACCACTGCCATATACAACCACCAATCCGAGTCCACATATGCCATCGCCATATACCACCACCAATCCGAGTCTAGATATACCATCGCCATATACCACCACCAATCCGAGTCCAGATATACCACCACAGTCCGAGTTCCACCAGATTCATCTCCTCCACTAGTCCTAGTCCGTGTCCAGTATTTGTTGCTTTGTTTTCGAGTTCTAGATCACGCCATACTCTGAGTCGTGAGAGAGTAGGACTCCTGAGATTCCGTGCTACCCGCAGAAGAAAAATAGTTCCAAACTCAAAAAAAAAAACTAAGTCTGGAAAATTCTGGCTAGGCAGTTTTTAGACCATTTGTAGACTTTTTTGAAATTTTTTTGTTGCGGAGCAAAAAAAATAGAGGAAAAAAAGTGCAAAAAAAGTGAAAAAAAGAGAAAAAAATTCAGAGTGTGCTCCTCCATTGTTTACGTGCAGCGCCGTGATTTTGTTAGTGCTCTAGGCTCGCGTCTCTAGCACGGTCTAGCCTAGGACCAGCACAGTACCGTCGTTGAGCGTTTATTCAACTTTGCATCTCTGAATTGATTATTGCTGACCCTTTTTGCTACCATATTATAAGCCTTCCTAGCTTCACATACATCTACCACGTGCGTTTGACTCTCCCTGGTAATCTCTCTATCCAAGCTTTGAGAGTTTTGACTACGACGGTTGCCGATCACCGCCTGCTGCTGGGTAAGAACTGGTAAGAATTTGAGATTGGCTTGACGGATTTGTGACACCACCACCACCTCTTGTTAGTATTCTATAGGATCATATTCTTGTGTGTTTCTATTGTTGCTAACCATGGCAGGATCACAAGCCGACGAGACTGACTGGGAGAACATGACGAATAAGGAATTGCATGATAAATTTCTGCAAATGATGAGTGGACAGGTGCAAGATGTGCTAAACAAATTTGAAGAGGCCATGGAGAAGATAGATGGCATGGAGAAGACGTTCGAAACAAAGCTCGATAACAGGTTTAATGAATTGCTCGCGCGTCTTCCACCACCACCACCGGCTGCACCTAACGCACCTCTACAACAACAACAACAACGACTACCTACACATCGTGAAACAGCCCTCCGCCGAGCGAGCCGTCTCCCTATTGCACCTGGCCAAACTATTGGTGCTGCTGTTGATACTTCTGTGGCTCCTGCCGCTGATGCGGAGGAGGACGATTTTGCCGGCGATTATGAGGATGAGGTTGATCAAAATCAGAACTACGTGCCACCACCAGCACAGCAACCACCAGGTCGTCCACATGCAAATAATGGCAATGGTAGGGCTCACCCTCAGGTACGAGATCATGACCATCTCCCTAAACTAAAATTGAATATTCCACCATTTGAGGGTAGATATGTTCCTGATATATATCTTACTTGGGAGTTAGAAACTAAACAACGATTTACATGTTTACAATATCCCGAGGAGAGACGTGTTCCTGCTGCTGTTTGTGCATTCGCTAGTTTTGCATGTGTTTGGTGGTCTGAGCATTGTAGATTATATTCTATTCCTGCTACTTGGGCTGCTTTGAAAAGTGCTATGCGTACTCGTTGGGTTCCACCATATTATCAACGTGAATTACTTCAAAAATTGCAGCGTTTAAGACAAGGAAAAAATTATGTAGAAGAATATTATCAGGAATTACAAACTGGTATGATTAGATGTGGTATTGTTGAGGAGAATGAAGCTATGCTTGCACGTTTTATGGGTGGATTAAATAGAGAGATTCAGACCATCCTAGAGTATAAGGAGTACAATAATATCACTCGTTTATTCCATCTTGCTTGTAAAGCTGAACGTGAAGTGCAGGATCGACAGGCATTGGTGCAAACTAACTTTTCTGCAGGTCGATCTTCATCATGGACACCACGTGCATCCTCTACTTCGACTGGACCAGCACCTCCATCAGGTGCCACCTCCAGCCGTGATACAAGAAAGCAGGCACAACCACCACTATCTGCCAAGAGCACACCTGCTGGACCTGCGCATAGCTCTTCTTCTTCCATGGCATCAACGGGCACACAAGTGATATTATTTGTCGTCGTTGTAAGGGAAGAGGACATTCTGCGAGAGAATGCCAATCTCAGCGTGTGATGATTGCTACTAAGGATGGTGGGTATGAGTCCGCTAGTGACTATGATGAGGAGACTTTGGCTCTTATTACACGTGAAGAACACGGTGGAGATGATTCTGATCATGAGACGCAATACATGGCTGCTGAAGATGCTAACAGGTATGAATGTTTAGTTGCTCAACGTGTTTTGAGTGTGCAGTTTACACAAGCTGAGCAAAATCAGAGGCATAATTTGTTCCATACAAAGGGAGTTGTGAAGGAACGTTCTGTCCGCGTCATCATAGATGGAGGGAGCTGCAATAACCTGGCTAGCATGGAGATGGTGGAGAAGCTATCTCTCACCACAAGACCACATCCACATCCTTACTACATCCAATGGTTCAACAACAGCGGCAAGGTTAAGGTAACATGTACTGTTCGTGTGCATTTTAGTATCTCTACATATGCTGATTAATGTTGATTGTGATGTGGTACCTATGCAAGCATGTTCCTTATTACTTGGTAGACCATGGCAATTTGATAAAAATTCTGTACACCATGGTAGAAACAATCAGTATACTCTTGTTCATAAGGATAAAAATATTACTTTGCTTCCTATGACTCCTGATTCCATTTTGAAAGATGATATTAATAGAGCTAATAAAGCAAAACAGGAGAAAAATAAGAGTGAAAATCAGATTGTGGCAAAAGAATTTGAGCAACAAATGCAGCCTAATAATAATAAACAATCTAGTGTTGCTTCTGAAATTAAATTGAAAAGTGCATGTTTACTTGCCACCAAATCTGATATTGATGATCTAGATTTTAGCAAATCTGTTTGCTATGCTTTTATGTGCAAAGAGGCATTATTTTCATTCGAGGACGTGCCTTCCTCTTTGCCACCTGCTGTCACTAACATTTTGCAGGAGTTCGCTGACGTCTTTCCACAAGACGTGCCACCAGGATTACCACCTATTCGAGGGATTGAGCATCAAATTGACTTAATTCCCGGTGCATCATTACCCAACTGTGCACCATACCATACCAATCCAGAGGAGACGAAGGAGATTATGCGTCAAGTACAAGAACTGCTCGACAAAGGTTATATACGCGAATCCCTTAGTCCTTGGATGGTACGTCGCGTATCTGCGTTGATTGTAGAGGTATTAATAATATTACTATTCGTTATCGTCATCCTATTCCTAGGCTAGATGATATGCTTGATGAATTGAGTGGCTCTACAATATTCTCCAAAGTTGATTTGCATAGTGGATACCATCAAATTCGTATGAAATTGGGAGATGAATGGAAAACAACATTTAAAACTAAGTTTGGATTATATGAGCGGTTAGTCATGCCTTTTGGGTAAACTAATGCACCTAGTACTTTCATGAGGTTAATGAACGAAGTTTTACGTGCTTTCATTGGACGATTTGTGGTATTTTACTTTGATGACATATTGATTTATAGCAAATCTTTGGAGGAACATTTGGAACATTTACGTGCTGTTTTTATTGCTCTACGTGATGCACGTTTGTTTGGTAACCTTGGAAAGTGCACCTTTTGCACCGACCGAGTATCTTTTCTTGGCTATGTTGTTACTCCATAGGGAATTGAAGTTGATAAAGCCAAGATTGAAGCTATTGAGAGTTGGCCGCAGCCCAAAACGGTCACACAAGTGAGGAGTTTCCTTGGCCTCGCTGGTTTCTATAGGCGTTTTGTGAGAGATTTCAGCACCATTGCTGCACCTCTCAACGAGCTTACAAAGAAGGATGTGCCTTTTGTTTGGGTACCGCACAGGAAGAAGCCTTCACAGTATTGAAAGATAAGTTGACACATGCTCCTTTACTCCAACTTCCTAATTTCAATAAGACTTTTGAGCTTGAATGTGATGCTAGTGGAATTGGATTAGGAGGTGTGTTATTACAAGATGGAAAACCTGTTGCATACTTTTGTGAAAAATTGAGTGGGCCTAGTCTGAACTATTCTACTTATGATAAAGAATTATATGCTCTTGTTCGGACCTTAGAAACATGGCAACATTATTTATGGCCCAAGGAATTTGTTATACATTCTGATCATGAATCTTTGAAACACATTAAAATTCAAGCAAAACTGAACCGTAGACATGCTAAATGGGTTGAATTCATTGAGACTTTCCCTTATGTCATTAAACACAAGAAGGGTAAAGAAAATGTTATTGCTGATGCCTTGTCTCGTCGTTATACTATGCTTTCACAACTTGGCTTTAAAATATTTGGTTTGGAGACCATCAAAGATCAATATGTTCATGATGCTGAATTTAAAGATATATTGCAGAATTGTAAGGAAGGGAGAACTTGGAACAAGTTCGTTCTTAACGATGGATTTGTGTTTCGTGCTAACAAGCTATGCATTCCAGCTAGCTCCGTTCGTCTTTTGTTGTTGCAGGAGGCGCATGGAGGAGGATTAATGGGACACTTTGGCGTCAAGAAGACGGAGGATATACTTGCTACACATTTCTTTTGGCCAAAGATGAGACGGGATGTTGAGCATTTTGTTGCTCGCTGCACTACATGTCAAAGAGCTAAGTCACGACTCAATCCTCATGGTTTATATATGCCTTTGCCTATACCTAGTGTTCCTTGGGAGGATATATCTATGGACTTTGTTTTAGGTTTACCTCGAACAAAGAAGGGGAGGGATAGCATATTTGTTGCCGTGGATAGGTTCTCGAAAATGGCACACTTTATACCATGTCATAAAAGCGATGATGCTGTTAATGTTGCTGATTTGTTCTTTCGTGAAATTATTCGCTTACATGGTGTGCCAAATACTATTGTTTCAGATCGTGATACTAAATTTCTTAGCCACTTTTGGAGATGTTTATGGGCTAAGTTGGGGACTAAGCTGCTTTTTAGTACTACTTGTCACCCCCAATCTGATGGACAAACTGAAGTAGTCAATAGAACATTGTCTACTATGCTTAGGGCTGTTTTGAAGAATAACAAGAAAATGTGGGAAGAATGCTTGCCTCATATTGAATTTTCTTATAATCGTTCATTGCATTCTACTACTAAGATGTGCCCTTTTGAAATTGTGTATGGTTTCCTACCTCGTGCACCTATTGATTTGTTGCCTCTTCCATCTTCAGAGAAGGTTAATTTTGATGCTAAAGAACATGCTGAATTTATTTTAAAAATGCATGAGTTAACTAAGGAAAACATTGAGCGTATGAATGCTAAATATAAACTTGCTGGAGATAAGGGTAGAAAACATGTTGTGTTTGCACCTGGAGATCTTGTTTGGTTACATTTGCGTAAGGATAGATTTCCTAATTTGCACAAATCAAAGCTAATGCCACGTGCTGATGGTCCTTTTAAGGTGTTAGAGAAAATAAATGATAATGCATATAAACTTGAGCTGCGTGCAGATTTTAGGGTTAGTCCCACTTTTAACATTGCAGATTTGAAGCCTTATTTGGGTGAGGACGATGAACTTTCGTCGAGGACGACTTCATTTCAAGAAGGGGAGGATGATGAGGACATCAATACCATTGTTACACCCACAGCCCCTGCTGCTATACACACTGGACCGATTACTAGAGCTCGCGCACGCCAATTGAATTATCAGGTACTTTCGTTTCTTGGTAACGATTCTAATGTTCATGAGAATATGATGCTGCCTAAATTGGATACATTTGCTTTGCTTACAAATGAAGGGCCTAGCTTGGACAAGAAAGATGAACCTTGGAGCAAGTTCAAGCATGGAGATGATGGCATGCGCAAGGGGAACACGAACGGAGTTACAAGCGATGATTCCAGGACTCTGAAGCCACCATAATGAGTGCATGAAGCATGGGACGAAATATACAAGATGCCACTTCATAAATTTCGTCTAGAGGCTATTTTAGGTGCTGTGTCACCTTATTATTGGGCCAGGCCCATGTATTTTCGAAGTACTTAAGTATAGGCTGTTTTTAGAGTCCGTATGTGTGGGGAAACAAGAGTTAGGGTTGGTTTTGGACCCCTCCACCAAGGGCCACGAAATTCCCCCTCTCTCCTCCATATATACAGCCCTTAGGGCATCGTTTAGGCTTTGGGTTTGGTTTAGATTAAAAGTTCGCCATAGCTGCAACTTCGCGTACTTTGTTTGTGTCCAACGACCAGACCAAGACGTCACAGAACCCCACCTTGATCAATAAAGCTTTCATCTTATATTCGCAATATCCAGATTGCAATCTCAGTTTCTTGCTTGTTCTTCGTTTGCTCGCAGGAAACAGACCCTCGTGGTCAGGTTGATCGTGCTCCGGCGTGGTCAATAACCCTCGGAAGTTGGTTTAGCAATTGCCAGACATGGTGTTTGCACTTAGCTCATCCTGATGCCATAGTTCACGCGGTGACCACGTTCGTCAAAGGGGGTTGGCATGCGGTCGACGAGCTCTGCGTTGCGCCAGCGCCTCTGTTGCGCGCGTGCTCGCTGCCCCGACCGTCGCACCTTGCCAAACCGTGCGCCCATCTTCGTTTCAACCTCCCTAACTGCACCCTGGCGCTCGCCGATGCCGGAGCTCGCCATAGCAAGCACAAGCATGGTGCGACCAAGGTAATAGTGCGCCCGTGCCCCTGTGCTCGTCGTGTACCGCGCTCCTGTGCTCGTCGCCGCTTGTTACAGCCTCCGCGTGATCCCCGACGTCTTCCTCCTCTCTCACTGACGCCATTCGTCTTTGGGCGACACTCTAGAGAGCTCCGGCGAGCTCTCGATGCTCGTCTCAGCCTCTCCTATATATAGTCCCTCCCGAGCTCGTTTCCCTCCTCACTCACCACCACCACATCACCATGACCCTGTAGGAAGCCGCGGCCCGGCCGGGCAGGCCTCTAGCCGTCGCCCCGTCCTGACCTTGCTGTCGATCCCCATACTAGGCTCCCTCCCTCTCCAGAGCCTCTCGTGCTCCACCAACTCCTCAGGCGTGTTCGTGGTGGTCCATTGGTGTGAGCTAGTGTCGTTGGAGCGGCTGGACCGGCCTTGCCTTGCCAGAATCGCCAACTCCGACAAGCCCCGCTCGCCGTCGCTAGAGAGCTCAGTTCCAACCCCGTCCGGTCACTTCTAGCTATGCTACGGGTACGGGCAGGTGCGTCTCAACCTCCTCTCCAATTCCATCCCTTTGGATCGGGCCAAGGAGCCCTCCTCGCTGGCGTGCACTCCGGCGGAGCCTCACCGTGCTCTGTCTCTCTCCCCCCTCCGACCTGACCAGCGGGGCCTGCTGTCAGCCACTCAGGTCACCCCCGTGGATTTTCTTTTTACTTAAAATTTAGTTTAAAATTGACCAAAACTTTGACCAGATCTAACTCTTATTCCACAAGTCCAAATGAGTTAATTCTTTTTGCATTCTGTTCTTACTGGAAAACTCTAGCATCACACCCAAGATGGGATTTTCCCTTTGTTTCCTAGAATTTCTGGTGATTTTCGGAAGTGTTCTTGATATTTTCTTTTTGTCATTTGAATTATTTTCACAAGGTGAAGCTTGTCTTGAAGGCATCCAGGAGGAGTGTGAAGCTCCTTTGCACTAAAGCAAGCCACAACAACATTATCATGGTGTCTTTGCAATATTCATGATTTTATACTTGAATATATATATATATATATATTAATTATTCATTGCATATAGTATTAAAATCAATTATGCTTGTGTTATTTAGTTTGTGATGGTTAAAGGGCCTAGTTAACAGAAGTGAGTGCTTGAACTAGTGAAGAATAGATGGAGTAGTTGATCTAAGTAAGTTTGACATGACTATTGTGATATGATTATCGGTCTTATTTTGCTATATTCTTGCTAAGAGAAGTTTTAGTTGATTAATGCCAACCAAAGTGATGAGTTTAAATAACAAGTAAGAAAGGACCGAAAATGTTGAAAGTTAAGTTTGTGCAAGTAGAACTTGGAAGGAAGTTGATCTGTTGTGATTTGTGATGCATGATATATGGTTGCATAAGCATGGCATATTCTTGACTCGAGCATTTTTATTTCAAGTTAAACTTGATGGTACTTGAACTTGAACATAAAAGTTGGTCGGGTCATGGTGCCACAGAATCAGGCTGACGAGTGCAACCGCACTTGCCTTTGTGGGGAGGCCGGTAGTCGATCGTTGTCATGCCTTTTGTCGGTGCCTCCAAAGAGGGAAGGTTATGGGCATGCGTTACCCTGGTCCGGTAAGCAGACATAACCTTGTGAACGTGTTGTTGTTATGGTACCGTGTCCCTGTTTGGGACTGTTTGTTTGCAACGACGGTGGTAGTTTTGCCTTTGGTAGGCTAGGTCACCTAGGACTAATCCCAGTGGGGAGTTGGTCGAAGTGGCCGTAAGAGTGTCATGGCAACAGGAGAGTTCTGTCGGAATGCCATTGGTCCACCCGAATGGGATGGTGAGGCCATGGATTCCGTGGTGTGGGTAAAGTGCGCTACCTCTGCAGAGTGTATTAATCTATCGATAGCCGCGCCCGCAGATAAGGGCCCAGTTCGTAAGTAAGTCACACCATGGACCAACTGTTATTAAGGAAACTTGCACACTAATCAACTTGCATTGCACTGGTTAGCTGATGATGAAGTCAATGAGATTGACTATTGTGGTTTTATTTGTGATCCGAGAGCGATCACGGTTTGGTTACGAGGTAACCAGGTGGACCAAGTATGGTTCTGTTCGTGCTTTGTCATGAGCACTGTTCGGTTGTGAGGCAACCAATTGGTAAGGGAGTCCGTGTGACTTGATGCACAAGTTTGGTTTCACTACATGAGTAGTATGTTGTTGTTTGCATTTAACTTGATTAAATGTCATGATGTTGTTTGTCATTATGGTTCTGTTTGCTGTGAGCTTGCAAGTACATTCAATGTACTGACTTGGTGTGTTATGCCAGATTTCAGGAAAGCCTAATTGGATCAGAGAGCTGCCGTGTCTATACCGTGTCCACATCGGTGTCCCTATGCTATGGAGTCCCGTTACATCGTTGTTCCGCTGCCGTGTAGATGTCGTGTTCGAGGCCCCTTTATGTCTACTAAATAATGTACATATTGTCAGCCGCACTGAGTGTGCCGCTTGGCCTCGCAACTTGTTGTAATGTCACTCTATGCTTCCACTAGTTCCAATAAAGCGGTGATTTCTGTACCAAGATGTTGTGTGTTGCCAGAAGACATGATCTCTGGGTTGGCAACATAGGGTAAACCGGTCGCTCTAAGCCGGGGTGCCACAGCGCGCGCGCGTCTGGGGGATGGGGGGTGGCTGGCAGTACACTATGAGTCGTGAGTAACCATGTGGGTTGGCGGTTTTGTGCGGCAGGTGCCACATCAGAGTCATGAATTCGTTATTTAAAAAATTACACAACCCTTTCACACATACATGTTTTGTCCACATGCAGTCGGTGGTTTTCCTACACAACACTGACTCGCGTGTGACGCTTTCTGTGGGCCCGCAAGGTCGTCGTCCATCACTCTGACCAATAGCCGACAGAGAGGTTAATTTGACCAGCAAGGTATAATTTTTTTGTTTGTGTTATGGTGGGAGTATATAGTATGCATCGAAGAGGTGGGAGAGGACTAGCATATATACTACTAGATGACTCCCCGCGCATTGCGGTGGGATCTGCTAACAAATTTATGTAAAAATTTGTATTTGTTGCACCATGGAAACATCAACCATTTAGCAATTAACTTATTCTGGGGAAGCTTCTATATAGAGCTAAGTTCTAAGTATCCGCTGAAAAATGGTCTCAGGCAAAATATGGGATAGATGTTGTATTCATCAAGAAGATGCAATGATGGGTGCCAAAGATTTTTTTGACCAATAACAAAAAAACTTTTGTGAAAAAGTCATTCATCACCGGTTTTTTGTTTGTATAACGGAATAGATGGCGCTCATTTATCCTCGACAGAACATGATTTTGGCTCATCAATTTATACTTTAGTCAAGGAAAGCAAGTGCTTAAATTTTATAAGTCAACTGAATTCCACCATTGCTTTTTAGACATATAATCCTCCATTCCTTCTCATTGCTAGGTCTCATTGGAAGTTAAAAATCCTTGTTACACAATACTCATTATACGGTCTTAAACGTGGACCAATGCGACTGTAGCTTATTGTGCAGCATCATAGATTACATGTGCTAAATTACACCAAACAAAAGGAGTAGATGTCAGGGTATACAAAGTTCATGTTATGAAGTATCGCCAATTAAACCTCTACAATGAAACTGCAATAGAGTAGAAAATGAAAAAAGAGAGGATTTGCTGACCATCAACGACTATTGAGCCAAACAAAGTAACTACCAAGAGGTCATTCAGATAATCGTGCCAGTACCTAATGGTGTCAGGAGGTATAAAAAACAGATGGGTCACTATTATAAAGTTAGTTCTTCATTCCCCTCTTCGTTCCTGCCATCTTCTTTCAATATGAGGATTCCATTTGGAAGACCTTGGCTCCTCTCAAATATAAAATCTCCCAATGGCTTTTGGTTTGCAAGATAATTTGGGATGTTAATCATTTTGCAAAGAGAGGGCTACTGCACAACCATAGTTGTGCATTCTGTAGTCGGCATGGTGAAGACACTGACCATTTGTTCTCCGATTGTGCAGTTGTTGGTATTGTTTGGCATGCCAGGCTTAGCTGGAACTCCACTTCCACATACTGGTGGATCACTGCTACTTCAATTCTCCAAAAAGTAGGGAAAAGGGTTTATCTCTGTAGTCGCCTTGGTCATTTGGTCCATCTGGAATGAGCGGAACAATAGTCTTTCACAACGCCCATCTTCCACTTCTAGAGATTGTTGATCTAGTAAAAGATATCCGAAGTATGGGTTAAGGCTGGAGCAAAGCAATTAGGCTCCCTGCTCCATGTTTAGTCTTTTAGTTGGTTGTTACCGCCTGTACTATCCTTGTACTTGCTTCCCTTCTTAACATATGACACACAATTCTCCTGCATGTTTAAAAAAACTTAATGTAAACAATGGACCAAAATGTTGTTATATGTGAAGTCAATAAGCCTATGTGTTTTTTTGCTCGCAGAAGGAAAATAATTGAACCACTAGTTAAGAAGATTTGTATGGCTATAACAATATTATCCTATAGGCTAGGTAACACACACAAGAAATCAAATGATTCTACTATCTAAGATATGCAGAATCAAGAGGAAAGTGCATGTGTAGTGCAAATAAAAAATTAAATGGTAAAACATGGGGCTTGTATGTACCAAACCTGCCAGATTGTTATATACGATTTTGGGAAGTAGGATTAGGTTGCACATCAAGAATCATTAATTGATTGTCAGACCCTATTTATTTAAGAACAACATCCTCTCAAGAAACAACAAACGGAAACATGAGCATTTGGACTGGGCAATTACTGTCCATCAAAATTAAGTTTACATACATATTAGTGAAACACAAAAGGATGCAAATGTAGCAATGGATAGGAACAATGTGTGTGCCTATAGAATGTAAGGCCGCACAGGGAAAACTACTGAAGAACAATAGGAGCGCGAGCGCAGCAGAATCAATGTGCCTACTATAGAAGCTTTGTTGCCATAGTCTATAGGTGGTCGTCCTTGCCCAGTAGAAGCTAGCAAGCAGTAGTGTAAAAAATGCTCTTATATTATGGGACAGAGGGAGTACCTTGGAGCTACTAGCAGGGGCCAAGAAATATATGGATACCACATTAATACTTCAAATTAAGCCAGTCAAAAAGCAAGCAAAACTGAACAGGTCGGAGGCTCGAGCTCGATGCCAATCTTGATCGGACCTGCGAAGACCACAGAAATCCAACAAATAAGAACAAAAAATTGATCTGCCAAAGCACCACCAGAAATCTGAAACTACAACAGCTATTAAGTGCATGAAGTAACAGGCCAATCATGAGGAAAAGATGATGTAGGGTAGAACCCTAGTGGCCCGATCTTTCACGAAAGGAGTGGATCCCGCGATGAACATGAAGAACACGAGGGGGAAAACGAGGGAAATCACAAGGGGAAACACGAGAGAATCACTCAACCAAGAAGAAATAGTCACACATGTGCTAGATCCTCGAGTACAAAGGGGAAGATACACGATCCAAAGTCAACAACGGACGATACAAGAGGTAACCGGTTCCTCTCTGTGAGGAGGTCTTGAATCCACAAGGGGTTCTTCCCGTGAGGGGTCTTGAATCCAAGGTGGATCTCCTCCGTAGAGGGGCCGCGGTCTCTCTCGTGGAGTAGATCCGATATGGATGAGCGAAGCTCTATCTCTCAAATGAGCTATCACAATGCTAACCCTAAAACGTAGGTGGAGGGGGAGTATATATATTCTAAGGGGCGAAGGGGTACATGGGCCACGGCCCAGATGCGCTGCACGCAGGCAGGGGGGCTGGATGTCCGGGCCTTCCCGAGACGCCGGATGTCCGGGCATTGGGGCCGAATGTCCGGGCTGGCAGGGTCCAACCTTGTTGCTCTCTCGAATGGCGGGGCCCGGATTTCCAGGCCGGAGGCCGGATGTCCGAGGGTTCGGGACGCGCCAGATGTCCGGGCTGGTCGCCGGATGTCCGGGCCCTGTAGACTTGGCCGCTGTTCCTTGCTGCTGGTGACACGTCCAGGGGCCGGATGTCCGGGTCCTGGAAGCTGTCTCCGTCTTCTTCCGTCGTCGCTTCCATGCTTCCGTCGCGGATGGTGTAGTTGTTCCTTGGCGCTTGCACTCCTCCTCGTCATCCGCAGTGTTCCGACAATACCTATGCATGCACACGAGAGGGGTGTCAAGTAGTATACCATCCTCGAAGGGGTCAAGTGAGCACGTGTCAAGGAGATGATTCACCTTTATGTATGTGAAGTAAATGTCGCACGTGTCACTTGCTAAACGGACTCTTGACATGGTGATGTCCATAGGATGCTCCGCATCAAAAGAGATGATCATTCTCTTCTTCAGGTCGGGCTTCTTCCTAAACTCATCTCGCTGGAACCGGCGGCGCGACAGCGATAGCCGCATCCAGAGCGTCCAAGGCCATCGGTGCATGGAGAACCCAAAGTAGAGTACGCATATGCACATGCTTATTAGGTTGCGCGAGGATGACTACATGAGGCGCGCCCGATGTCGCCAGCATGATAAGGCATGGAGCAGAATGTCATGCTGGAATCGGAGCTGCGGCGACAATGGCTGCATATGGTGCTTTTGAAGACGCCAACAAGGAAGGCCCGCAGAAGAGCAGCATGTTAGAGGTTGTTGGCGTGCTCATTCCACTGTGTAGGGATGGCCGGATCAATGAATCCTTTGACAGAAAGGATTATAGGGATCCAACACGAGCGCCAACCCTGCAGGGATAGCTAGAGCTCCGATGTTGTGCCTGCAATCAGAAGGCATTAACGTCAAATTGCACGAATCATTGCACGAGAGGTAGTGCTTTGGTGTGGGAGAAAGCGTTGGTGGAGTGAGGAGGTTGGGGAAAGCGGAGGGGAGAGGAAGGGAAATAAAAGGCGGCGGCTAGGGAGGGGAAGCAGAAAAGGCCAACCGCTGGCTTGGACTTCCAACCGGAAGATAATTGTGCGAGTTAGGAAGTTGAAAATAAAACGCGCACTAAAGTGTGACGGTGAATTGCATCGAGGTGAATGAAGGAGATTGATTTGAGTCGGATGGCTGTCTATAATGCATACCTTGATTGATGTCTAGAATTAATTGGGGTGATGTGGATTAAGGAGAGTGGGTCTTCTATTTAGATGATGTGGTACATTGCTGATGTGGACAGTGTGCACTCTGAGAGAATAGGGAGTAGTGGGGAGCAACTTCTTAAGAATGGTAGATACGTATGCGTCCGTGAACAAGTACACCTCACGTAGTTTCAAGGCTTTTCGGTTTCCGAGGCACGTGCCACATCAAAGTTGTGAATTGGCTATTCAAACATCACAAAACACCTCTTTGGGCCACATGCATGTAGGCGGTGGTTATCCTAGGACACTCACGTGTGACACTTCCATTTGTGTGCCCACGAGGTCATCATCGATCCATGCATCACTTTGACCTACATCGGGAGAGGTTAATTAATTTCACCATCAAGGAGGATTATTTTTTGGGTTGTATAACGGTAGGAGCATATAGTATGCGCCGAAGAGGGGAAGGGGACCATCATATGTAGTACACTTCATGAACCCCGCTCTTTGTGGGGATTTTACGGTTTTCGAGGCATGTGCCACATCAAAGTTGTGCATTTTGGGTATTCAACATATGTTTGGCCCACATGCAAAGCGATGGTGGTTGTCCTCTCACACCAACTGACGCGGTTATCAGCGATATCGTTGCTTTCCATCTGTGCGCTTGGTCCATCACTACTTTGCCTGACAATGAGAGAGGTTAATTTGACTTAGGAGGGGATTATTATTTTTGTTCGTAATACGGTAATACATAGGTCATGCTCTGGGATTACATGATACAGTTTGAGCACACACATGCATGTGTATGCATGAATCCCTCCCATCGAGTCGAAGTGGCTAGTACCATGACACGTCATGAACCGGTCTCACTCCATGTGGGGACTGTACAATTTTCGAGGCACGCGCCACATCAATGTTGTGAATGGTATTCAAACATGCATGCACACATCACCTCCATACATATGCATGTAGTGGTTTTCTTCGAACGATACACTCCCTCACGTAGTTATCGTCTGCAAGCCTATATATTCATGGGCCCGCGTGGACATCCATGATCACTTTGACTGACAACAAGATAGGTTACCATAGCGGGTTCTTCCTTTGGTTCATGTTATCGTAGTATAGGTCATGGTGAGATTCAAACCTAATTATGTTTGAGCGCATACTATGCACGCATGCATGCATGAATCCCTGTCATCGGCTCGAAGTGTGGTGTGACATACATATGCATCGTCAACTAACCCTCACTCCATGTGGGGATTCCTGGTTCGAAAGCACAGTGCCACATGAAAGTTGTTCCATTGTGTATTCAAACATCAACACCTCTCCATACATATGTTTGGGCCACACACATGTAGTGGTTGTCTTCAGGGACTAGATGCTTGCATGATTATTGGCGAGCTAGCCCATCTCTGGGGTCGCATGGACGGCCTTAACTTTAACCAACAACAAGAGAGAGGTTGTACGACCAAGGTGGATTATTCTTGGTCTGTTTTACGATACATCTTGGTGAGAAGCCCTCTCCGGCCCGCCGACTAAAAGTGTGTGTGCGTGCACACACACGCACGTGTGTGTCTGATGGGGGGGATTGCTACTTTGCACTTATCTTGGCAGGTGCCACATTGAAGTTTCATTCGGTATTTGAACATTAAACGACCGTTTTCATACATATAATTGGTCCACATGCAAGTGTGTTCATGTTCTGACCCTTCCTCGCGTAATTTTCGCCAAATTTATAAACATTAGACAAGTCATATTACGCAACAGACACAGTTCACTCACACTAATCATGTGCCACGCTGGTGCCCCTGTCATGCACATCCGCATAGTACATTTGGCTCCACGAGGCTTCCCCTCTCAAAAATATCTACCCGCCTGCAGGTTTTTTTTGTTTGATAACACAAGGTTATTATGTTTCAACCGTGTGTGATGTTTGTTGTTCCTTCTCCTGCCTGCATCCCTCAAAAATATCTGCCCGCCTCGAGGGTTTTTCTATTTCATCAAACACGGTTGTTATTTCCAAACCGTGCGCGATGCACCATCATCCAAATTTTCAATAGCCTTGACATTTCACTCCGCTTTTGACTCATGCATAGTAAAATTTTCAGTAGCCGCATAATTTCCTCAAACACACCCCCGCCCCGCGTCCACACACACCAAAAATTCCTTGGGCACGCGTGCGTGCGCGCACACACACACACCACAACCTCTCCCTTGCTCGAAACCCTAACAAGGTCACCACCGCCGCCATTGTCAACATCTGCCGGTTTGCCCGTGCAGCTTACGCGCCGATCTCCATACCTAGCCGCCCTGAGTTTCTTAGATGATGCCTTCCAAATGCCCCCTTTCCCATAGATCCCCATCCCCATCCCCCACTCCAGAGCGTCGCACCCTAAGACCGGCTACGCTTCCCATGGAGCTCAAGGAGTGACTGGCCCGAAAGAGGTCTATCATGGTATCTTCACCCGACGTCGCCAAGGTGGCCGCCGAGGAAGCTGACGACCATTACTAGCCACAGGCAGTCAATCAGCGGGCTAGAGTATGCAGGTATGTCTTGGATGCCGGCTACGACATCAAGGTCGTCGACAGTGACGACCTAACACGGGCTATGTCACAAGTTAAATGGCCCACCCCAACCCCTCGAGTTCAACCGCCGTCGATCTCATTCATGGCCCCGCCGCTGATCTCCTCTGGCTCACTGTCAAGAATTTAGCATCGTACATCACCATCGAGTCCCTTTTGTCATTTCTGAAGGACACGTACTGCGACGCTGGCTTGGGATCCACAGCTTCCAAGTCAGACCTCATCGACAGCGACCACGAGGAGGGCACCCTCTCCGGCTCTTCCAAGAGGAAAGAGCCCATCTGCTCTACCAAGGGGAAAGATCCTGTCTGCGACATCAGGGAGGGTACCCTATAGTCGTGCTCTTCCAAGGGGAAGGAGCCCATCTGCGAAAACCATGGAGCGCATCCAGGATCCGTGCTCTTCCCATGGGAACGAGCCCATCTGTGACAAGTGAGGAAACCCATGATTTGTTTTGTCGTGCCTCTTCATAGGGGGGAACCCATGATTTCTTTTGTCGAGTCCCTTTTGTAGTGTAGTGAGAATATGTCTAGTTTTAGTATCTATATTTGGTTGTTTGCAATATGTCTTGTTTATTTCAGTTGTTCACAATGGGACACTCTATATGTGCAACTATTTACTATGCAGTACATTTTCATTAATCCAGTTTTAAACATACCGAAAGGGATGCATATATTTGCTTGCTGTTAAGCCTGTTACATCTAACATATCCCTCTTTTAAAGTTTTTTGACTGTTCAGTTGTTTGTAGTTAGCATATGTCTAGTTTCAAATGCTATCTTTGGTTGTTTGTAGTATGCCTTGTTTATTCCAGCTATTCACAATGTTTTGTTCTCTATGTTCAAGTATGAACTATGAAGTTCAATTTCATCAATACCAGTTTCAACAATACCACTATGAATGACTACATTTGGTTGCTACATCTTGTAGTTAACACGCCTTTCCATTTTTATTTAACAATAACCAGTGTGCTTAGACCAGCACAATACCAGTTTGAATGACTATGTTTGCTTGTTGTTAAATGTTAGGCATGTTGCAGTTAACGCACCTTTCCACTTGTTTTGCTTTACTAGCATGCTTAAACCTGCACACTGAAGCTATCTTTTGGAGATTATTTTGTCTGCCATGGATATATTTGGTTGATGTTTAGCCTATTGTGCTTAACATGCCTCTCGATGTACTTACACATGAAAAAATTGGGAATGACTACTGTTTTCCATTGAGGATAGTTTCATCCCATGGCTTATATATACTCATTGTTCAGGATATGGGTAGCTGGTACCATATAGGCTGATAAGGGACTAATTAGTGAATTGGACTTTTAACTGAATATATCTGTAACCCATTTATCGTTAGGTTAACTAGGGCCATATGTAATATATCTGAGGCTACATAGCAACATGCACTATACTTAATGTCTAAATATGCAATCCTAGGCTACATAGCAACAAGGAAGAGTGTTACCTTAATGTTCTAATGATGTCTAGATATACGTACAAGAGCAGCAGCAGCAACAACAACAATGACAACACAACCCTGTTTGGATACTCAACTTAGCTAGAGGTTAGATTAGTTTCTAGCTCATTAATACGTCCATTTTGCATCATGCTTTTATATCGATATTTATCACATTATGGACTGTTATTTCACTTTATGTCACAATACTTATGGATATTCTCTCTTATTTTACAAGGTTTACATAAGGAGGGAGAATGCCGGCAGCTGGAATTCTGGTCTGGAAAAGGAGCAAATATTAGAGACCTATTCTGCGCAACTCCAAAAGTCCTGAAATTCCATAGAACGTCTTATAAGAAATAAAGAAAAATCCACACCAAAGATGAAGGCCAGGGGGCCCACACCCTGCTCACGAGGGTGGGGGGCGCCCCCCCTGGGACGCGCCCCCTACGTCATTGGTGCTAGTACCATCTCATCTCCAAACCCTAGTTCATCTCTTGTATCCAATTCTTGTCTCAAAGTCCGGGATTGGTGCTAGTAGGTTGCTAGTAGTGTTGATTACTCCTTGTAGTTGATGCTAGTTGGTTCAATTGGTGGAAGATCATATGTTCAGATCCTATATGCATATTATTACCCCTCTTATTATGAACATGAATATGCTTTGTGAGTAATTACGTTCATTCCTGAGGACAAGGGAGAAGTCTTGCTATGAGTAGTCATGTGAATTTGGTATTCGTTTGATATTTTGATAAGATGTATGTTGTCTAGCCTCTAGTGGTGTTATGTGAACGTCGACTACATAACACTTCACCATTATTTGGGCCTAGAGGAAGGCATTGGGAAGTAATAAGTAGATGATGGGTTGCTAGAGTGACAGAAGCTTAAACCCTAGTTTATGCGTTGCTTCGTAAGGGGCTGATTTGGATCCATATGTTTCATGCTATGGTTAGGTTTACCTTAATACTTTTGTTGTAGTTGCGGATGCTTGCAATAGAGGTTAATCATAAGTGGTATGCTTGTTCAAGTAAGAACAGCACCCAAGCACCGGTCCACCCACATATCAAATTATCAAAGTATCGAACGCGAATCATATGAACGTGATGAAAACTAGCTTGATGATATTCCCATGTGTCCTCGGGAGTGCTTTTCCTATTATAAGAGTTTGTTCCGGCTTGTCCTTTGCTACAAAAGGATTGGGCCACATTGCTGCACTTTATTTACTTTTGTTACTTGTTGCTCGTTACAACCTATCTTATCACAAAACTATCTGTTACCACTTATTTCAGTACTTGCAGAGAATACCTTGCTGAAAACCGCTTATCATTTCCTTCTGCTCCTCGTTGGGTTCGACACTCTTACTTATGAAAGGACTACGATAGATCCCCTATACTTGTGGGTCATCAAGACTCTTTTCTGGCGCCGTTGCCGGGGAGTGTAGCGCCTTTGGTAGGTGGAATTTGGTAAGGAAAAATTTATATAGTGTGCTGAAATTTACTGTCACTTGTTACTATGGAAAGTAATTCTCTGAGGGGCTTGTTTGGGGTATATTCACCCCGACCAGTAGAGCAAAAAGTTGCTCCTAAATCTACTGAACCTATTGAAAATGAAATTCTTATGAGTATCCTTCGGGTATGATAGAAAAACTGCTAGCTAATCCTTTTACAGGAGATCAAACAAAGCATCCTGATGAGTGCTTAATATATGTGGATGAAGTTTGTGGATTATTTAAGCTTGCAGGTACACCCGATGATGTTGCTAACAAGAAGGTCTTCCCTTTATCTTTGAAGGGAGACGCATTGATATGGTATAGGCTATGTGATGATATGAGATTCTGGGACTATAAAAGATTGAAGTTGGAATTTCATCAAAAGTATTACCTTATGCATCTTGTTCATCGTGATCGCAATTATATATATAATTTCTGGCCTCGCGAAGGAGAAAGCATCGCTCAAGCTTGGGTGAGGCTTAAATCAATGTTATATTCATGCCCCAATCATGAGCTCTCAAGAGAAATAATTATGCAAAGTTTTTATGCTCGGCTTTCCGATAACAATCGCACCATGCTCGATACTTCTTGTGCTGGCTCTTTTATGATGAAGACTATTGAATTCAGATGGAATTTATTGGATAGAATTAAACACAACTCTGAAGATTGGGACCTCGACGAAGGTAAGGAGTCAGGTATGACACCTAAGTTTGATTGTGTTAAATCTTTTATGGACACCGATATTTTCCGTAAGTTTAGCACTAAATATGGACTTGACTCTGAGATAGTAGCTTCTTTCTGTGAATCTTTTGCTACTTATGTTGATCTCCCTAAGGAGAAGTGGTTTAAATATCATCCTCCCATAGAAGTAAAAGTAGCTGCACCTATTAAAGTTGAAGAAAAGACCGTCACTTATAATGATTCTATTGTTCCTACTTCTTATATTGAGAAGCCACCTTTCCCTGTTAGAATAAAGGATCACGCTAAAGCTTCAACTGTTGTTCGTAAAAGAAATATTAGAACTTATACACCTCCTGAGCAAGTTAAAGTAGAACCTAATATTGCTATTGTTAAAGATCTCTTGTCTGATAATATTGATGGGCATGTTATTTAGTTCGAAGGTGAAGCTGCTAGATTTGCTAAACCTTGTGCTAAAGATAAACATAGACCTGTGGTAGGAGTGCCTGTTATTTCTATTAAAATAGGAGATCATTGTTATCATGGCTTATGTGATATGGGTGCAAGTGCTAGTGTTATACCGCATACTTTATACGAAGAAATTAAGAATGAAATTGCACCTGTTGAGTTAGAAGATATTGATGTTACTATTAAACTTGCTAATAGAGATACTATTTCACCAATTGGAATTGTTAGAGATGTTGACGTCTTGTGTGGGAAAACTAAATATCCTGTTGATTTTCTTGTTCTTACTTCTCCGCAAGATAGCTTTTGTCCCATTATATTTGGTAGACCCTTCTTAAATACTGTCAATGCTACCATAGATTGCACAAAGAATGTTGTTACTATTGGCTTGGATAATATGGTTCATGAGTTTAATTTCTCTAAATTTAGTAAACAACATCGTGAGGAAGAATTACCTAGTAAGGATGAAATTATTGGTCTTGCTTCTATTGCCGTACCTCCTAGTGATCCTTTAGAACACTATTTGCTAGACCATGAAAATGATATGTTCATGAAAGAAAGAAGGGAAATAGATGAAGTATTCTTTAAACAGGAACATATTCTGCATCACAATTTGCCTGTTGAAATTTTAGGGGATCCTCCTCCACCCAAGGGTGATCCCGTGTTTGAGCTTAAACCTTTGCCTGATAATCTTAAATATGCTTATCTTGATGAAAAGAAGATATATCCTGTTATTATTAGTGCTAACCTTCCAGAGCATGAAGAAGAAAGATTATTGAAAACTCTGAAGAAGCATCGTGCTGCTATTGGATATACTCTTGATGATCTTAAGGGCATTAGTCCCACTCTATGTCAACATAAAATAAATTTGGAAGCAAATGCCAAACCAGTTCGTGATCCTCAACAACGTCTGAATCCTAAAATGAAAGAAGTGGTAAGAAAAGAAATACTAAAGCTTCTGGAGGCAGGTATAATCTATCCCGTTGCTGATAGTGAGTGGGTAAGTCCTGTCCATTGTGTCCCTAAGAGGGAGGTATTACTGTTGTTCCTAATGATAAAGATGAATCGATTCCACAAAGAATTATCACAGGTTATAGGATGGTAATTGATTTCCGCAAATTAAATAAAGCTACTAAGAAAGATCATTACCCCTTACCTTTTATTGATCAAATGCTAGAAAGATTATGCAAACATACACACTATTGCTTTCTAGATGGTTATTCTAGTTTCTCTCAAATACCTCCGTCGGCTAGAGATCAATCAAAGACTACTTTTACATGCCCTTTTGGTACTTTTGCTTATAGACGTATGCCTTTTGGTTTATGTAATGCACCTGCTACCTTTCAAAGATGCATGATGGCTATATTCTCTGACTTTTGTGAAAAGATTTGTGAGGTTTTCATGGACGACTTTTCCGTCTATGGTTCCTCTTTTGATGATTGCTTGAGCAATGTTAATCGAGTTTTGCAGAGATGTGAAGAAACTAATCTTGTCTTGAATTGGGAAAAGTGCCACTTTATGGTTAATGAAGGTATTTTCTTGGGGCACAAAGTTTCTGAAAGAGGTATTGAAGTTGATAAAGCCAAGGTTGATGCTATTGAAAAGATGCCATGTCCCAAGGACATCAAAGGTATAAGAAGTTTCCTTGGTCACGCTGGATTTTATAGGAGGTTCATTAAGGACTTCTCAAAAATTTCTCGGCCTCTGACTAATTTATTGCAAAAAGATATACCATTTGTCTTTGATGATGATTGTGTAGAAGCATTTGAAATACTTAAGAAAGCATTAGTCTCTGCACCTGTTGTTCAGCCACCTGATTGGAATTTACCCTTTGAAATTATGTGTGATGCTAGCGATTATGTTGTAGGTGATATTCTAGGGCAAAGAGTTGGTAAGAAATTAAATGTTATTCATTACGCTAGTAAGACTCTAGACAATGCTCAAAGAAATTATGCTACTACTGAAAAAGAGCTTTTAGCAGTTGTATTTGCTTGTGATAAGTTCAGATCTTATATTGTTGATTCTAAAGTAACTATTCAAACTGATCATGCTGCTATTAAATATCTTATGGAAAAGAAAGATGCTAAACCTAGACTTATTAGATGGGTTCTCTTGCTACAAGAATTTGATTTGCATATTGTTGATAGAAAGGGAGCTGAGAACCCCGTTGCAGACAACTTGTCTAGGTTAGAAAATATTCTTGATGACCCACTACCTATTAATGATAGCTTTCCTGATGAACAATTAAATGTTATAAGTACTTCTCATAGTACTCCATGGTATGCTGATTATGCTAATTATATTGTTGCTAAGTTTATACCACCTAGCTTCACATACCAGCAAAAGAAAAAGTTCTTCTATGATTTGAGACATTACTTTTTGGATGGTCCACATCTTTATAAAGAAGGAGTAGATGGTGTTATTAGACGTTGTGTACCTGAGCATGAACAGGAACAGATCCTACGCAAGTGTCACTCCGAGTCTTATGGAGGACACCACGCTGGAGATAGGACTGCACATAAGGTATTGCAATCTGGTTTTTATTGGCCTACTCTCTTCAAGGATGCCCGTAAGTTTGTCTTGTCTTGTGATGAATGTCAAAGAATTGGTAATATTAGTAGACATCAAGAAATGCCTATGAATTATTCTCTTGTTATTGAACTGTTTGATGTTTGGGGCTTGGATTATATGGGACCTTTTCCTGCCTCTAATGGATACAGACATATTCTAGTTGCTGTTGATTATGTTACTAAGTGGGTAGAAGCTATTCCAACTGTAGTGCTGATCATAACACTTCTATTAAAATGCTTAAAAAGTTATTTTCCCGAGGTTTGGAGTCCCTAGATATTTAATGACTGATGGTGGTTCACACTTTATTCATGGTGCTTTCCGTAAAATGCTTGCTAAATATGATGTTAATCATAGAATTGCATCTCCTTATCACCCACGGTCTAGTGTTCAAGTAGAGTTGAGCAATAGAGAGCTCAAATTAATTTTGCAAAAGACTGTTAATAGGTCTAGAAAGAATTGGTCCAAGAAACTTGATGATGCATTATGGGCTTATAGAACTGCATATAAGAATCCTATGGGTATGTCTCCATATAAAATGGTTTATGGAAAAGCATGTCACTTACCTCTCGAACTAGATCATAAGGCATATTGGGCTATTAAAGAGCTCAACTATGATTTTAAACTTGCCGGTGAGAAAAGGTTATTTGATATTAGCTCACTTTATGAATGGAGAAGCCAAGCTTATGAAAATGCCAAGTTGTTAAAGAAAACTTAAAAGATGGCATGACAAAAGGATACAAAAGCGTGAGTTTAATGTAGGTGATTATGTATTGCTATACAACTCTCGTTTAAGATTTTTTGCAGGAAAACCTCTCTCTAAATGGGAAGGCCCCTATGTTATCGAAGAGGTCTATCGTTCCGGTGCCATAAAAATCAACAACTTCGAAGGCACAAATCCGAAGGTGGTAAACGGTCAAAGAATTAAACATTATATCTCAGGTAATCCCATAAATGTTGAAACCAATATTATTGAAACCATAACCCTGTAGGAATACATAAGGGACACTTTCCAGAACGTTTCAGACTCCGAAAAGGAATAGGTATGTGGTACGGTAAGTAAACCGACTCCAAAACAATTTTTAAGGCAATATTTCTCTATTTTGGAATATTTAGAAAAATAGAAAAGTAAGTAGCAGTCCGGGAAGGACACGAGGTCCCCACGAGGGTGGTGGGCGCGCCCCCTACCTCATGAGCACCTCGTGTGCCTTCCGGACTCCGTTTTCTTGCACGTTACGTATTTTGGTCGGTAAAAATTCATTATATATTCTCCCGAAGGTTTTGACTCCCGTATGACGCAAAAATCTCATGTCTTTGTTTCGAGCTGTTTTTCTAACAGATCTAGATTATCATGACGTCCCCAAGTGCTTCCAAGGACAAGTTCTTTGAGAAGGACATCAACCCTTACCTCGCGGAGGTGCTGTGACACCCTCAAACCATTGAGATGCGTGATGGGTTGTTGCACATCCGCGATGTTGAGGGACCAAAGGGAACCAGAAGCGTGGAGACGAGGCTCGAAGCAATGGAGCAACAAATTTTCAAGTGCCAGGGGATGGTGGAGCGTGGAATCAACGCTAGCCACACGATGCTCGTGGAGTTCACTAACAACTACAAGCCTGATGCCAAGAACACTGAGGAGGCCATCTTCAAGCTATATGAGAAGATCGAGCACCTCCAAGCCCAAATCTATGACATGCAAAACCAAAACTTTGAGTATGAATATAGATTCAAAAGAATGAGTTTGGCTGCAGATTCGAGGATTCCCGAGACTCGATCATCCTTCTATGATGGTGAACCTATGCCTTGGAAGACGGATGACAAGCCCGCATCATCAAAAACACCACCACCTTCTTCACCGACAAAGGAGATATAATCACATGGGTATGGGCACTCCCCTTGGCAACTGCCAAGCTTGGGGGAGGTGCCCCGGTATCCTATCACAATCACAACTCCTATCTTTACCGTTTTTCTTAGTTTGATCCTATTAGTAGTATCTTGATCTAGTAGAATAAAGTTTATGGCATGATCTAGTTTTGAATTTTGCTTTATGATCTCTCTATGTAATCGAGTCCGTGAGCTATATATAATAAAGATTAGTGTTGAGTCAAGGGCTTGATTATTTTGCCATGATCTTGGGTGAATAAAAGAAAGAGAAAAAGAATAAAAAGAAACAAAAAGTTCATATTGATCTTATTGAGAGTAATGACTTCACATAGAAGGAGTATGATGATTAAAAGTTGTTGGGAGTTGGCAAGCATAGCTTTGGTCACTGTTGCAATTAATAGGAAGTAATAAGGAAAGAGAGGTTTTCACATATAGATATATTATCATTGACATCTTTTATGATTGGGAGCACTCATTAAAATATGACATGCTAAAGAGTTGATGTTGGACAAGGAAGACAACGTAATGAGTTATGTATTTCTTACATCTGAGATAAAGTATGTTGTCATGGATCCTCTAACTTGTTGAGCTTGCC
The DNA here is from genome assembly GCF_002162155.2 of Triticum dicoccoides. Taxonomy (NCBI): domain Eukaryota; kingdom Viridiplantae; phylum Streptophyta; class Magnoliopsida; order Poales; family Poaceae; genus Triticum; species Triticum dicoccoides. The sequence continues at coordinate 354,439,773 of NC_041392.1, forward strand.
TTTCCCCCTCATGCTAGCCAAAATCTCAGCACCAAGTAGAAATACTACTTGTGCTTCCAAATATCCTTAAACCAGTTTTGCCATGAGAGTCCACCATATCTACCTATGGATTGAGTAAGATCCTTCAAGTAAGTTGTCATCGGTGCAAAGCAATAAAAATTGCTCTAAATATGTATGATTTATTGGTGTGGGAGAAATAAGCTTTATACGATCTTGTGATGTGGAAGTAATAAAAGCGACGGACTGCATAATAAAGGTTCATATCACAAGGGGCAATATAAAGTGACGTTCTTTCGCATTAAGATTTTATATATCCAACCATAAAAGCGCATGGCAACCTCTACTTCCCTCTGCGAAGGGCCTATCCTTTATTATTATCTTCTACCTTATGCAAGAGTCATGGTGATCTTCACCTTTTCTTTTTCATTTTATCCTTTGGCAAGCTCAGCATGTTGGAAAGAACATGATATATTTATATATCTAATTGGATGTAGGGGAGCATGAACCATTATTGTTGACATTACCCTTGAGGTAAAAGGTTGTGGGGCAAAACTATAAGCCCCTATCTTTCTCTGTGTCCGATTAAAACTCCGTAACCACAAGTATCGCGTGAGTGTTAGCAATTATGGAGGACTAAATGATAGTTGAGTATGTGGACTTGCTTTTTAGCTCTGACATAGACTCTTTCTGATGTTATGATAAATTGCAATTGCTTCAATGACCGAGATTATAGTTTGTTGGAGCCCAATAAGGTTTATGATTTATGCTTTTGCATTGTGAATAGATCATCGCTTGAACATAAGTAATCATATGACAAAATCTATATATGTTGCTGTTATGAGAATAATCATGATGCCTTCATGTCCATATTTTATTTTTATCGACGCCTCTACCTCTAAACATGAGGACATATTTATTGTCATTGGCTTTTCGCTTGAGGACAAGCGAGGTCTAAGCTTGGGGGAGTTGATATGTCCATTTTGCATCATGCTTTTATATCGATATTTATCGCATTATGGACTGTTATTTCACTTTATGTCACAATACTTATGGCTATTCTCTCTTATTTTACAAGGTTTACATAAGGAGGGAGAATGCCGGCAGCTGGAATTCTGGTCTGGAAAAGGAGCAAATATTAGAGACCTATTTTGCACAACTCCAAAAGTCTTGAAACTCCACGGAACGTCTTAAAAGAAATAAATAAAAATCCACGCCAAAGATGAAGGCCAGGGGGCCCACACCCTGCTCACGAGGGTGGGGGGCGCCCCCCCTGGGGCGCGCCCCCTACCTCGTGGGCCCCCTGGTGGCTCTCCGACACCCATCTTCTCCTATATGAGCTCTTTCTATGAGAAAAAATAAGGAGGAACTTTTCGGGATGAGACTCCGCCGCCACGAGGCGGAACACTGGCGGATCCAATCTAGAGGTCCGGCAGAGCTGTTCTGCCGGGGAAACTTCCCTCTGGGAGGGGGAAATCATCACCATCGTCATCACCAATGCTCCTCTCATCGGGAGAGGGCAATCTCCATCAACATCTTCACCAGCACCATCTCATCTCCAAACCCTAGTTCATCTCTTGTATCCAATTCTTGTCTCAAAGTCCGGGATTGGTGCTAGTAGGTTGCTAGTAGTGTTGATTACTCCTTGTATTTGATGCTAGTTGGTTTAATTGGTGGAAGATCATATGTTCAGATCCTATATTCATATTATTACCCCTCTGATTATGAACATGAATATGCTTTGTGAGTAATTATGTTCGTTCCTGAGGACAAGGGAGAAGTCTTGCTATGAGTAGTCATGTGAATTTGGTATTCGTTTGATATTTTATAAGATGTATCTTGTCTAGCCTCTAGTGGTGTTAAGTGAATGTCGACTACATAACACTTCACCATTATTTGGGCCTAGAGGAAGGCATTGGGAAGTAATAAGTAGATGATGGGTTGCTAGAGTGACAGAAGCTTAAACCCTAGTTTATGTGTTGCTTCGTAAGGGGCTGATTTGGATCCATATGTTTCATGCTATGGTTAGGTTTACCTTAATACTTTTGTTGTAGTTGCGGATGCTTGCAATAGAGGTTAATAATAAGTGGGGTGCTTGTTCAAGTAAGAACAGCACCCAAGCACCGGTCCACCCACATATCAAATTATCAAAGTATCGAACGCGAATCATATGAACGTGATGAAAACTAGCTTGACGATATTCCCATGTGTCCTCGGGAGCGCTTTTCCTATTATAAGAGTTTGTTCCGGCTTGTCCTTTTCTACAAAAGGATTGGGCCACCTTGCTGCACTTTATTTACTTTTGTTACTTGTTGCTCATTACAACCTATCTTATCACAAAACTATTTGTTACCACTTATTTCAGTACTTGCAGAGAATACCTTGCTGAAAACCGCTTATTTCCTTCTGCTCCTCGTTGGATTCGACACTCTTACTTATCGAAAGGACTACGATAGATCCCCTATACTTGTGGGTCATCACTCATGACTAACCCTGAACTAACTCTAGCCAAAGAGGTGTTTGGATGACAGGATTAGGTTGACAATAAATGCACTAGGAGAACTAGCTCCAATTAGCACCTCTTGGGTGGGATAGTTTTATTTGGTGGGTTAGATGCAACTAGCTCAAACTAGCCCTCATGTTTGGATATACTTTAGGGCTATTTGAGCCCAAACTAGATCAAACTAACTCTAAATAACCCACGGACACAACGGCAGTTAATCAACCGATAATTTGTAAAAATGCAATAAACTCGCTCCGACCAATAATATAAGATGTTAATTCATCTAATATGTGAGTATATTGGATGTTATAAGATATTCTAAAAGAGTGTTGTACTACATCATTGTGCAATTGTTGTTTAGCTACTACTATTAACTTGGTACTTTTTCGTACTGTCGTGGTAAAACACGACCACCTATGAAGCCGTCGGCCTGTTGTGTTTCGACAAGGGGGAAGGGCACATTACACAAAGAGTGGAGAGCATAGAGCAGCATGGCAACATTGACGCGGGTAGTTTTTACCCAGGTTCGGGCCGCCGCGAGGCGGAAAACCCTACTCCTACTTTGGTGGATTGATGTATGGACCGTGTGGAGATGCAGCGCTCTTGCTCGGCAAGGTTGCCTCGGGATGAGAGCAGCTATGCATCTATGAGTGTACAGAGGTCCAAATCCTTTCCAAGGTAGCCACAGTCCTCCTTTTATAGGTCAAGGGGTTACCACAATGGAAAAACAATCATTATCCCATGATTAGATAGCCACAATGCTATCATACCTAACTCTACAGATAGGACGGAGTGCATTAAATGCACCGCTTAGTGTCACATCGTGGCATGGCCCAGCAAGCCTTGCCACGCCATGCAGCCACCTTCTCGCCTGTTTGCGTGACATGTTTCTTGGATGGGTGTCATTTAGAGGTGTTCTCCTTCAGAAATGGCTACCGCGTGACAAGTAACAGCCACTTAATCACTTGGGGGATCGACACCGCACCGATAGGTGATTTGCGTTACTGTGAGGTGGAGCGGTGGAGCCTTGGCGGGGTGTTCCACCCTCGGCGTCCCCGACAAGCTCCTGAGACTTGTCCTTGGGGTAATCTTGACCCCACCAGGCTCACCTGCCCGGCAAGGGAGATTTTCCTTGGTGATATCTTGCTCCTTTAGTTGGTCTTGGACTTCTTGATCCGCCCTTTGATTTCTCAAAGATCTTATCTCTTCTACTTGGCCTTATCTTGGATGCTGCAACCTTGCTCTTACACCTGTGTACAGTCTGGGCAACATACGCCTGGGGTTTGTTGCACCAACAGGAACCCCCGGGCTTGGCCTGAACGCGCTGCCGAGCATTATCAGGGTAGGCCCTATCTAGTACACATGCGAGGAGGGTGTAGTAGCTCGCCCTTTGAGATCTTCTTTGCTTCTTCATTAACCTATGCTTGAGTCAGTTTTCAGTTTTTCCACATGCCTCACGATGCCAATCGTAGTGGGGCCATCTCTGTAATGGCATGTGAATGACTTTAATACACATGGGAGTAACTGCCAATTCACTCATCCCAACACGCCCTTATCCTTCTCCACGTATTCTACATGCATTGAGTGGGGTAGGTAACGGAGGAGAGTGCCATAGCAAGGGCCCGGTCTTCTTGGATGGGTGGAGAGGGGTAGCAATTGGATCCGGCTGACAGTGGTAGCTTAGACGGGTTGGATCAGAAAGAACCCCTTTGGGGCGGGGGCAAAGGATCAGGCCCCCAGCCCCGGCTTGCCTATCAAAGAGGGGGCGAGGATGGAGTAGAGGTGTCCATCCACACACCTCTATTTTTTCATTTCTTGCCTTCTCCTTTGTTATGTTGAGGGGGAGAGGCCGGGTCCGGCCCCCGGGCTCTAGCTTGGGGTTGATGATGTCGAACGGTCGCGCTGACGCTTGGGGAGTGAGTCTAGTCCGGCGCCGCAGGAGATGCAGCGGTCGGAGGTGTGGGCGCCGAACTGTCCACAATGTGGGAAGCGTTGCGCTTCTCCAAGACGGTGAGGAGCCTGTCTCTCCCACACAAGCCAGCCATTTGGTGGAGAGTGCCTCCCCTGACCACAAATCACTGAGGTTCACCGACTTGATGGTGAGGCCCCTGGGGCTTCCGGTGCCCGTCTGGGGTGCAGCGCTCAGGATCCTGGGTAATCCCAGCACCGCTCCTTCCAGCGGTGTCGGGGTGGACGTTGAAGACGGTGGTGCTACCCTGCCCTATAAGGTGGGGAGCGGTGCTCCTTGCATGCCTCGAACGATGCCGTCGCCTGCTGTTTTTCCAGAGGAGGCATCCACCTGAGGGGCAGGCATCCTCCTGGAGCGGTGGTGATGAAGAAGGAACGAGGGAAGATGGAGAAGGCGGGTGGCAGGCCGTCAGGTCGGAGTATGATGGCATCGACGCCTTCATCTCGTACCGCCGGGCCGCTGCCTCGTCTTTCCGCTCTTCCCCTCCCTCCCCGGCACCATCATCACCGGCCTCTTCAGGATGGCAGCCGGGTAGGGGGGCGCTCTCTTGGTGCCTTCGCCTCCTCTAACAGTCTTCCAGCTGAGATCCGGCGGTTCTCCCCGCTGGTGCTTGTGTTAGGGCTTCTTGCTGGCCCTGGGGGTGGTGACCAGGGCGCCGCTGAGTTGCTCCCCCCGTGCTTCTCCTTCGCAGCCTCGCCACTCCCAATCTTTTTAGGCTGCGCCTGGTAGGCCCTGACGGGATCAGGCCGGCTTCTGCTTAGGGGCTCCTTTTTCCCACTTCACCTCCCACTATAGTGCCTAGGAGGAGAGGGAGAAGAAAGGGATTATGGGGCACTTATCTTTTTTCTGTCTAAAATGTATAGGCATCCGCCAAACTTTAATCTAAATAATGTAAACTTCTTTACCCATGTTTGTGTTCTGTAAGATGTGTACTTGCTTATCAGCATATTAATGAAAGAGACAAGCTTTCTCGGGTACTTGTGCATGTATCATGTCCATGCAGAGGCGAGACACCTCTATACATTGAAGTAAACAAGTTTTCTCCGACGAGCTATCCTGCCCGTGCCTTTAGTTTGCTACCGCGAGGCAAGGCCTGCCGGGATGAAATCATAAAAAAGGACCAACCCCTCATCGAACCCTCTCCATCAAAGGCCACTGCGACCACCCACTACTGCAGGATGCTGCTAATGCGACACTACAATCGGAGACTCTTCGACAAAACTGTGTGCGATGCAGTAATTGCAAATGGTGGTGTAAAAACCCGTCAGGAAAGTGCAAATCGTTTGCGATGGAGGATGCATCAAACACGGTTCAGATTTTAGTCTCATGTGCGATGCAGGGCATACGGTTCAGTTCAATTAACTATTTGCGATGAGGAGGGGGAATAGAAATGGGCAGCCAGAAGAAGGTGTGTGCGATGTACATCATACGGTTAACTCGGATGAACTGTTTGTGATTAGGCAACACAAAAGAAATGGTCAGCCAGATTGAGGTGTGTGCGATATACGACATGCGGTTCACTCGAATGAACTGTTTGTGTTGAGACAAGAGAACATAAACGGTTCAACTTAACAAGATGTGTGTGATACGCGGCAAACAGGTCTGTAATCGGAAACTTGTGCGAAGACTGATACAACACAGACGATTGCTGCTAATTAATAAGCTGTGTGTGTTGTGAGCAAACGATTGCTGGTATACAATTGTGAGTGATTGATGAAAACATCGCTGACGGGTTCCATTGTTTAGTCTGTGTGCGATGTGATTTTCTTTGTCCGCACAACATCTACGCTTTGTCTACAGAGCATCAACATATATACTTAAAAAGACAACATTGCATAACCAAATTAAGCATACAAATTACACAACTAACTGCACATATAATGTTTCCACACACCAAAGTAAGCAATTACATGCATACTAAACTATTAGAAACGAGGATCTATTCATCTACTTATTGTGCCATTGCTCTGCTTCCGGCTGGATCCCTGTCCGTTTTGGGGAAGGAGGCACTTCCTCATGTCAACGATCCGCCTGTACATGTCGTAGCTCGTGTACGCCTCCTTGGCCGCATACACGACATGAGCTTTGTCGAGTTTCTCCATCCAGGCCGAGTGCCAGGCACGCTTGTCCTTGTTGCACAAATCCTCCATGGCTTCGTAGTAGGGGGAGATGATGGCCTCAGTGAGGTGAACCAATGAGTCCTTCTCATGCTCCTTGCTGCCCCAGATCTTGTATTGGCCCTGGATGTCGACAAGATTCTGGCAGGCGATGCCCGAATTCTTGAGCGCCTTTACATCGTTGGGGATGTCCATTGTAGCGAACATGTAGTGGGGGCTGTTGACAAACCTGGCGAAATGCTCGTAAGGCCTTGTGGCCAGGCAGTAGTGGTAGCCGATGACGTGGTGGCGCATGCACATCTGGGCAACGACGACCTTGGGACGAGACCCAGCACGAGCGCGGGTGTACTCGAGGTCAAACTCGACCACCTTGTATTTCTCCTCGGTAAGCAAAAACTCCATGATGTGGATGGAGTGCTCCACCGCGACTGGGTCATTGGTGTACACCACCGAGAGGTCCATGAACCTTCTATGGGTGTCCACCACGGCACGCATGGTGAACTGATGCTCATTGTTGGCAGCCGCTCGGAGCGCCATTGGAGCCACGCAGGATACCTTCTAAGAATTTCTCGTGGTGGGTGTGCTTCTTGCAATGGTGGGGCGCTATCGAAAGGTTGAAGAGACACAAGGGTTAAATGGTTGCTGTAATAAATGGGGGCCAGCAGGCCTATAATCGTGATGTCTTGTCACAGCGTTCATAGCGGAGGATTCCAGTGCACGCTTGACAACACAGCACCGCATGCGTGGGCACGAAGAGGCGCCAAATGTATCGTCAGTGAGCCTGTTCCCGCGCTACCGTGCAAGCTTCCCGCCCGGCTAGTTTGGCCATGCGCCAGCTAGAAGAGGGACAAATCATTGGCGTTTATTGGCAAAAAGCTTTGTAAAAACAAAGTGTGTGTAATGACTTCGGTCATATGTTTATCCGTGGGTGATGAGGTCAAAGATACATAGAAGGGTGATGATGGACACTCGAGTGCGATAATTAATTCTGCACTCTACATGGCACATAGTGGAAGAGACCAACTGTGTGCAATAATGTCGAAGATCACAGTCAAGTTCGCTATACAGATCATGTGCTGCGAGATCCAAAGGTAAACAAATTCGAGAATGGTTAATGAAATCTAAGACCATTGCACATTAAGGTCAAAATAGTGCTACCAATATACGAGTCTCATACGATGCCATTTCAACAATTGTACCACAAAAGCTCGAAATATTACAAGGTTCAAATTCCAAAGTTATATGGCTCAAATTCGAAGATTACATGGTTCAACCTGATATTAGAAATGAAATTCAGCTCATTGGCTGCATACGCTCGCACTGATAAGCTGAACATGGATAACAGAGAGGTTCAAACTAATAGTACCACTTCTAAGTCTGGTTTCGAAACCTCACAATTTTTGCAAAGGGGTCAGCTACTAAGAAGTCATGTATGGGGTTGACACGACGACTTCCGATTACTCTATCATCTGAAGTTCTAAAATGAAATTCAGCATTTTTGGAACCTATTCCATTCTATCGCAAGCGCTGATCAACAAAGCATTCATTTTTGGGAAATAAATGTAGGGCAAACCTCATTTCCTTCAGCACCCTTGCTCTGAGAACAAAGAACCTGGCGAATATAATCTCCGGTAAGGTCCCTCGGTAGGAGTTCACAGTAATTTCTGAGAGATGGAGATCTAGGCATTCGACATGATTGTTATATTGTATCACATTATCCACCACTAGGCCTAATCTTATCTGCAAAAGAAGAAGATGTGTTAGTGCCTGCATGCAGTTTTGAACATTACTACATGCATATTTGGTTTGTAAGATTTGTAAAAGGCACTAACATGCCATCTTCAATCTGACATGATTAACATGGGCATTTGATTACATTCTGGAAAAATGTAGCCTTCTTCACAAGAGGTTGGAGTGGATGAAAAGTTCCCTAAGAAAACTAGTACAGATGAATCCAAAGGAGAAATGCTTATTGATTGTAACCATATGGATCAAGCAACCAATATGGGGGGGGGGACATGTATGTACTGAAATTCTCCAAAAGAACCCTTCAGAAATCGTAGTACATTGTGATTGTAAACTTGGAAAAAGGTGTCACAAATTGAACTCTCGTATGGTTAACATTTAACGGGAAAGGAACATCACTTCGATATATAGCTGCTTCCGGCACGGAAAGCATCTCAGGAAACTGACATCTTGATCCAGGTTGGGGCCGATAGATTCTAGTGCCATGACCTTCACTATGCGCAGTTTCGGGGTCAAGCTTGCACTACTAGTGAAAACCCTAGTAGTAGCACTTGAAATATGCATAGTAGTAGCGCTGGGTCCAGCGCTACTGCTACCGCGCTACAACTAAGTTGTAGCAGTAGCGCTGGTATGGGAAGCGCTACTAGTAAGTATTATTAGCAGTAGCGCTTCCAGGACCAGTGCTACTGATAACTATTTGTAGCACTTGTTCATATGAAGCGCTGCAACTAAGCCAGCGCTACTGCTAGATGCTTTCCAGCGCTACTGCTAATGTTCCTGCTTTGATATATTTGCACCCCTACGTATTTGTGATGTATTTATACAGGCTCTATACAATAGTTTCATCAGATCATACTAAACATACACTATTCTCATCATATCATAGACATACAGTAGTCTCGTCATACCATCATCATCATCATCATTCAACACAAATATCATCACATCTCGAAAATAGCGATACACAAGTGCGATCATGTCATGTCTCGAATAAGTGCAACTGCATGGTCATGGCACACACACAAGTTTCATCATCTCTATCTAAAGCATGATGTAGAACAGAAGAGCGATCAACATGAGCAAGAGCACGACTATGTAGTACCGGCAGTCCCGCCCCTGCTCATGCTGGAGTGTCCACCTAAAGTAACTACTTTCCGCTTCGGTTCTGGTGTCGAACCCTCTGTGGCTATCACCCGGGTACCTGTGCACCTGGGCCTGAGCGGCTGGCCAGTGGCCGTAGACTCCTGGAACCCTCCCAATGTACACGGCGTAGTAGTTCTTCGCCATCTCTGATCTATGTACCTGCATCATGAGTTGATGAATTGAACGATAATATGCAACATAATGTACTTAAGAAAACAAAGAGGTATATTTAGCAAAATACAAGCAACCAATGGTAAACATAAATGATGGAGTTCCTCATACCCAAACTAATTAACTAGAGCGATCTACACTAGTTCAGGACCATGGTTTAGTTACATCACATAGTTTCGCCATGCATAAATTCAAAGTTTTTCCATAGAAAGACAGTAGTGGCACATTGTCATCGACAATCAGTCCTCCATGTTGGCGGTCCAATCTTCATAGTCAGTGAGGAAGCGCCCGAGCTTCTTGAAAGGCTTCAGGTCTAGACACTGGGCGAGTAGCTGTGCTCGGACATATTCCCGCGTGATTGGCCCATGGTAGAACATCGCTATTGGTTCAAGGACCTGCTTCATAACTACTTGGGCAAGTTTACACTGTACGTGATAAAACCCAGCTCTGATTTGATGATCCGGTCTCCTTCCTATGCTTGTGGCCCAGCTGACAATCTCGACATCATTGGTAGTAGGTGACATGCGAAGGCGTTGATTATCCCTACTGTACTCGAGCAGGTGATGCATGAGGTAGAATCCATCAGCCATACTGGTGTGTGCGGTTGTTGGATGCAGCAGAAGTCGGTCTTATGACCGAAAGCCAGCCCACGATTCCTGTAGTTTTTCACCTTGATATATCCACCAAACAGGCTGAAGGTTAACAGGGCACTATCTAGAACACTCTTTATGTGCTTGTAATCCTTTTTCCTGAGGTTCTTCGATGAGTCCAACTACGTAGAATGGGAGTATTCTCGGGACAGAACGATGAGGATGCCCCCCCTGCTGCGCAAAATAAGTACACCTCAAATTAGCCTCCATTCTTACAAAAGAATGATTAAGACTTACGAAAGGATATGTGTGGATGACTTACGTGGGATGATAAGACAAGAGAATCACTTCCTTGTCCTTATTAGCGATCATGAATTCCGTGAGCTACTTGCTTGCATAGTCACGGTGCTCTTTGCAAACTGCCAACAAGCTGTCGTGCATATAGAACGGGTCCACGATGCAGATATATTGTATGTTCTCGATCCTGATGAAGTAGTTGAGATACAATGCATACATGCGGATGAACTGGAAATCCAGCTTTCTCATGTGGAACATGTCGTAGATGTAGTCAAATCGCAGGATGAACTTACTCGTGGGCCAGTTCTCGACATACAACTTCTCACCCGACACCTTAGCAGCGTAAAGTGGGTATCCTGGTTTTTCCGCGATCAGAAGGTTCTCTTTGGCCAGCACATCTTCATGGAGTCTCCTTAGATCATTGTTCAGTATGTGCTCTAGTGCTTTGGCAGGTAGGATCGGATCGCCGATGACATGGAAATGATGTGCACCTTCAACTGGTATTCTGTCTACCATCCGGGGCTTCAAAGGCAGCTGGCTGCTTGAAGAAGCTCTGCGCCTTTAGGGCCTTTCTTGTCCAGTTTCCTCATTTGCTTCTTGGTGGGTGGCGGTAGTGAGCCCACCCTACCTTCCATCACCACCACCCCCAGTGTCGTCGGGCTAATCAGTGGACGGCCCTCGGGGGGTTGCTGGGTACAGGCGGCATCTGGAGGCGTCTCCTGCGAGGATCGCTTGAAGAGAGACTTTTTGCATTTCGCCTTAGGACATTCCAGCTCTGACAAATCAAGAAACATTGAGTCATCATCTCCACGCTCATAGCCTGAGTCTTCATCGTCCTGAGCCATCAATCCTCCATCATCATAGGTGGTATTGAAATATTTTTCTGGGTCATCATCAACATCCTCCATGTCATCATCAACATTTGCTTCTTCGACGGTGGTGGCAACATGATCTAGCACTAATGGAGGCTCTCCCTCGCGTCGTACGCTATCACCCTCCACGACAGGTGCATGTAATTTGGTAGGTGTGGTGGTGTTCATACCTTCTTGAGAAGGTGGCGTTGGCGTGATACTGGGTGCCTCGAGACGAAGAAGAGACTTCGTCCAAGGCAAGAACCAGCTCTTGCATGCGCCAATCATCTTAGGGGTCTCGTCGTCATCGATTGGTACCGAAGGAGGCAAATCCTTGAAGCCCGCTAAGACACTGGCCACGTTAACCTTGAAGACGCCATCGGGCATCTCTCGGTTGTGGAACATGCGGTCCTTCAGCTTCACGATCGTTGCCTTTCCCAAGGCCACCTTCTGGCCCTTGAAGTCATAGAGTAGGGTGCACGGGGTGCCGTCGACCTACAAAGGAGACATGTCCGCGATGTCAAACATCCGAAAGGCAATTGAAACAAAAGACTATAGACATGCTGGTGAAAAGGGTATGACACATAATTACCATGAGGGCGTCGAGATTAGCCAGTGACGAAGGCCCGCCGAGCATGGTAGAGACGGAGGTTGGGTTCTATGAATAGGAACGGGACCTTTTGCGATTGCTTGGGCAGGTGTTAGTGCTGTGGTGTTTGCCGAATTTCTCCCGACAAAGCTTGGAAGGGGAAAGTCCTTCGGCCGTGTACTTGGATTGCTCTTTGACCAATCGAAAATTGCCGGAATCAAGCTGACCACCACGTCAGTGACCGCTGCATTGACTACCCCGAGCAACTCTTGTTTGGTCTCAGCTTTGGTCTTATTGACCGCAATCGCGACCTTCTCATCGATGCTCTGCTGAGTGATGACCAACCGTCTCTTCCTTCTTTCCTCTGGCTCCTCGTGGTAGCATGTCTTCCACGAGGCGCCATCTCCGATGTTGTGCACACCTCCATAGGACGGCGGCTTGTCCACTAGGACCATTTTCAGTATGTTCAGGGCCCGGTTGAATGGAGTGTCCCACTTGGGCCTCGCCGACGACTCGTCACTTCTGGTTGCCTTTTGGTGCTGCTCTTTCTGCAAAAGGAACGTGGATGGTTTACTAATGTGACAAAACTTGCAGTCGAATTGATTGGAAGCTAATATGATAATATGGTAATATAACAATTACCAGAAGTCTCATGAACTACCTCGTGTTCGGGCCCACGTAAAAGGTCTTTTTGACTTTGTCCCACTTGTACCGGGCCCTGATCCAGTCATGCTCTAGCGGGACGGTGAACTCTGCCAAGGGGTCTGGGATTCCATGATTTTCACGTTCGGTGTCCTCCTTTGCCCATACGTCCCTCTTCCCCTCATAACCATGGCTTCCGAGGCGGTGGGGAGGCGTGTTCCCGGCCTGGAGCGCCTTCATTTTCTCTGACTTTGCCTTGACACTTTCTTTACCGCAACTCTCCTTGAATTTTGCAAAGTCCTCTTTCGTTATTGATGGATTATCAGCATGAATCTTGGAGGTTCATCCTTCGAAATCGCTTTTTCACCCGAACTTTCCAGGCGGACAAGTCGTTGGTGAACGTCACCATCGCCTTGTCATTTATCTTTGTAATGGCAACGCCTTTCCACGGATCTTTATATTTGACTTCATCCCGGACGGGGAACACGAACCTATTGTGCAACTTCTTTAGGTGCATGTGCTCCATATGTGGTATGAGCTTCAACCTCTCGTCATTGATGTTGGCGGTTTCCCTGAGGATGCATCCAAGTTGATTGCCCCAGCACGAGCATGCTTCCTCTGGTGTCGTTGGCTCTAACTTCTTGGTGTGCATCTCCGTGACCACAGTTTTTCCGATGCCAAGCTCGTTTAGTCTTTGTGTCCTCTTCTTCTTTGTTGCTTTACCAACTACGATGACATCGTTGCCGGTCTAGGGGGTGGTGTCGGTGCCGGTGTCGGCGTCGGTGTCGGGGTTGGTGCCACTGCCACCACCATGCAACCCCATCAGGTTGTCCATGTAATCAAAATGTTGATTCATTCCCCTTCTGGCAAATCCCGAGCACTCCATATGTCCTAGTTTCTAGCACAAGTCATGCCGAAAATCACGGAAATTTTCGGCATGAACTTTGCTATAAAGTGGAGCGCCTGAAATTTGTGGGAACGAAAATGAATCAACATTCTGACAAAACATAGGCCACTCGGATATTTTTTGACATTCAACCAAAATCGCAAAACCAACATATAACATCAATGACATATATCATTCAAGCAAAAGCATGCTTGTACTTAAATACACAAAAATGACAAAAATAGCTACAAACTTGCTCAAACTTGCTCCTAGGGTTCATACATAGCTAACTCCTAGCACAAACTTGCTATCTCTGTCTTTTTGTCTATTGTTTTGCTAACTTGCTCACAATTTTGCTAACTTGCTAAATTTGCAACTATTTTTTAAAAACTTTGCTACTATTTTTTTAAAATTGCTACTGTTTTTATACCTATTTTTGCTAATTAGCTACTGCCCTAATTTGCTAAGAAAGTTGGTAACTTTGCTAACTTTTTTGCTAAATTTGCTAACTTGCCCTAAAATTTGCTAAATTTGCCCTAAACAGAGAGAGAGGAGGGTAGGGGAGAGGAGAGGCTTACGGCGAGGGATCTCGGGCTCGGGTGGTGGCGGTCGAGCGCGGCGGACGGCGGTGGCGGCAAGGTCGAGGGTGCGCGGGCAGGGGAGAGGTGGGGGCGGCGTTGTGGTCGAGGACGGGCAGGGGAGATGCCGGTGAGGTCGAGGGCAGCCTCGAGAGACGGCCGGGGACGAGGTCGACGGCGGCCAGGGGCGTCGGCCGGCGGTCGAGTGCGACGGAGGTGTGAGGGCGGGCAGGGCGATGGCGGCGGCGACAGAGTGGGGGAAGAGGGTGGGGAAAGTGGGGTTGGGACTTGGCAAAATTTGAGCCCTCGTGGTGGTTAACTCAAAATATTAGTAGCACTGGGTTAGGATCCAGTGCTATAGCTAACTTAGCTAGAGCGCTAGGTGGCAATGCAGCGCTACTGCTAATGGCACATAGTAGTAGCGCTTGTTTAGGAAACAACGCTATAGCTATCTTAGCTAAAGCACTCGTTCACAATCCAGCGCTGCTACTAACTGTTCCAATTTTTATTATTTTCTTTTTATTATTTTCCTTTTATAGTTTTTAGTTTTCTTTTCTTTTATTATTTTCCTTTTCTTTTCTGTTTACTTTCCTTTTTCTTTTGTACTGCTTTCTTGATGTAGGGTGGAACCCTATACGACCGATCTTTCACGAAAGGAGTGGATCCCAACTAAGAACAGGAAGAACACGATGAAGAACAGAGAGAAATCACAAGGGGAAACACTCAAGAACAAGTCCAATCACACATCCACTAGACAATCAAACACACAACATCCACAAGGTACATGAACAACAAAGGGAAAGATACAAGGTAAGGTTCACCTCCAAAAGGAGGTCTTGATGATATCCTAGACGGATCTTCCCATGAAGGGGTCTTGACGATATATCCCGCAGGATCTTCTCCTAGATGGAGGTCTTGGCCTCCAATGGAGTAGTAGTCTCTCTCTCTCTCTCTCTCTCTCAAGAGTAGAGTGGTACAAGGAGCAAACCTCTCTATCAAATGAGCTATCACTTTTCTGACCTTAGAAAGGAGGAGGGAGAGGTATATTTGTAGTCTTAGTGCAAATGGGGGTGAAGTGAAGGGGTACATGGGCATCAGCCCGCAACTGGACACAACCAGGGGTCAAAAGTCCAGTGGGCATCGGACGTCCGGTGACTCACGGGCGGCCGGGCGTCCGCTCGTTTTGGCTCGGACGGTGGAGTTCCGGATTTCCAAAGGTGGCTGGTCGTCCGGTCGTCCGCTGGCGTCGGACGTCCACTGGCGTCGGACGTCCACTCATTTGGCTCGGGTGCAGGATCACCGGTCGTCCGGTCTGGGCCGGTCGTCCGGTGGAACTTTAGGCGCTGGACGACCGGACCCGACCGGCCGTCCGGTGGCTGGAGCTTCTTCGACAACTCTTCTTCTTGCGTCTTTGTTTCCAGGCTTCCCTCGCGGATGGTGTAGTTGTTCCTTGGCGCTTGCACTCCTCCTCGTCGTCCGTAGTGTTCCGACAATACCTATGCATGCACGCAAGTGGAGTGTCAAGTAGTGTACCATCCTCGAAGGGGTCAAGTGAGCACGTGTAGAGGAGATGATTCACCTTTATGTATGTGAAGTAGATGTCGCATGTGTCACTTGCCAAACGGACTCTTGACATGGTGATGTCCATAGGATGCTCAGCATCATCTCCCCTCCCATGGGAAAGATCCGACCTTGGATCAAAATCGAAATCACCATGGGAAAGAGATGGCGTCGCCGTGTAGGTGTGGTCGATCACCAAGTTCTCATCATCTTGAAGCTTGAAATGGGCACTCTCCAATGTCACACCATCTAGTGATTCCTTCAAAATGAGCAAAGACAACAAACACCTGGAAAAACAAATGTGGTTAGCATTAGTGCAAAACCAATCATTCAAGAGGTTAGTCACCAAACAAGTGTCATCATCATGCAAAGCATATGGTTTGCCAAAGGATTGTGACATGTCATGTAAGAACATAAATTGAGCATAATCAAGGATATCATAGGGAAAAGCATGTAAATGTGAGGTATTGATGCAAATATGTTGGACAAGTGAACAAGCATCGACCTCAAGCTCATAGCAAACATTCACAAATTGCTCAATGAAAGGTCTATGGTAGGCATAAGAATCATTCACAACACCAAATAAAATGAAGTGTCTAAACACATGGGTCAAGTGCAAGACAATCCAAGCATAATGTGCATGGGGTGTAGTGAATATAGTGTGGCACTCAACACAATAGAAAAAGCAAGTGTTCATCATGTGTGAGGCAATCAAGGCAAGCATGTAGCAATCGATGGGACATGGCATATGTGATGTGATGACAATGTTGCAACCAAACATATGAGAGGAGCAAGTAATCCAAGAATTGGATGCAACACACAAGGCATATATATCATGATGCATGGAGTGGTGAAAATGACAAGTCGAAGCAAGATCTCTAACATGTGTGCAATCAAGTGGTCCAAGATCAACAATAAGTCTCATGGTGCAAGCAACACAAGTAGTATGATCTGCAATATCCATGCTCAAGAAAGATGTCACCTTGAAGGCGTGTCCTTGTGCATTGTTTGCAATGCCGAAGTGGTAGGAAAGGTGTTGGAGAAGCGAGTTATGGTCGGATGTATGAGCCTCGCTCTCAAGAGCTCGAATGGTCAACTCATGTGAAGCGGAGGTCGACACAAGGTCCAAGTATCCTACACATGCACAAAGGAAAGCAAAGAATGTATGTGCATGGTAGATAAACACATCATCCATCATGATGGTTCTCTTCTCTTGCACATAACCATTAGAAGCACAAGTGCATGAATAATATGATGCAATAATGGCAATATTCATGGCACTAGGTATATGGTGCAAAGAGGTAAGGCCAACATGCTTCACAAGGAATATGCCAAAATCTCCAAATATATGTGAGAATGCTATGGGGGCAAACTCATTAGCAAGATTGGAATCATTGTTGCACTCAATACATGGCAAATTGTCTAACATGAGAGAAGCAACACATGGAGATATATGAAAAGAAGCAATAACAATCATGTGCAAAGCATGTAGATGGTTGTCATCAACCGCATGAAGTGAGCAAGTATGAATCATTGGTGATGCAAGATAAGCAAGCATAGTAATCAAGTTGTGAAGCTAGTAGTGCGAAGATGCAACATACTAGAGGAAATCATGGCAATCATGTCATGTGGGCAAATAATAGGCATAGGCAATGCACATGACATATCGCAAGCACGAACACAAAGCAAGATCATAGTATCATCGTAGGCATGGGGCCCAAAGCAAACATGGCAATAACAAGCAATATCTCCACCAAGCTTGCAAATACACATACAAGTATGAGAATCAATCATCATGTGTAATGCAAAGCATGGGTCACAAATGCATTTCACAGGTATAGGAATGAGCATATCATGCAAAGTGAACATGGAAAAATGGGCAAAGGATATATAATGGACAACAACCCGTAGCCAAGTGAGGGCCATGTAGAAGAAATGCGTGAAGTCTTTGCGCGAAGAGAGCGGTGGGAAAGACAATCCATGGGATCCCAAGTCATCATTGCTCTCTAGAGCTTGTCTTGTCAACTCGTGGGATTGCGAGGTTGACAAGAATTCATGGGTACCTACACAAAAGAGACACAAACGAAAGAAATTGTGTGTGTGGTAAATGTACACATCATCCATCATGATGTGTATGTGCACGTGAGAGTTAGCACAAGATAAGCATCGGTCAAAGAAATTTTATGCATGGTATAAGAATATGTCATCCATCATGAAAGAATAGGTATTGTGTATAACACGATGGGGACGCAAATTTAGCATACAAGTATAGCAAGTGTGTGGCACATCAATAGCATGTGTATTCATGAGAAGCATATGGTGCACACAAGTATTGGGATCATGCAATGAATGGGATGAATCAAAATCTCCTAAAATGTATGAGGAAACTATGGGGGTCTCCTCATGAGCAATATTGGAAACATCATACGGAGAAAATGGACAACATCCAATACAATGCATATCCGAAGCTAGGTGGTCATGGTATGGCATATGAGATAAATGATGCAAAGGAAGCATATCAATATCATCACAAGAAAAACAAATGCCAATAACCATGGGCTTTTCATCTATGCCATATGTGCAAATTGGGTTACTTTTAATGGCATATGCATAGTCACTATGAAGAGATTGCAAATATGGCATATGATTGATCTCATGCATAGCATATGACAAGTCAAGCGGATTGGCAAACATGATGTGACCGAGAGAATTAGAACAAGAAATCCTATGTAACATGGCATCACAACTAATAGACTCCACATGGCAATCATCATACTCATCATAAATGGGTAAATCATCGCATAGTGAAGTCGCACTAGCATGAAGCATGGTAATAGGTTGATCAACATCATGCAAGCAATCAATGTCAAGAATGTCCACTAGTGGGACTAGAGCATCACCTTCACCTATGTTACCTTTGTCATTCCACTCATGTGGTGCAGGTGAGGTGGGAAAGACCAAATGGTGGTCATCTTCATCTTGATGGAACCATGTGGGGGGTGTATCATATTCCACCATGGCCATCGTCTTGTCCAAAGGGAGGATCAAGTCATCATGAATCGGCGCATCATCATATATGGGACCTAGCACCAAAGGAGAAGACACAATAAAGGTAGAGGTCAAGTTGTTAGAAATGCAAATGCCCTCACATGCCCTATCAACTATCAAACTCTTCCTATGTGGTGGTTCACTCACTCCCTCAAAATAGGTGCACTCAAACTCACATATGGTGGAGTCGCTCATCTCACTCAAGTGGTGGGGGTTGTGGCTCTCCTCACATGGGAATTGTGGAAACACATCATATATTGTGCTAGTGGTGAAGTCACTCTTACTCTCAATATGGTGGCAAAAGTCACTCAAGTCATCATACGTCGCCGTGGTCGAAGGGAAAATCCCATGCTCAACCATCTCATCACCATCGCCGTGGATGAAGGCCAAAGATGGCACATCATCACTCTTGCCTCCTAAGAAGCATCATCCTTGCTCGCCACCTTGTCGCTCGCCTCCAAAGCTTGGTCCTTGAGGGTCTCCGTAGTCGTACTCGTCACCGCACCGTCTTGAAAAAGAGTCCTGGAGGACTCGGCATCATCAATGCCAAAAAGAGGGATGGCCGTGAAGTCAAACTTGGGAGCATCATCTTGGAGCTCGTCGGGCTTGGACGTCATCGTGGTACTAGCCTCATCCTCGTTCTCATGGAGCTTGGTCGTCACGAAGTGAGCTTGGGGTGGAGAAGCTTTGGCCTTCATGAGTTCTTGTGCTGCCTTGAGAGCACCAATGTAGTTGTCGTCGAGCGACTTGTAGTTCTCGTGGAAGATCGTCTTGGAGATGTCATTGTGCAACCCCATCATGAAGTGGAACTTCATCGAAATGGGGTCGTCCACGCCAGCTCGTCGCAAGGCAATCTTCATCTCCTTGAAGTAGTTGTCGATGGACTTGGATCCTTAGATGGTGTTCTCCAATTGGCGTTGAAGTTGTTCCGTGTAGGTTGGAGGCACGAACTCTCGCCACATAGCTCTCTTCGTCTTGGGCCAACTCATGTCGTAGGTCTCCGAAGGTGTGTGAAGCCACCATGTGGACGCGTAGTCGTGGAATTTCCTTGTGGTGCACTTCACTTGATCTTCGGGAGGAACTTGATGTAGCTTGAGGTAGTCGTCCATCAAACGCTCCCACTCAAGATACTCCTCGGGTTTGTAGAGTCCCATAGAAAGGAATCTCATGGTCGGTGTCGAGGTCATAGTAGCTCGTGGAAGTCGCGGACTTGAGCTTGGGGAGCTTCTCTTGATGTGCTTGTGGGCGAAGATGCCGTATGTCCATAGGCGAAGATGCCTTGAAGTCGCTTGGCGAAGATGCCAAGGGAGATGGTGAAGTCGTTGAGAAGTTGTTGGTGTTGAGCTCTTGACCTTCACGTCCTTGTTGGTGATGGTGTCGATGCCGATGTGATTTTCCTGAAGATGGGAGTTCGGAAGCATGTGCTCTTGAGCGTCTTCTTGAATATGAGGAAGATCGCTTGTAGGACTTGATGAGGGCTTTGATCTCCTCCATTTGAGCTTGCATCTCGGCGTCGTTGGAGTTGTTTGTGGCATCAAACTCGTCATTGTTGTTGTAGACCGAAGATGAAATACCTTGCCAATCCATCACAAGACTCGAGTAGAGGTGAGTAGGAAATGAGATAAACAATACCAATTTACCTTTTCCCAAAGTTGAGGATGTATCCCATTTCACTCAATGTGAGATGAAATAATAGTGGAATTGGTACCGGACTTGTTCACTCACACCTACAAAATAAAGCTTATGGAGTAGCTCAGTGAAGATAGTGGCACAAAAATTTAATGTAAAATGTTAGCAAGAGTCAATAATGTTGAAAGAGATTCACAAATTCGCAAGTGCAACAAGTAGACCAATATCAATATATAGCACACGGAAACGCACACACGAATAGATAAATGGGATCGTGCAACCAAGGAATGAACACAAAATGTGGAATCCACGGAAAACGCTCATGTTGCACAACTCAAGAGAGACGCTAGCACGATTGCTCAATAGGCGGATACGACACTTGTGCACAACCTATAAGATGCAAAATGTATGAACTTTCTATCCCAAGTATGCTATGTGTATGATGTTCCGGTGGTATGATCCAAGATGATCGTATATGACAATGTGGTATGATGCTATGGCTATTTCTTACAAGCTTCTTTGTTCACCCTTTTTCTTTGCTTAAAAGCTTATTTTTTTCATTTTTTGTATGGCCACTTTTGCACAATGCAAAAACCAAGATAGCAATTGTATATATACGGGAACAATCTTATGACACAAGATATGATATGATGATACCAAGATGATATGGTATGTATGCAATTGAAGGTGTAGACCACTAATGTGCACAAGTAACGTTGCCGGCAATACTCAAATGGCTAGTCTCGATAGCAAGTGACACAAAATGGGCTAGGGGTTATCTATGCAAAGGCAAGGGAATATACAATGGAGGGATACCATGATACCAAGATGATATGGAGGTTACCGTCCGTGGTAATGATGAGTGGCGGTGATCTTGATGGAGATACCAAGATGATGGAGACTCGTCCCTAAGTAGCCGAAACACCTTAGGAAATGGAAAAACTGCGAACTCAAAATCTCAAATGTCAAATGTTGGTAGCGGGAATGCGGTGGTGGTTGCGGAAGCTCAAAGGGATTGCAGAAATGCAATGATGGGTTGTGGAGTACGCAATGTGTAAATGGAGGGTAAGGTGGTGGACTATACACGGTGTCAGAGTTGGAAGCACGATCCCTAAGTAGCCGAAACACCTTAGGAGACACAACTCACAACACAAACAAAATTGGGTTAAGTCGGGGTGGCGGGAGTGTGAGGTGGGCAAAACTATGCGGGAGTTATGGTGGTGGTGGTGGTTGATGAAGAAGCAACCGTCCCTAAGTAGCCTAGACACCTTAGGAGACTCAAATCACACCTCAAGCAACCACTAATGCGATGGGGAACAAAATTGGTTAGGTTGCGGAAGTCGGTGGTGGTGTAGCCAATGATGTGGTGTAAGCCCTAGGCAAAGATGCCAACGTTCCAAAAATATGATGGAGTCAAATGATGTTGGTGGTATTTTTGTGGGAAGGGGGATGTCAAGAGCTTCACAATGAGCTAAAGAACGTCAAAATCGGAGTTTGGACGAATTAGTTATGGCCGAAACAAAAATCAGCCGAAGTTGATATCTATAGGTAGCGGTCATCCGGTAATGGACAGTCGTCCGGTCGGGTCGGAAATACGCTAATTACAGCTCGGGTTAGGGGTTCCGGTCATCCAGTAAGGTCGGACGTCCGGTGCTTCCTGGGTGTCCGGACGTCTGGTAAAATGACGGTCGTCCGGTGGGTCTGGGTCAATACGAGATGCGAGTTTCGGGATGCGATTTTGGGCGGAATTTGGGGATTTTGGGGTCAAAATAGAGGGGATTTCGTGGATGACATATGGGGAAACTTGGGGAGATGCTAGATCCACTTGAAACCAAGCAAATCTATGGATCAAATCAAAGAAAACTTTGTCAAAGCAACAAATCAAAAAAAAATTGGGGCTATTTTTGGTGGGGATTTTTGAAATTGGGGAAGAACACAACAAAATTAGGCTAGAAAACACAATGGGGAGGCTCTGAAATCGTGATCAACTTGGCTCTAGATACCAAGATGATGTAGGGCGGAACCCTATACGGCCAATCTTACACGAAAGGAGCGGATCCCAACTATGAACACGAAGAACACGGCGAAGAACGGAGAGAAATCACAAGGGGAAACACTCAAGAACAAGTCCAATCACACATCCACTAGACAATCAAACACACAAGATCCACAAGGTACATGAACAACAAAGGGAAAGATACAAGGTAATGTTCATCTCGAAAAGGAGGTCTTGATGATATCCTAGACGGATCTTCCCATGAAGGGGTCTTGACGATATATCCCGCAGGATCTTCTCCTAGATGGAGGTCTTGGCCTCCAATGGAGTAGTAGTCTCTCTCTCTCTCAAGAGTAGAGTGGTACAAGGAGCAAAGCTCTCTATCAAATGAGCTATCACTTTGCTGACCTTAGAAAGGAGGAGGGAGAGGTCTATTTATAGTCTTAGTGTCTTAGTGCAAATGGGGGTGAAGTGAAGGGGTACATGGGCCTCAGCCCGCAACTGGACACAACCAGGGGTCGGACGTCCGGAGACTCATGGGCGGCCGGACGTCCGCTCGTTTTGGCTCTGAAGCTGGAGTGCGGATTTCCGGAGGTTGCCAGTCCTCCAGTCGTCGGTCGTCCGCTGGCGTCGGTCGTCCGCTCATTTGGCTCAGGTGCGGGATCACCGGTCGCCCGGTCCGGGCCGGTCGTTCGGTGGAACTTCAGGTGCCGGACGACCGGAGCCGACCGGTCGTCCGGTGGCTGGAGATTCTTCGACAGCTCTTCTTCTTGCGTCTTCGTTTCCAGGCTTCCCTCGCGGATGGTGTAGTTGTTCCTTGGCACTTGCACTCCTCCTCATCGTCCGTAGTGTTCGGACAATACCGATGCATGCACGCGAGTGGAGTGTCAAGTAGTATACCATCCTTGAAGGGGTCAAGTGAGCATGTGTAGAGGAGATGATTCACCTTTATGTATGTGAAGTAGATGTCGCACGTGTCACTTGCCAAACGGACTCTTGACATGGTGATGTCCATAGGATGCTCCGCATCATTTCTCCCTTTTGTTTTTGTTTTTTTTGTTTTTCTCCCAAGGACGGTGTCTCACTCTCCCCCACTGCGCGAATATCACCGGAACCATGCATGTGGTGGTAACATATCAGTTGACCGATAACGGTTACTTAAGTGCGTACCCAAAATAGATATATAAATGTAGGTTTCTGATCAGCTGCGTCGACGACGTTCCACATTGAGTTTCTTCCCTTTCTTGTTCATTGCCGAGTAATTGAGCCCCTCCTTGTGACTTTTCCGGAGCCATGGAGTACGATCTTTCTTAGGTAATGTAGTCTTGATTCTTCTTTTCACGTATGCTTCATCGTCATCGTCATCTTCCCTCATCGGGTTGCCGTATTGGTTGTAGCCTTCCTCGTTGGCGACTCCATCCATTCCGACGATGCTCCTTTTGGATCTCCTCACGACAACACGGCTGGGATTGGCCGGGTTGATTATGAAGAAGCATTGTGTCACGTTCTTAGCGTTTACCCATGGCTCTTTTTTGGCGATGACGTTAACTTTCACAGGAGTGATCTTCGCGTCGGGTATAGACATGGTGGTGAAAAACTTGTTTTCTCTTACGACGTCCTTGGCCCATCTAACATGGAATATTGTCGCATCGTGCATTCCAGCATAGTCAAGCTCCCAGATCTTTTCGACCCTTTCGTAGAATCTTTCAGTTCTATCGTTGGCGTCGGTCACGCATTGAGTTGTCACCCCGGAGTTCTGGTAATCACTGTCCATGTCTTTGGCCTCCGTGTAGAACGTGTACCCACTGATATCGTAGGATTGATAGGTCACGAGCTTGGGCGCGGGGCCATGTGCTAAGGCGTGTATGAGCAATCCATCCGAACTTCCCTCTTCTGGGGGATTTTCAAGAACTTTCTCTTTGAGCCAACGCAAGAAAGTGGCATTGTGCTCTACAGTCACTTCGTCGGCCGTCTTGAGCATCCCCTTATCACGGTACTTCTTTGCGATGCTTTCTTTGTGCCGTGCCACATAATCATCTACTACATCTAGGTGTTGTAGCACTACTAAGTTAGCGCTGTCAAAGTTGTTCCGTTGATCCGAGTAGTCCATGTGCAATTCCCTCCGGCCGTTGTTATGACCATCTCCTTCGAGCTTCCCATCGTGCTTCTTGATGGGCAAACCAACAACAGAGTCTGCGATGCTTATATAATTCTCGCAAAAGGAGACGCACTCATGCGCCAGATACCCCTGTATGATGCTCCCTTCGGGACAGGACATGTTACGAATGACTCCTTTGATGACCCCATTCATCCTCTCGAGCGGCATCATGCTGTGAAGGAATGTCGGCCCGAGGTCGATGATGTTGTCCACGATGTGGACACACAGATGCACCATGACGTCAAAGAACGCGGGTGGGAAGTACATCTCAAGCTCACATAGTATGACAACGATCTCTTCCTGTAGCCTTCGGAGGTGCTTTACACTTATGGACTTTCGAGAGATAACGTCGAAGAAGTTGCAGACACCAGTAAGCATGTCACAGACGTGCTTCTCCATTATCCCTCTAATGGCAACCGGGAGTATCTGCGTCATCATCACGTGACAGTCATGAGACTTCATCCTGCTGAACCTTTTCTTCTTGGGGTCTAGAAATCTTCTTATCTTCCCACAGTAACCAGAACTGACTTTGATTCCCATAAGGCACTTGATGAATTGATCGATCCCCTTTGCACTTCAGCTGACCCAAGAATGGGGGCAATAGTTCTCCTCCTTCTTGTTGACTTTTCTGCCCCTTCCCCCTCCTCCGTCTCCGTCTCCGTCTCCTGCATCAACTTTTTACGATGGATACCTTTCCTGATCTTCTAATCTTCCAAGTCTTTCCTTGCCTTCGGCCCATCCTTGGTCTTCTCCGGAATGTTCATTAGTGTGCCAAGCAAGCTCTCAAGGACATTCTTCGTGATATGCATTTGATCAAGGCAATGAGGCGTGTTGTGATTGGGCCAGTACTCCATGTCCCAGAAAACAGACCTCGTTTCCATACCTTCAGCAGTGGCTCCGGCGCCTTTTTGATCTTTCCCGGCACAGGGTATTGTTCCCAGTTTCTCAACAGCTCATCAATTTCGGTGCCACTCCTCTTACGTGGAGGTCCTCGAAGCTCAGCCAACCCATTGAATAGATCTCCACGCTTTCTCCACGGGTCATCCTTCTCGAGCTATCTACGGTGCCCCATGTACATGATTTTCGCGGACCCGCCATCTTGCGTTGACGTAAGCTGCTGACACGTTGTATCATCCATGAACCTCGTGCATCCACGGTATCCGTGGCACACCTGGCCTGAGGTGTACCCGTAACCGAGATAGTCATGCACCCTCGTCATCATCGTGGCTCTCATATGGAAGTACTCTCCTTTGCTGTCATCCCATGTCCATGTCGATGTTTTCCATAACGTGTCTAGCTCCTCTTGCAGAAGCCCCATATACAGGTTAATACTATTTCCTGGTTTTTTTGGCCCTTGAATCAGCATGCTCATGTGTATGTACTTTGTCTTCAGGCACTTCCATGGGCGGAGGTTATACATCCATACAAACACGGGCCATGTGCTATGGCTGGTGTTCTAGTTTCCAAACGGATTCATGCCATCGGTACTCGCACCAAGCACGATGTTCCTTGGATCTTCTGCAGCAAATCCATATACGGTGTTGAATGCTCTTCACTGGCTACCATCTACGAGGTGTCTCGGCCTCGGACTATCTCCATCGCCGGGCTTCTTCCTCTCCGCGTGCCAGCACTGAGCTTTGCTTCCTTAGGATCTACGAAATATCGCTGCAGACGGGGAGTGTTCGGAAAGTACCATACAACTTTCTGAGGAGCTTTATTTCCTGCCTTCTTGTATCGAGAAGCATTGCACACTACACAACTGGTTTTTTCCGCGTGCTCCCCCCGATAAATGATGCAATCATTGATGCAAGCGTGGTACCTAATGTGCGGCATATCAAAAGGGCAAATGATTTTCTTGGCCTCCTCGACACTAGTAGGACACAGGTTCCCACAAGAGGAACTTTATTATGTAGATACTTCAAATGCTCATCGAGGCTTTTGTCTGTCCATTTGTTTTTGGCCTTCGTATTTAGAAGTTCGAGCGTGAAACTGAAGCAGATCACCTCGAGATCGCAACCGTCGTACAATGGAGTCTTAGAGTCTACTTCAAGTTGCACCAGCTTGGCCCCCTCTCCAGAAGCAGCTCTCTCGCTAGTCGTACTCTTGCGAAGGAGGTCTTGAACATGAGGGTCCTGCATGACTTTATTTAGTAGCGTCGAAGACTGCAGCGTGACCGCCGCCACTTCTCCGCCATGTTTGGACTCTTCTTCATCGTGTCCAGAATCTTCTCCGTCGCCGTCATTTCCGGACTCTTCCCCGCTGCCATGTCTGGCGCCATCGTCTTCGTGTCGATCAGTCATCTCTTCGTCTAGCCCCATGTCATTATTCCCTGCCATGTGGACGTCCTCATCATCATCATCGTCTTCACTTATCCACTGAGTATAGCCATCCATGAAACCATCATCAGTAGGTGCGCCTTCAAAGTGCCACGATCATAAGGGTCCAAAAGGACTCCTCCCTTGCATCTTGCACACGAACATCTAATCCTAGTCCGATTATTTGCATACATGTCCATCATCGCGGATTGCATGTACTGCTCCACCTTCCATCCACTCACCTTCATGACCGATTGAACGTTATAACAAGCAAAAGGGTTATAAAAAATAATGCATGCTTGAAAGTCATATGAAATTTTGGCATGACCTTGCCTAAAAATAGGACATATTGAATTTGCTCGAAATTCACCGAAAAGGAAATAAATTGACATTTCGGAAAAACATAAGCAACTCGAGGGCATGTAACTCGCACACATCTTGAAATGAACATATTCTCATTCACACACATATTCTCATTCACACACACATTCCCATTCTTGAAATGAACAACTTTTTAATCACCTATATATCTCCCAAAAGAGACCGAGAGCATGCGGTTAATTAGGTGATGAGAGAGAATGATCGAGAGAGCACGTGTGGATGGCTAAATAGCTAGCTAGATCTAGTTGTTGGGGAGGAGAGGTGAATCTAGCTAGCTAACTAATGGAGAGGGGTTATGGTGGAGGGGGGCATTAATGGGGAGAGAAGAGAGGTGCAGGAGAAAGAGAGAGGCCATTTATGGAGGAGGGTGCCATTAATGAGGAGAGAAGAGAGGTAGGAGGAAGAGAGAAGAAGAGCAACAATGGTGGTGAGTGGAGAGTAGAGAGTGGAGAGGGGAAAGGAGGGGGAGAGAGGGAAAAGTGGGGGAGAGGAGGGGGTGGAAAGGTTGCACCAGCCGCAACTAGCAGTAGCGCTGCTTAGCAAAAAGCACAGCTGCTACGGGACTTAGTAGTAGCGCTCTCCAAGAAAAGCGCTACTACTAAGTCGGGCCCATTAGCAGTAGCGGCGCAGTAAAATCAAGCGCTACTACTAAACTGTTAGTAGTAGCGCTTGTTTCTGTACAGCGGTACAACTCCCGTGACCGTTGGTGGCCTCGTCTGGTCCCACATAGTTGTAGCGTGTTTTTGCCTCCCAGCGCTACTACTACAGAGTTACTAGTAGCGCCTGCCAAGAAAAGCGCTGCTGCTAAATAGCAGCAGCGGTTACTATTTTACAACGCTACCACTATGCTACTGTGTATAAGCATTTTCCTAGTAGTGTTGTCAGAATCATTTTCTGAATGGCAGATGAACAAACATCTTCGAAATTCGAAATAGTGTTAATTTGTAGAAGGAGAGGTAGAAGGCGGCTGTTGTACCTGAACGGGTGTGGATCCAATAACAAGTTTGGAGTATTTGTCAGACGAGTAGCCCATCATTGTCAATTTCAGCGCAGAAATGGCATTGATTATTGTTGGACCTTCTTGATCAACTACAAGTAATCTCTCAAGTGTAGGTCTGTCCTCAATGACCATACCGTGGTACACATCTTGTGATGTCTTCCTGCCGCACCAGCAACACAAATAAATAGTCCTGAGATTCATGGAGGTGATGTGGAAGGCACTCCACCCATTGATCGCCTGAAGACGAAGCTACTCAAGTGCATTACAACCACGGAGCGGGCGCTCCATGTCACCGTTTGAAAGGGAGACGACGCTGAGTTCGAGGTGCTTCTGTCGTGGTAGAATAAGAGCGGGCACGTCATTAAGGGGGGATGGCAGTTCCTAAACTTGGCGATGCGCAACATGGGCGGGAGGTGGAGTGCGGACGTTGGTAGCGACCGCATATGCCCGTTATCAAAAGTGAGCTCCTCGAGCTGATCTAGGGCGGGGGATCAGAACCAGTCGTCAAGCTTGGCTCGGTCCTTGCCGTTGGAATGGAACTTGCCCATTCTAAGGCCTCTGGTTGGGCCAAGGTGACTGCCGAGGATCTTGGATAACGCATCCAAGCTTTTGCGATAGCCATGGCAGAGCTCGTGGGTGTCGATGAGGTCGAGAGGGCTGGACTTCCATAGGGGGCGCCACCATCGGGAAAGGATGGTTGTCCGCACCACATATTTGATTGCGAGGAGGGAGATGATGACTATCAACATATCATCGGGGAGGCTGCTGATGAAGTCTAGGGTTGCTGGACTCACTTGCGGTTCTAGCTCGCCCCACCTCCGCTTGTTGGCAGCCCCATTCTCCACCTCCTGAGTCTCCTTGTCAGCAGCGCTTTCTGATAGAAATGGGAGTACATGGAATATTTAGTTAAAATAGGGCAGTAGAAAAGTGTATTGGTAACTAGAAGTTATTAGGTAGGAATATAGTAAGAAAAGGGAATAACAGTTGGTTGCTAAAATACTACACAATTCATTTGATATTGCTGGGTAAGTCAACATGCAGATAGTTGAAAAGAAAACTTACTTCAAACAAAGTCTGGACAGATGATACCGTCGGGGAAGTTACCATATATCTCATGACCAGGCCCATTTATGTGCAGCACAATTCCAGTGCCAGCTTGTAGTTCATAAAACTTAGCAATTTCTCTCCAAAAGCCAGTGCCAAAATAGGGGTCACCACGTTCATCAAGTCTTACAGTAGCAACGATTGTAAATCCATGGTTTGTGTGTAGTATGACATTCCTGAAGTCTAGATTTATGTAAAGGGAAAGATTGTGCACTACAGATTCTGTTACATAGCAAGGGACGCGCTACAGAAAATGGTAGGATTGTTAAAGAAAATATGGTAAGATGCAAATATGGGCCCAAATTGAAAGAATATCGAAACAACCAAACTGATAAACCAAGACGGAGGTAGATTCCATCAACCGAACTGATTGCATCCATATCCCACGGTTAGACATAAGTAAACATAGAT
Organism: Triticum dicoccoides; assembly: GCF_002162155.2. NCBI lineage: Eukaryota > Viridiplantae > Streptophyta > Magnoliopsida > Poales > Poaceae > Triticum > Triticum dicoccoides. Next base: position 354,469,454 of record NC_041392.1, read on the forward strand.
TAAACATACTCAGACATATATAATAAGCATACACATACACAAGCATAGTTCAACCATAAGTACATAGTTCAACCGTCATTAAGCATATACTCAAGCGTACATAGTTCGATCCCACATCTCATCTCACATGATCGCACGATCCTGAAGCTTCTCCAGCTACTCGGCGTACGCACTGTGTGCCACCCTGCAAGAATACTTCTGCTTGAAGGAGCCAACGGCCCATCCTCTTGCATGTGCCACAACACTTAGATACGCGTCATGAATCTTATGGTTGCAAAATGGGCATCAACAGCCGTCGTTCCAGGTCCTAATACGCCTGTTATGCATTCCCGCATAAAACTCCCTCAAGATTTGCCTCTTGTACCTCCTCTGGACATCTTCATCCTCACTGTCCACATCGTCAGACAACACCTATACAAATAGTAAAACAAATTTGGCATCAAATCAATGATTACATGCCATGAAGTAGGATCAGGAATTTATGGCTATTTATTTATACATATCCAGAGATTATGGTTCAATTTTTAAGCACAGTCGTCTATGTATAGACCAATCTTGAAGAAAATAATGGCACAAACATATGTAGGTCATTCAAAATCAATTTCAAGTCCTGGCTAGGAATTATTAGCATGAACACTAACCCTAGTCGGATTACTAGCAGAAATCATTTGCACAGATGAAACAACTAATCACTTATCACTTGTACCATTCAAACAATCAATACACTACACAGATCTAACGAAACTTACTCAAATTTCATGGATTGCGAGAACATAACCATAGGATTTCTATTCCAAAAAGGAGGAGGCAGGAGTAACCAGAGAAACCCTATGATCTATTTGACAGATAAATGGGTATAGATGACTAAGCAGCTATCCGTCGTCGTTGGAGTCGTCGCTGGGGTCGTCACCAGAGTCGGTGTGGCACTCCGCCTCCGGCTGTGGAAGCTCGACGACGTCAGGGTGCAACGATAACTCGCCGGCAGTGCTGGCAACCTCTATCTCCATCTCCATGCCGTGCTCTGGTGCTTTAGCAGCCCTGGCGTCGCCACTCCATCCAATGGGCCACTTCGGCGGCATCCTCATACACTAATGACTTTGAGGACTGAGACCGGCGTCGAGGATGCAAGCGGAGAGAGAGGATTGTGTGTGTGTCGAGGATGGGGGGTGCGGCCGCTCAGGCCCACCATTAATATAGAGTAGTGGGAGTTGTGGGAGAGAGGCCGGCGGCGGTCAAATTGATGGCTTGCTCCCGGTGAGCTTGCACACCGGACTGCTGGCATGCCTATCAAAGTTTCACACAACTACTTGCACGCCTCCTGATGAAACTGCTCAGCGAGCACGCCTCCGTCAATTCACACACCTACACGCACGCCTCTCGGTCTGCCTGCACGGCGGACTGCTCGCATGCGTCCCGTCAACTCACGCCTACTCGCACGGCACACGGGTCACGCGACGGCACATATATTGTTTTTCTATTTGTATGATTAATGCTTCCGCTTTATTGCTTAACCGAAGCATGGCACGTATCCATTGTTTGTGTAATGTTCATGATTCGAATAAATAATTTGTTTTGGATAATGGTTCCCAATTATTAATAATCTCCCATTTGTAATTAGATAAAGATTACATCAAAACTGGTCTCAAATTTGACCAAAAAAGTACAAAATCCAATTTGTATTGGTGTCCATATGACAAGACGACAAGTTTCAGGAACTTCAAATAAGTTTTGGATGTACTAGAATTTAAAAATCAAGATTCTCAATGTTTGAAAATTTGTTGCACGGGGAGTAAACATGCAACTAGTGAGACACATGTGTTTTTGCAATCCATTTAGGTGCACTGTCACGTGTGCATGTAGCTCAAATTTTATTTTTGCACATTATACCCATAGAAAATCAATCAATTAATGTACTAAAACGTCTTAATGATCTCTGTGATTTTTTCGAAATTAAAATGTCCGTCCTTTGGGAACATATGTTCACCGCGGGATAATTAATTTAACATGCATCATAGTTGTGGTGGATCCGCAGTGTGTGTGGGTGTGTGCCTCTGGGGATGGCGGGTGGCTCGCAGTACACTACGAGTTGTGAGCCACCATGTGGGTTGGCTGTTTTGTTAGGCAGGCTGGTGCCACATCAAAGTCTCGAATTCGTTATTTCAAACATTACACAACCCTTTCATACATACATGTTTTGGCCACATCCAGTCGATGGTTGTCCTACACGACACTTGATACTCGCGTGTGACGCTTTCTGTGGGCTCGCGAGGTCGTCGTCCATCACTTTGACGAATAGCTGGCAGTGAGGTTAATTTGACCAGCAAGGTAGAATCTTTTTTGTTTGTGTTATGCTTGTATATAGTATGCGTCAAAGAGGTCGGAGGGGACTAGCATATATACTATACGTACGCGTCCGTGAACAAGTACACCTTGCTCAGTGTCGGGACTTTTCGGTTTCCGAGGCACGTGCCACATCAAAATTGTGAAATTGGCTGTTCAAAGATCACACAACTCTTTGGGCCACATGCATGCACGCGGTGGTTTTCCTAGCTAGGACACTCATGTGTGACACTTCCATCTATGGGCTCATGAGGCCATCGTCGATGCATGCATCCATCACTTTCACCTACGTCGGGAGATGTTAATTAATTTCACCGTCGATGAGGATTCTTTTGGATTGTACATATTATGGAAGGAGCATATAGTATGCGGTGAAGAGGGGGGAAGGGGACCATCATATGTAGTACGCTTCATGAACCTCGCTCTGTGTGGGTGCATGGTTTACGGTTTTTGAGTCATGTGGCACATCAAAGTTGTGCATTTTTGGTATTCAACATATATATGTTTGGCCCACATGCAAAGCGGTGGTGGTTGTCCTCTCGCACCCACTTAAGCGGTTATCAGCGATATCGATGCTTTCCATCTGTGGGCCCGCTTGGTCCATCACTACTTTTTCCTTGACAACACAAGAGAGGTTAATTTGACTTAGGAGGGGATTATTATTTTGCTTGTAATAATGTATGTATATATATATGTCATGCTCTGGGATGACACACATGATACAGTTTGAGCACACACACATGCATGTGTGCACATGAATCCCTCCCATCGAGTCGAAGTCGCTAGTACAACGACATGTCATGAACCGACCTCGCTCTGTGTGGGGAGCTAGTGTATGATTTTTGATGCACACGCCACATCAATGTTGTGAAATGGTATTCAAACATGCATGCACGCATCACCTCCATACATATGCATGTAGTGGTTGGCTTCGAACAGTACACTCCCTCGCGTGGTTATCGGCGACAAGCCTATATATTCGTGGGCCCGCGTGGACATCCATGATCACCTTGACCGGCAACAAGATAGGTTACCATGGCAGATTCTTCATTTGGTTCGTGTTATTGTAGTATAGGTCATGGTGAGATTCAGACCTAATTAAGTTTGAGTGCATATACTATGCACGCATGCTTGCATGAATCCCCGTCGTTGGCCTGAAGTGTGGTTTAACAAATATGCATCGTCAACCTAACCCTCACTTAGTGTCGGCATTTATAGCTCTAAATCATGGTGCCACATCAAAGTTATTCCATTGTTACTAAAAACACACCTCTCCATACATATGTTTGGGCCACACGCATGCAGTGGTTGTCTTCGGGGAATAGCTACTTGCGTGATTATTGGCGAGCTAGCCCATCTCCGGGGTCGCATGGACGACCATCACTTTGACCAACAACAAAAGAGAGTTTGTACGACCAAGGTGGATTATTCTTGGTCCGTTTTATGATCCATCTTGGTGAGAGATGCCTCTCTGGTCCGCCGACTGAAGTGTGTGTGTGGGGGCTGCTACTTTGCACTTTGCTAGGTGAACCTCGGTTGGGGGGGCATGAATTCATAGCTTAGGATTCCCTTCGCGGCGACACGATGGGGGTGCTACTAGCTGCTACTTCACACTTTGCTAGGTGAACCTCGGTTGGGGGGCTCGCATGCATTCATATCTTAGGATTCCCTTCGTGCCAACAC
>NC_041392.1:354474023-354601230 GCF_002162155.2 Triticum dicoccoides
CTTGCTTGGGGGGAGGGGGCATGCATTTATTGCTTAGGATCCCCTTCGTGCCGACACAAGGGGGGTGGGGGTGGGGGCAAGCAATACCGTGTGCTTTGTGAGATAGGTACCACATTGATGTTGCATTTGGTATTTGAAAATCAAACCACACTTTTCATACATAAATTTGGTTCACATGCAAGTGTGTTCGTGTTCTGACCCTCTCCCGCATCATTTTTCGCCAAATTTATGAACATTAGACAAGTCGGATCACGCAACAGACATGGTTCATCAAACAAACTGTGTGCCACGCCAGTGCCCTTGACACGCACACATCCGCAAAGTACATTGGGCTCCACGAGGCTTCCCCTCACAAAAATACCTAACTGCCTACAACTTTTTTTTGTTTGATAACACACGGTTATTGTGTTTCGACCGTGTGGGATGTTTCTTGTTCCCAATCCCTCCTGCATCCCTAGATAATATCTACCCGCCTCGAGGGTTTTTCTGTTTCATAACACACGGTTGTTATCTACAGACCATGTGCAATGTTTCTTGTTCCAAATCCTGCCTGCATCCCTTGAAAATATCTGCCCGGCTCGAGGGTTTTTCTGTTTCATATCACACGGTTGTTATCTTCGAACCGTGTGTGATGCACCATCATCAAAAATTTCAATCGTCCCGGCATTTCACTCCTCCGGAGTAAAATTTTCAGTACCCGCGTCGTTTCCTCAAACACCCCCCGCCCCCTCTCCACAAACACACAAACACACACACACACACACACACACACACACCAAAACCTCCTCGGGCATGCGCGCACAAACACACCCCCTCCCTTGCTCGAAATCCTAGCAAGGTCCCCGCCCCCGCCGCAAGGCCTCCATTGTCAGCATCTGCTGGTTTGCCTGTGCAACTTACCCACTGATCTCCATATCCAGGCCGCCCTGAGTTTCTTAGATGACACCTGTGAAAGGCCCCATGTCCCACAAATCCACATCCCCACTCCAGAGCATCGCAACCTAAGCCCGTCTTTGCTTCCCGTGGAGTGACTGGCCCAAAAGAGTTGTATCACAGTCTCTTCACCCGACGTCGCTGAGGAAGCTGATGACCATTACTCATGGCAGACACTTAAGTAGCGGGCTAGAGTATGCAGTCATGTCTCGGCCGCCAGCTACGACATCGAGGTCATCGATAGTGACGACCGAAGGCGGGCTATGTCACAGGTTAAGTGGCCCACCACCAACCCCTCGGGTTCAACCACCGTCTATCTCATCCATGGCCCCGCCGCTGATCTCCTCTGGCTCCCTGTCAACAATTTGCCATCCTACATTGCCATCGAGCCCCTTTTTTCATTTCTAAAGGACACGTTCTACGATGCTGGCTTGGGATCCACAGCTTCCAAGTCAGACCTCCTCGATGACGACCACGAGGAGGGCACCCTCTACGGCTCTTCCAAGGGGAAAGAGCCCATCTCCTCTTCCAAGGGGAAAGCGCCCGTTTGTGACATCAGGGAGGGCACCCTATAGCCATGCTCTTGTAAGGGGAAGGAGCCCATCTACAACAACATAGAGCGCATCCAGGTTCCGTGCTCTTCCCACGGGAACGAGCCCATCTGTGACAAGTGAGGAAACCCATGATTTGTTTTGCCGTGCCTCTTCACAAGGGAAACCCATGATTTGTTTTGTCAAGCCCCTTTTGTAGTGTAGTGAGAATATGTCCGGTTAATTGCTATATCTGGTTGTTTGCAGTATGCGTTGTTTATTTCAATTGTTCACAATGTGATGCTCTATATGTGCAATTATTTACTCTGTAGTACATTTTATCAATCTAGTTTTAAACATACCAATAGGAATGCATATATTTACTTGCTGTTCAGCCTGTTATAGCTAGCATATGCCTCTTTTAAAGTTTTTTGATTGTTCGGTTGTTTGTAGTTAGCATATGTCCAGTTTCAAATGCTATCTTTGGTTGTTCGTAGTATGCCTTGTTTATTCCAGTTATTCACAACATGATGTTCTATATGTGCAAGTATGAACTGTGTAGTTCAATTTATCACTACCAGTTTCAACAATACCACTATGAATGACTACATTTGGTTGCTGCATCTTATAGTTTACACGCCTTTCCATTTTTATTTAACAATAACCAGTGTACTGAGACCGGCACAATATCAGTTTGAATGACTATGTTTGCTTGTTGCTAAATGTTAGGCCTGTTGCAGTTAACACACCTTTCCACTTGTTTTGCTTTACTAGTGTGCTTAAACCTGCACATTGAAGCTACCTTTTGGAGATTATTTTGTCTGCCATGGATAATTTTGGTTGATGTTTAGCCTGTTGTGCTTAACATGCTTCTCGATGTACCTACACGGGACAATTTTGGGAATGACTGTTGTTTTCCATTGAGGTTAGTTTCATCCCATGGCTTATATATGCTCACTGTTCAGGATATCGGTAGCTGGTACCATATAGGCCGGGGGCTGATAAGGGACTAATCGGTGAATTGGACTTTTAACTAAATATATCTGCTATCCATTTATCGTTAGGTTAACTAGGTCCATATGTAATATATCTGAGGCTAAATAGGAATGTGCACTGTACTTAATGTCTAAATATGCAATCCTAGGCTACATAGCAATAAGGAAGAGTTTTACATTAATGGTCTGATGATGTCTAGATATACGTAGAAGAGCAGCAGCAGCAACAACAACAACAACACATCCTTGTTTGGATACTCAACTTATCTAGAGTTAGAGTTACTTTCTAGCTCATGACTAACCATGAACTAACTCCATCCAAAGAGTTGTTTGGATGGCAGGGTTAGATTGACAATAAATGCACTAGGAGAACTAGCTCCAATTAGCACGTCTTGGGTTGGATAGTTTTTTGGGGTGGGTTATAGATGCAACTAGCTCAAACTAGTCGTCATGTTTAGATATACTTTAGGGCTATTTGAGCCCGAACTAGCTCAAACTAACTGTAACCCATGGATACAGCAGCGGTGAATCAACCGATAATTTGTAAGAATGCACTAAACTCCTTCCAGCCCATAATATAATATGTTAATTCATCTAATATGTGAGTGGGATGTTATAAGATATTATAAAAGAGTGTTTTACTACATCATTGTGTCATTTTTGTTTAGCTTCTAATATTAACTTGGTGCTTTTAGGTACATATGTCATTGGTAATGATCTGTGCTTCGATCCTTGCTACGTCTGGGGCAATGACTAATCGATGAACCAACATCAAGTGAGGAAGCCGATAAAGAATGTTAGTAAAATGGGTCCAAAGATGGCAATTAAACTATTTGTTTACACTTTATCCATGACAATAGCGAACTGCAAGATGGTAAGTAAGAACTCTGCAGCCTTCTTTTTACTGCCCATAATGAGTTGTGTTAGATGACAATGTCTGAATATTTTTCCTTTGCAGTGGCTGCCAAAGCAGTTTACTCAAGATTACCTCTCAAACTACATGATTGGTGGGCATGCAAAGGTCAAAGTATTTCTACCAGAACACGATGATTATCTAGATGTTTTCATGAAGACCGTGAAGGATGGGCAGGCGACCATCGCATGGGGTTGGAATAGAGTCGTGCGTGCCTTCTGCATGAAGGAGGGCACAATATGGGCATTCCGCTTCACCTTGTTCAGCAACCAGAATGTATTTCACCTCTTTGTTTACCGTCTTTAATAGTACAAGTATACAACTATGGTTCATCATTCTTTATTTGGTTCTTATGTAATTCTTGAACATATGTACCTATGAATCGAATAATGCATTGGTTGTTTGAACCTAATGGATATGAATAAAGCAGTAGCATACATTCAAATTCAAATTCAAATCCAGTACAATTTGAAATAGCAGCAATTAAATTACGATGAAATTACGCTCTCCAGGTCGTTACAGCACACATGGTTGGTAAAACATAAATGTTTGCGATATACACCATAATCCGGGGCGGTTCACAAAGAGGAAACGTGTGCAAGCATGCACACAGTTGCCATTTGCAAAGTGTGTGCGATGTCAGACAATATCACAAACGGTGCGGGCAAACTAAACGTTTGTGTTAGTTGCCTTATCGTACACGATTCGCAACCATGAACTATTTCTGATGAAGTATGCATCATAAACATTGCACCATAGAATAGCATGTGCGACAGTTGTCATGTACGACGATGTTACGATGGTCCGACATTTCGTAATCCTGTTCGACACTCGTATGACGATTAGCTAATCTTCTTAATTAGTTATCGCATAAGGTTTGGGAAAAGCGAATGTGTGTGATTGTATGCTTATCATAAACGTTCTATAATAGTGAACTGTTTGTGATGGGCCGCGCATCGTAAACGCAGCACCATAGAATACTGACTGCGATGGCAATGCGAGCACAAACAAGTAGGAGTATTGTAGAGTCCCTATCCCCAACGGTTTCTGGGTCATGTGGGAAAGACCCCCCCTATCACTGTGACTCACTAGGCGATGGTTCCAAATGCCGTCGCGGAAAAGGGTTAAAAACCGTTTGTATAGCACCGACTGTAGGATCAAAAGTATGTCTAGAGGGGGGGGTGATTAGACTACTTGACCAAATAAAAATCTAGCCTTTTCCCAATTTTAGTTCTTGGCAGATTTTAGCAACTTTGGACAAGTCAAGCAATCTTAACACAATTCAAGCAAGCATGCAAAGAGTATATGAGCAGCAGAAAGTAAAGCATGAAACTTCCAAGAATGTAAAGGGAAGGGTTTGGAGGATTCAAATGCAATTGGAGACACAGATATTCTTGTCGTGGTTCCGATAGGTGGTGCTATCGTACATCCATGTTGATGGAGACTTCATCCACGGAGGGTAACGATTGCACGAGTCCACGGAGGGCTCCACCCACGAAGGGTCCACGAAGAAGCAACCTTGTCTATCCCACCATGGCCATCACCCACAAAGGACTTGCCTCACTAGCGGTAGATCTTCATGAAGTAGGGGATCTCCTTGCCCTTACAAACTCCTTGGTTCAACTCCACAATCTTGTCAGAGGCTCCCAAGTGACACCTAGCCAATCTAGGAGACACCACTCTCCAAGAAGTAACAAATGGTGTGTTGATGATGAACTCCTTGCTCTTGTGCTTCAAATGATAGTCTCCCCAACACTCAACTCTCTCTCACGGGATTTGGATTTGGTGGAAAGAATATTTGATTGGAAAGCAACTTGGGGAGTGCTAGAGATCAAGATTCATATGGTAGGAATGGTTAAACTCGGTCAGACCGATTCAGCAAAGCTAGTGACCGTTAGGGTTTTCGGTGGGACCGACATGCAACTCGGTAGGACCGATATGATTAGGGTTAGGGCATAACGTAATCTCGGTGAGACCGATTACACAAACTCAGTGACACCGATTTTGGTAATAAGCTAACCAGAGAGTTGGTCAGGTAAACTCGGTGGGACTGATCGCTCATTTTGGTGAGACTGAAACGTTACGAAGGGAAAACAGAGAGTTTACATTGCAATCTCGGTGGGACCGATCGCTCATCTCGGTGAGACCGAAATGTTACGAAGGGAAATAGAGAGATTACAACCCCATCTCGGTGAGACCGAGATCCCTATCAGTCAGACCGATTTGCCTAGGGTTTGTGGCAGTGGCTATGATATTTGAAACTCAGTGGCGCTGGATAGGAAGAATCGGTGGGGCCGAGTTTGAGTTTTGGTTTAGGTCATATGTGGGTGTGAGAAAGTAGCTGAGGGTTTTGGAGCATATCACTAAGCATTTTGAGCAAGAACCTCATTAAGCAACACCTCATCCCTCCTTGATAGTATTGGCTTTTCCTATAGACTCAATGTGATCTTGGATCACTAAAATGGAAAATGTAGAGTCTTGAGCTTTGAGCTTGAGCCAATCCTTTGTCCTTAGCATTTTGAGGGGTCCACTTTTCTCATCCATTCCATGCCAATCATTGAGCTTTCCTAAGATATTAATCTTGAAATAGCATTAGCTCAATGAGCTATATGTTGTTAGGAATTACCAAAACCACCTAGGGATAGTTGCACTTTCAATCTCCCCCTTTTTGGTAATTGATGACAACATATAGATCAAAGCTTCGACAGATGATAATAAGAGTGAAAAACATTGTCGCTTTAAGAAGTATGTGAAAAGAAAAAGCTCCCCCTAAATTTGTGCATATTTTAAGATTTGCTTTGGACTGCAAATGCACAAAGAGTTAGGATCATGGGTTACTCTTCCATTTCACATACGTCTTGGTGGAGCGCTCAAAATGATAATAATTAAAATACATGCACTCATCACCAAGCAAAGTGAATGATCATATAAAAGGATAATGTCATCCAACAAGCATTAAGGTAGCATATGATCAAACACATGATCATCTAAGCAAGCACAAAGTATAAAGTATCTCAACCAAGCAAATAATAAAGTTCAACCACCAAGGAGAAACGCAAGAGAGAACAAAAGCAACACTCTCTCTCGAAGCCTATGATCTATACATTTTCTCCCCCTTTGGCAAGAAGTTACCAAAAAGTTCATAAAAAATGCATAGTGCTAAATCGTCACTCAGGCTTGGTCTTCAGGTGGTGGTGTAGACAGAACTCCAAGGACGAAGGCGTCAGTCGATGTAGATGGAGCTGGTGGAGTAGGTGTTGGAGCTGGTGGTACTAAAGTTGTAGCTGGTGCAGATGAAGTTGCTCTGGTGTCTGTGATAGGCATAGCAGCAGACCTCTGACCTCTGGGCACTCTAGCAAAAGCATCAGTGTTTGTCTTGCCCTTCTTCTCCTGCACTTCCTCCTGAAGTTGGTCAACAACAGACTGTATCTCAGTAACCTTCACATCTAAGTCATAGAACTTTTGCTCCACGATCCTCTCCAAGCTCTCCTGGTTTTGAGTCAGGGTAGCCAGTCCCTTCTCAATCCTCAGAGTGGAGGCAATCAAGTAGCCAAGATAATCTTGCTTGCTCTTCAGATGATAATGAGATGCCTCATCCATGGTTGGCATCTTTGCAGCCTTTTCAACTCTTGCCTTCTCCTTCTTGGCTTGTGCGTGCACAGAAGATGGTTCATTTTCATCCATCACCACAGTGTTGTCCTCAAAGTCTGGGTAGATGGGCAGGTGCTCCTTGTCCAGCAGATATGTGCCAGTGCCCATCTTGGAGTTGATCAGCTCCTGGATCTGTGGGGCATACCCACAACTTCTCTTCTAATCTGCAGATGTCCTCTTTATGGTTTCCACAATTAGGCTCATGACCTTGAACTTTTGTGGAACATCAAAAATGTGCAGCAAGTTGATGGAGTGACCTTTGATCATCTTGTGATCACCTGACTTTGGCAAGAGAGTGTGCCTGAGGATCTAGTTGATTGTTGGCAAGCCTGACAGAAGGTAATGTATTGATCCAAACTTGTGTGTCTCAAGAGCAGCATCTGGGATCTCTTTGTACATGTGTTCCATGGTGTTGTGATCTTTCTTCTTCTTGGCATAGACATCCAAGTCATCTTCTTGTTCTTCTGGGGCATTGATCAACTGAGCCCATTCTACAACTGTTGACTGGTACCTACTGCCTTCAGACATCTAGACAATCCTTCCATCTGGGTAGAAGTGAGCTGTGGAGTAGAACTGCATGATGAGCTCATCATTCCACTTTGTGAGCTTTTGAGCCACAAACTCATCGACTCCACATGCCTTGATGCTATCATATACACCAGGGAAGTGATCCTCATTTTCCTCAATGAATTTCCAATCAACCCATCTCATGTCACACACTATGGGCTTCTTGTCAAGTAAGATAGTCTCATAGAAGTCATGTTGTTCCTTGGTATGGAACCTGTAGTCCACAACAGTTCTTCTTCTGGTGGCATATGGATTTGACTCTCTCCATGGCCTCAATCCTGAATCCTTCCTTATCTTCATGTTCTCAGCTACTGGATGAGCATCATTGTGGTCTGGAATTTTTGGCTTCAACTTCCTCAAGACATGTGACTCATCATCTTCTTCTTCCATTGCAGCTTCAGGCACTGGGGCCTTGTTCTTCTCCTCAGCAGGGATGTTCCTGGTGCTCCTCTTTGGTTTTGACTTTGGAGATGGAGCAGCAGTCTTAGGAGCAGTCTTAGGCTTAGATGGAACAACCCCTGCCCTTATAGCATCTCCCATAAACTTTTGAGCTTTGGGTGCTGGTGCTGCATCCTCTTCCTCTTCCTCTTCTTCATAGTCTTTCATTATTGAAGATCTCCCAAGCACTTTGGCAGTGGTCTTCTTGACCCTCTCTTTCCTTCTCTTTTCTGCCACAACCTGCTCTTTGGGTGCAGATCCCAAAGTCTCTTGAGTGGATGTTTTGGCTTTTGACATGGGAGCTCTCTTGGCAGGAACCTTTTGCTTCATCCCTGGCTTAGTGGCAGCATCTGTGCCATATTCCTTTTTCAGGACTTTCCTCTTTGAGGTGGCCTCTTCCTCAGCATCCACATAGTCCTCATCCTCTGAATCTGAGGTTTTCTTCTTTCTGGTCCTAGTGGCTGCCTTAGGCAAGTTACTGGGTGTGCTCCTGCTTCCATCATCTGAGCTACTGGAGGGACTAGTGCCCTCACTCATGTTAATCTGCTCCTCAGATTTGTTATGACTGTCACTCTGACCTGACATGATGCAAACACTGACAGCAGACCCTGTGAATAGATTATAGATGAGGTAGAGTGGACGAGGATCACAAAGTGCAGAGGTTTTTGCAAAAGAATGAATCGAAAACTTAGTTTTAGTTTTCCACAGAAAGCATTTCGGATCTACCGATTTGAAATCTCGGTGATACCGAAGCAGCTGTTGGAACCTAAACTAGTGAACTCGGTCAGACCGGGTCACAGTTCGGTGGCACCGAGACTCCTAGGGTTTCACAAAGACTCAAACTCGGTCACACCGATTTGCAATTGTCGGTCAGACCGAGAATCACATGTGCAATGGCCTGAGCCAAGTCGGTGGAACCGATTTCAACAACTCGGTCGGTCTGAGATGGTTTCGGCGGAAACCTAACCCTAAATTTTCAATCCACTACTAAACTACCCAGTGTTTTCATTGGATAGAGTGATCTCAATTGTGGAAAGATACATGGCAAAACAATGTGCTGGGGAATCGGAGTGAGAACAGCACAAAGATCAAGTCCATACCCTAGTTCGGCGATGGACTTGCTACGACGGCAACGGCGGAGATGATCCCGTTGATGGCGGTGGAGACCAGCGACTGGAGGCGGCTGGTGACGAGGAGGACGATCCGGAGACCTAGGGAGGGAGAGAAGGTTGAGCGCAGGCGAAGAGGTTCGGAAAGTTTTCCAAATTTCGGCCTGTGGGTATATATAGCCTGGACCTATCGGTGTGACCGAAAAGTTCAAATCGGTTGCACCGAGATTAAAAACCTAGATCGACTTAGTGATCTCGGTATGACCGAAATGGATGAGTCGGTCAGACCGAAACGCACAAAGAAGTTTTGGAACTTTAAGTCTATGATGAATCAGGGACTCCGAGTGCTCCTCACATAGAGTGGTTCAAATCTGACTTGATCAAACTTTGTGATGCAGCATGAATAGAGGTTGAGACGAGAAGAGCATAGATAGCTAGAGAAGGTTCTTAGGCATTCTTGTCCATCCACTTGGCAAGATAAAAAGAAACCAACCAATTAAAACAACAAGTGGATGTCCTCGAAGGAGTAAATTATGCAACCAACATGCTCACACAATAAAATGACAAATGAAATATGTGGCAAAGCATGCACAAACAATTCTAGCATCTATCAAGCAATTGGCGATGACTAGGTCATCTATATATGAGTATATTGACTTAGGAGTCAAATTAGAACATTTGATCATAGGTCATACTCTTCATTTAAGCACAAGTGGGGTTACCACTTTTACATAAAGCATTGTTGTGTTCACACCATTAGAGTTGCTTTAGCTCAATTCTTAGAGTAAAGCTCCCCCTAGATGTGAGATCCCCTCTAAGATTGATGAACTAACCTTGGGTTTTGTCGATGATGACTTCATGTAGGTGTTGAAGATGTGGATGCTCTAAGTTGATGTAGATTATTCGGAGCTATCCTTTGGAGTGAGTTGCACTTTCAATACCTACACAGGTTAGTCCCACAGGGAACAAACAAGGATATCCATAGACATAGAGTGATGCACACACAAGATGATGTCTATGAGAGCATTATGTTACCTTGTCCCTTGTCTTACTCCTTGAACTAGTGCAAGATGTGGAAGTTGATTGCACTTGTTCTTGCCAAAATGATAAGAGTGAAGTATGTTGGCGGAGTCACCCTCAAGAACTCTCTAGTTCTTCTTCTTCGGGATCCACACCATCCTGATGGGAATCCTCGGAGTTGTAGTTGTACTTGATGAAGTGGAACTTTATGTAGTCTTGGGAACCCACTTGACAAAGGCCTTAGGAGCTTCTTCAAATGCATCAATTTCCTCTTAAAGCTTGTCCTTGCCTTTTTCCTTGTGGTCTTGTGGTGGAAGATCATCTTGAGCTTGTGTCCCTTTGAAAGAAGTAGGATCATACTTCTCTTGTTGAGGAACATACTTTGTCTTAGGGTATTGATCTTCTTCCCACTCAACTCCATTGGCATTGAACTTTCGTTCAAAACCAATACCTTGATTCTTCCGGTGCCTTCCTTGCTTGCGTACAATTTCCTTGAATTGCTTACTCCCGGCAAGGCTCTTGTAAACACCTTTCTCTATGATTCCCTTCAATAAGCTATTTTCTTGCTCAAGTGTAACTTGGCTAAGAGAATCATTAGTGGAATCAAGAGAACTACTAGAAGCAACAATATTGGATTTAGCATGATTATTGTTACTACTAGAGGAAGAATCCTTCTTGTTCTTGTAACTAGACTTGACTTGAGGCATGTAAGTGGATAAGAGTAAACGCTTGGCAATGTAAGAAGAACTTTTCTTGTGAAGATCATCATTGATTGCCTTTAAGAACTCATGCTCTTGCTCAAGATTGAGCTTCTCAAAACGTAATTTCTCATGAGTCCTTAAAAGTTCTCGATGATCTCCTAAGATAGTTTCATGAGCTAACTTAAGAGTGTTTAGTTCTTTAGTTAGATACTCAATCTTATCCTTATCATTGTCATTTGTTTCATCTTGATTAGCATGATTAATTGACATTTCATCATATTATTCATCACTAGAGTTGTCAACAAGTAAATCATCATCACCTAACAAGTCATCTTCATCACTATTGAAATCAACATACTCGGGGTGTGATACCTTTGGACCTTTGTCCATGAAGAATCTTCCAATTGCTTCATTTGGTGAATCAAATTTGTCGTAGGAGTTGGTTGACACAAGTGCTAGACCGGCAACACCTTCATCTTGAGTATATTCGGAGTCAAAGTGATAGCTTCTCTCGGAGTGATTGTCGGAGTCGGATACCCATTCACCAACATGAGCTTGATGTCTTCGTTTTGTGTAGCTCCTTGATGACTTGTCCTTCCTTTCTGAATCCTTGCTTCGCCGGGATGTTCTTCGTTCATAACGATCATCTCTACTCCTTCTCTCTCTTGATGGTGATTCTTCTCTTCTACTTCTTCTTTTTGGAGAATCTTCTCTTCTCTTGTAGGGTGCCGTACACTCATTGGAATAGTGTCCGAGTCTTCCACAATTGTAGCAGTTTCGCTCTCGACTAGAAGATCTTTTGTCATTGTAGGACCTTGACTTGGAACTTCTCTCTTTGCTTCTACTCTTGTAGAACTTGTTGAAGTTCTTCACCATTAGGCTCAATTCTTCATTGAAGGTTCGTTTCTCACTTGATGATGTGGGAGCTTCACATGAGGCTTTGTAAGCACCACTTGACTTGTTATGGAGCTCCTCCTTATCCTTGAGTAAAATCTCATGAGCAACAATTCTTCCAATGACTTCTGTTGGCTTGAGATCTTTGTAATTTGGCATCATTTGGATCAATGTGCATACGGTATCATATTTTCCATCCAAGGCTCTTAGGATCTTCTTGATGATGAATTTGTCAGTCATCTTTTCACTTCCTAAGCCGTCAATCTCATTTGTGATAAGAGCAAGCCTAGAGTACATTTCAGTGACACCTTCACCATCCTTCATTTTGAACTTGTCAAGTTGACTTTGAAGCACATCCAACTTGGATTCCTTGATGGAGTCGGTACCTTCGTGCATATCAATCGAAGTATCCCAAATTTGCTTTGCATTCTCAAGACGGCTGATTTTGTTGAATTCTTCGGGGCACAATCTGTTGAACAGGATATCACAAGCTTGAGCATTGTATTGTAGCATCTTCAACTCTTCCGCGGTAGCTTCACGGTTCGGTTCTCTCCCATCAAAGAATTCACCTTGCAAGCCAATACACACAATAGCCCAAACGGCGGGGTTATGCCCAAGAATATGCATTTTCATATCATGCTTCCAACTAGCAAAATTAGTACAATCAAAGTAAGGACCTCTATGGTGGTAATTTCCCTCGCTAGATGCCATACTCTCCTAGGTTGTGAAACCAATGCTATGACCAGCAAAAGCTATGGAAATCAAAGCAAATGGAGACCAAAGCTCTGATACCACTTGTAGGATCGAAAGTATGTCTTGAGGGGGGGGGGGGTGATTAGACTACTTGACCAAATAAAAATCTAGCCTTTTCCCAATTTTAGTTCTTGGTAGATTTTAGCAACTTTGGACAAGCCAAGCAATCTTAACACAATTCAAGCAAGCATGCAAAGAGTATATGAGCAGCGGAAAGTAAAGCATGCAACTTGCAAGAATGTAAAGGTAAGGGTTTGGAGGATTCAAACGCAATTGGAGACACAGATGTTTTTGTCGTGGTTCCGATAGGTGGTGCTATCGTACATCCACGTTTATGGAGACTTCAACCCACGAAGGTTAACGGTTGGGCGAGTCCATGAAGGGTCCACGAAGAAGCAACCTTGTCTATCCCACCATGGCCATAGCCCACGAAGGACTTGCCTCACTAGCGATAGATCTTCACGAAGTAGGCGATCTCCTTGCCCTTACAAACTCCTTGGTTCAACTCCACAATCTTGTCAGAGGCTCCCAAGTGACACCTAGCCAATCTAGGAGACACCACTCTCCAAGAAGTAACAAATGGTGTGTTGATGATGAACTCCTTGCTCTTGTGCTTCAAATGATAATCTCCCCAACACTCAACTCTCTCTCTCTCACAGGATTTGGATTTGGTGGAAAGAGGACTTGAGTGGAAAGCAACTTGGGGAGGGCTAGAGATCAAGATTCATATGGTAGGAATGGAATATCTTGGTCTCAACACAAGTGTAGGTGGTTCTCTCTCAGAAAAAGTAAGTTAGAAGTGTAGGTTCGTTCTGATGAGTCTCTCCAAGAATGAAGAGGTGGTGGATGGGCTATATATAGCATCCACACAAAATCTAACCATTACACATAACTTCAAAAACTCGGTGGGACCGAATGATTAAACTCGGTCGGACCGATTCAGCAAAGCTAGTGACCGTTAGGGTTTTCGATGCGACCGACATGCAACTCGGTAGGACCAATATGATTAGGGTTAGGGCATAACTTAATCTCGGTGAGACCGATTACACAAACTCAGTGAGACCGATTTTGGTAATAAGCTAACCAGAGAGTTGGTCAGGTAAACTCGGTGGGACCGATCGCTCATTTCGGTGAGACCGAAACGTTACGAAGGGAAAACAGAGAGTTTACATTGCAATCTTGGTGGGACCGATCGCTCATCTCAGTGAGACCAAAATGTTACGAAGGGAAACAGAGAGATTACAACCCCATCTCGGTGAGACCGAGATCCCACGATGAGACTGATTTTCCTAGGGTTTGTGGCAGTGGCTATGACATTTCAAACTCGGTGGCGCCGGATAGGATGAATCGGTGGGGCCGAGTTTGACTTTTGGTTTAGCTCATATGTGGATGTGAGAAAGTAGTTGAGGGTTTTGGAGCATATCACTAAGCATTTTGAGCAAGAACCACATTGACCAACACCTCATCACTCCTTGATAGTATTGGCTTTTCCTATAGACTCAATGTGATCTTGGATCACTAAAATGGAAAATGTAGAGTCTTGAGCTTTGAGCTTGAGCCAATCCTTTGTCCTTAGCATTTTGAGGGGTCCACTTTTCTCATCCATGCCATGCCAATCATTGAGCTTTCCTAAGATATTAATCTTGAAATAGCATTAGCTCAATGAGCTATATGTTGTTAGGAATTACCAAAACCACCCAGGGATAGTTGCACTTTCACCGACGCGCACCAGTGACCTTGCCGAAGCAACGTCCAGGAGAAAGGATGGGAGCACCTATGTTTTGAAGGTGACGAGGTTTTCATATGTAGAAGTTTTCACTTTACAGAACAGGTATGGATAAGAAGGAACTTATCTGTTTGGCTTGACGGGGATCGCTATGCAGGCTTGTCTTCATTTCTTCTCTTTGGGACCAAGTCCATGGTAAGAACCTTACAGCTTAGTGTAGATGAAAACAGAGCTACATGCGACCTTATCTACATGAACATGATATGCTTATGTATGCATGTAAGTTTTTTGTCGGGACCCCTAGCACTTCGTTTATTTAACTGGTTCTCAGGGTCTATGCCTGGCTTTGTACAAAGGGTTACATGCAACATCGGCAATGCTTGTACAAAATGGTGGCTGCCAGACCGGGCCCGATAGCCGCGCCTTACGGGTAGAACTTATGGAGATGCTCAATGTTCCATTAGTTTTGCAATTGAATGCCATCTCCGGTCTCGAGATGGACTATGCCAGGTCTGGTGACTTGTACTACCCGGTATGGGCCTTCCTACTTTGGTGTCAACTTGTTTGCACCCTTGGCAGACTAAACATGTCTAAGGACAAGGCCGCCTTCCGCAAAGCTCCGGGCATGAACCATGAGGCTGTGATAGCGGCGCAGGGCTTGCTGGTAGCATGCAACACGCGTAGCAGCCTGGACGGTTGTCCTCAAGTAGCACAACATCGTCATGCCGGTGCTGTTCCTACGCTACTTCATCGTAGGTAAGCACCCGTGGTGATCTGAATATGAGTTCTGTGGGGATCACTGCTTCTGCCCCATAGACTAGGGAGAAGGGAGTCTGGCCGGTAGCTTGATTTGGTGTCGTACGGAGGGAGCAAAGAACCACCGGTAGCTCGTCGATCCATTGCCTGCCGCACTTCTATAGCCTATCAAATGTTCTTGTCTTGAGTCCTCGTAGCACTTCAGTGTTTGCCCTCTCAGCTTGTCTGTTGCTTCTGGGATGGGCAACAGAGGCAAATGAGACCTTGCTTCCGAGGGCATGAACGTATTGCATGAAGGCGCGGCTTGTGAATTGGGTGCTGTTGTCAGTGATTCTGGCGGGTACTCCGAAACGGCACACCAATCCTTTCAAGAACTTCATAGCTGACTGTGCGGTCACCTTCCTCACGGGCTCCACTTCTGGCCACTTTGTAAACTTGTCGATTGCAACGTACATGTATTCAAATCCCCCGGTAGCACGGGGGAAGGGGCCCAAGATGTCAAGCCCCCAGACCGAAAATGGCCATGCCAAAGGTATTGTTTGAAGAGCTTGAGCAGTCTGATGGATATTCTTGGAGTGGAACTGGTAGGCTTCACTTGGTGACTATCTCGATTGCATCTTGGAGGGCTGTGGGCCAGTAGAAACCTTGCCGGAAAGCTTTTCCAACCAGGGCCATCAATCCAATGTGGGATGTGTATCTCTGCCAATAGTTCCTTTCCTTCTTCCTGGCAAATGCACTTCAATTTCACACCGTCCGGCCTTCTTCTATATAGTATGTCATCCACGAACTGATACATACTGGCCCTCCAGGCTACTCTTTTAGCTTCTTCTTGCTCTTCGTGAAGTTCTCCTATTTGGAGGAAATGAAGTATGTGCCGCGCCCAAGTTGGAGGCTGAGGCTCGGCAACAAGGACTAGTGGCACCTCCTCGTTGACGGGAGCGCATGCCTCGACTACAAAGACTGGTAGTTTGGTGGGAGGGTGCAGCTCACCAATCGAAGGGGAGTTGTTCCCGCCAAGCTCTCTGCCGGGGGCTTCGGGAAGCTCTGCCGGGAGAGGCATTGCAGAGTCTAGTTTCCTCTTCTCGCTGGCCATTGTTGCCGGGGATACGGAGGGTTGAGTCAGACGGAGAACAAAATTCCCTGGTTCCACAAGGAGTTTTTGCGCAACGCACTTTGATAGATGATCAGCAATGCTATTTTCTGCATGTGGTACATGCTCTATTTGTAATCCATCAAAGCGCTCCTCCAACTTTCTCACTTCCTCTACTTGAGGTGCTTACTAGTGGGAGCGACGAGAAGCACGCCAGCTCCTCACCTTACAGGGAGAAGGCACCATTAAAGTACATGATCCATTCTTGGGGTGCTTCCTTGCCGTGGGTAGCTGTCTCCAACACTTCTTCGTCACGGGTAGGCATCCACTCCGCAATGAAATCTGCTAATGCTCTGCTCTAGATAGTTGACGTGCTCTCAAACTTCAAACCAAAGCTGGACAACACCAAAACCCATTCCACTATTCTGCCAGTGGCCTCAGGGTTTCTTAGTATGCGTTGCAGGGGGAAGCGGGTGACTACCCTGATCTCGTGGCCTTAGAAGTAGTGGCACAGTTTCCTTGAGGCCATGATGAGGCCAAAAATCAACTTTTGCATGCTAGATTACCTCAACCTAGCCCCCCTGCAGCAGGGAGCTGATGAAGTACACTAGTCATTGCACCACCTTCTTCCTTGCTGCGACCATGGCACTGTCTCCATTGCCCCGCTCTTCCTTGCTTTGATCTGCATCTGACCTTGCCGGGATGGGTCTGCTCTCCTCGCTAGAGGGGACAGTGGTTGCGGCTGCTACTTCATCCACCTCCCGTTGTGCCACCAGTGCTTCACTAACCACTTGGTTGATCGCTGCTAAGTATAGCAGCAACGGCTCTTGTGGTTTAGGAGCGACTAAGGTGGGAACAGAGGAAAGGTAGGCCTTCAAATATTGCAGCGCAGTGTCTGTCTCCGGGGTCCACTCTACGGGCCATGCCTTCTTCAAGATTTTGAAGAACGGTAGGGCATGCTCGGTGGACATGGAAATGAACCTTCTTAATGCGGCAACACATCCAGTCAAGCACCTCACGTCTTTAACTGTCTTGGGTGCTTGAATCTGCTCAATCGGCTTGATCTTGTCAGGGTTGGCCTCTATCCACCAGCGGGACACAAAGAAGCCAAGTAGCTTACTGGAAGGAACACCAAACACACACTTCTCAGGATTCTTATTCAACTTGATCTTGTGTAAATTTGCAAAGGTCTCTTCCAAGTCCTGAATGAGAGTCGACATGTTCTTTGTTTTGACCACTATGTCGTCCATGTAGTCTTCAACATTCCCGTGTAGCTGAGACTCAAAGCCAATCTGCATTGCTCTTGCAAAAGTGGACCCAACGCTCTTTAGCCCAAAGGGCATACGTACAAAATAGTACCTGCCGCATGGGGTTATGAACGCGGTCTTCTCCTCATCTTCCTTGGACATGAAAATCTGGTGGTACCCAAAGTAGCATTTGTACAGCGTGGTGCTATACAAACGGTTTTTAACCCCTTTCCGCGACCGCATTTGGAACCGTCACCTAGTGAGTGTGGGTGATATGGGGGGTCCTGCCCACATGACCCAGAAACCGTCGGGGATAGGGAGCCTTGATGCATATAGTTGTCCCTATATAACTGTTTCCGATATCTCGAATATTCCAAACGCTTCATCCTTGCTACTCGTTTGTGCTCACATTGCCATCGCAGTCGGAGTTTTGTGGTTTTACCTAAAACCAGGCAGATTCCAAGCACAACAGTTTTCCAGACACGTACCAAACTGGCTCTATGTTTATGATGCCTGGCACATCACAAACAGTTCATGATTATAAACCGTGTACGATAGGTAGACAATCACACACATTTAGTTTCCCCGCACCGTATGTGATAGTGTTTGACATCACACATGCTTTGCAAACGGCAACTGTGTGCATTGTTTTTTTTTGACTGTGCACTGTAGGGAAACCCCCCCACAACAATTACTCTTTATTCCACACATAATAATACAATATATACAAGGTTATGAAGGATAACCCAAAAGAAAATCTAACCTATAAAAGATAAGAATGTACATCAAGGGGGAAGAAAGATTACCCAGTGCATAAGGCTATCCATGAACCTAGGCTTAATCCTAAAGGAGAGTAAAGAAATATCATGTATAAATGTTCTCCTCCAATGATTGAAGCTAGGTCTGACATGCCTAAAAACTTTAGCATTCCTAATCAGCTAGATATTCCAGCAAGTAGTGAACACCACTTCAGCAAAAAAGGCTTGTTGAATTCTCTCCTAGCATTAACAGCAATATCAGACATGTTGTTTCCATGTTTCCAATCAATTTGAAGATAGTTCCACATACACTGACTAAAAATGCAGTTGAAAAATAGGTGGTCTCTGCCTTCCCAGATTTGCAAATGACAGAGTACACAAGAGATACCATCATCAATATGCCAGTGCCTTCTCTCAATCATGTCCTTGTTATTCAACCTGTCCATGATTATCATCCAAGCAAAAACATTGATTTTCATAGTACAGGAGCTAGCCCAAACCCAATTCAACAGTGGGTTGAAAGACCGGTTCATGTGCATTTGGATATAAAATCTCTTGGGGGTATAGGATTTTTCAGTCCCATGCCAAAACCACACATCTTTGGAATCAGGCTACACCTCATGGAGCAAAAGAAGATTTTTGAGAGATAGGAAATCCTTGTATGCTTGTTCAGACAGAGGTAAATTAAACCAAGAGGTTATGTCTGGACAATCCAGGCCATCTTTTACAGTGGACAGTGTATCTTTGCAGTAAGAATATAGCCTTGGAAATATGTGCCACAAAGGTAGAACTGAGTTTCCTGACTGCCATTTATTAGACCAAAACAAAGCAGTATCCCTTGATTGACCATGACCCAAGACACCTCTCTGAATTTATCAACCAACTTAAGAATGTCCCTCCACCGAAAAGATCCACATGAAGATGTACCTTGTGGGACAACCCCATGGTAATAAGAATTCCAGATTAGTTTAACCCAAGGTACATCAGCCTTATTCAAGAATTTATGCACATGCTTAAAAAGAAGAGCCACATTTTGAATGCCAAGATTCAAAATTCCCAATCCACCTTTATTTTTTTGTCTGCAGATGAGCTCCCAAGCAGCCAAAGAGGGAGCATGCTCTTGCCTATTCTTTCTCCATAAGCACTGCCTTTGAATTCTTTGCAACTGGTTCAAGATTCCAGGGTTTATGAGAAGACTGCAAAGAAAAAAATATGGGTAGAGAGGAAAATTCTGTGTTCAAGTATTGCAATGTCCCCCCTTGGTCCAAAAAAGAGGAGCGAGCAGTCATTCTTCTTTCCATGCAATCCACCAGAGGCATGAGATCTACCATTCTGGGATATGTGGTGCCTACTGGAAGCCCTAGGTAGGTAAAAGGCATTGTCCCAACCTTCCAGCCAAAGATATCAGCCAATCTTTTGGTCTCCTCCTGAGATACATTGATAGGTATCATACATGATTAATGATAATTTACATCAAGGCCAGTGGATTGTGAGAACACAAGCAACATCCTCTTAAGAGACAAGAACTGACTGTACACTACTGTCGGTGGGAATGACACCTATGGGATCACTGGGATACCTTCTATGGTCGGCAGGCGCGGGATCGTGAGAAGAGCAGGTTTAGGAGCTAGCGCATGGATTGTTTACCCAGGTTCGGGCCGCGAGGATGCGTAAGACCCTAGTCCTGCTTTGGTGGATGTATTGAGTGTTCTTGAGCTTTTTGAACTAGCTACGGTGGCTGTGCCATTCCAAAAAGCCGGATCTCTCTCTCTCCTAGTCGCCTCGGGCCTCCTTCTATAGGAAAAAGGGGATGCCACTGTGTCACACAGGAGGTGGAAAGGCCTACAATGCGCGAGCTTATCGCACAACATTACGGGACAAAAGTGCATCAAATGCTCTACGTAGGTGTCCATTAGCTTTATCGGGGACGGGAACGAGACCTGTCCCATCCGTCGCCGCTCCGCCTCGCTTCGACACGCGCCCAGGCTAGCGATGCATGCAGCGCCATGTAGGCAGGCAAGCAGCTGAGGTGGCACGGTGGTAGGGCCTTCATGAATATCTGCATGCCGCCACGTAGGTGCTTGCTGATTTGTCCTGAAAGCTGCATGTTGCCACGTAGGTGTCTACCCAGCTGGTTGGGCTGGCAGCTGCATGCGAACGGCGGTGGAGTCTTGGCTGGTGCGGGCCTGGCAGTGGCCCTGCTGGCGTCCTCGGCAAGGGTCTTGCCGTGGTGTCGTAGTCGTCCCCGGCAAGACGCTTGCCGCGGGTCTTGAGGATTTCCTTGGCGAGGACCCCGCCAAAGGTCCTCGTCTCATGATCCTCATCTGATGTCATATATCTATGGTCTTCACAAAGATTTGCATGCCACCACGGAGGTGCCTCCCGAGCCCTGGTCCCAACGTACTTGTTGACGACGTTCGGGACCTTTGGGCTCAAGGGTGGCTCGCTCTGCTGGCGTTGGGCAAGTTGCCCCGACAAGGCTGTTGCCGGGGTTGCTGAGGCTGCCCTGGCAAGGGTCCTGCTGGGGGAGTCCGCCTTGCCCCTTTGCTCTTTGTGTTTCTAGTCTTGGCATTGCCTCTGATCGCCTTGCGCCTTTGGCTTCTCTCCGGCTTCCCTCCCCTGCCCTGCTTAGTGTGGCCGTGGGCGCGGCTCCGACTGTCCGTGCACAAGTAAAGTGGTGAAAAGGAGCGCCCCTACTTTCGTACACCGACAGAAGCCCCCAGGCCTGGGCCACACATAAGCGCGACACGTTGTTGGGCCAGGCCCAAAACGGTGCGCGGGCAGTCGGGGCGGGATTTTACCGGAGTAATTTTTTGTCCGCCGCGCTTCCCCATGACCTGCGAGCGACGTGGAGGGTCATGTGTGACGTGGGGGTCATGCATGGGGCGGTTTCCGCACGCGTGCATCACATCATAGTTAATGGGAAAAGAGGCAGACCACGCCTTCCCCGTAAAAGGGAATAACCGCGGGCGCGCTGCTCATTTACCCCCTGCATCTTCTCCAATCTCGAAACTGCTGCCTCCTTCTGCTTCCTTCGCAAGATCTTGCCTTTGCTCGCCGCCACTGTGTCTTTGCCGCCCTCCGTCTTCTACTTCTTGCAGCCAGCATGGCGCCCAAAACCAGTAAAAAGGCAAAGGAGTGGCCAAGGAAGCCGGGGCAGCGGATCCGCCGGAGAGCGAGTCGGTGGCGCGGCGGACGCAGCTCGCCTACTTCCCCTTGACGGTCGACGTGTTCGAGCTTCAGGACTGCTTCAAGCCCCTCTGGGGGTGCAAGACGGGGGGGAGACGACTAGGCATCTAGCCAGGCGCGTCATCCCCGCCAATTGCGCTGAGGCCGCACCGAATCGGTACCCGTTCTTCATCGATTACTTTTCCTGCGGCCTTTGCCCCCCTTTCTCCGATTTCTTCAACGATATCATGCACACATTTGGCTTCCACCTTCTGGATTTCACTCCAAACGTCGTGGCGTGCATGGCTCTGTTCGCCCATCTCCGTGAGGGCTTCGCCAGAGTTCTTCCCAACACGGCCCTCTTCCGAGATTATTTTTACCCCCGCATCCAGAAGGGAGGCGCCATTTCTGGTTGCATCACCTGGATCCCAAGGTCCAAAGGGATGTACCCGGAGGGCGCCCAGAAGGCGAGGTGGGAGGAATGGTTGGGCCGGTGGTGCTAGATTGAGGAGGATGACCCTCAAGAGTTCTCCTGGGTCCGCCAGGCGCCGCCGGTTCGCAGGAATGACTGGAGCGATGTCGACGCCTAGCACGACAAGCTCGAGATCTCCATCACCAGGATCCACCGCCTCACCGTTGTCGGGCTTACCCTGGAGATGATTGGGGCGGATTTCCTCCGCCGCCGAATCGCTCCTCTGCACAACAAGGGGAGGCTGGTCTGGCTCTTCCAGAACGTGGCTAACATCATGAGGCTTCGCCCCGGCCTCAATCACAACTTCACGGTGATAGGGCATGCTCACTTCTTCCAGCGGATCTTTCAGCTCGATGTGAACCGCGAAGGCTGGGCCAAGAAGGTCGGCAAGGCTGCGAAGGTCGGCAAGGTCATCAAGGGGCCCTTGTTTGGGTTGCCGGCGAGGGTGGTCTCGCTGAGCAACAACTCGCGCTAGACCGACATCATCGCCATGATGCCAGACTTTAACGCGCACGGCCCCATCCAAAACTGGGTCGCGCCGCCAGAGGAGCAGGTGTAGGAGTTCTTCGACGGCTTGGCGGAGGTGTACGCCCGCAACGAGCCGCTGCTCATCCAGAACACCACTCAGGCAGAGCTGGACTATATCGCCGCCAGGGTGGCGGAGGCGGAGCTCTCCAGGTAGGCCGGCAGCGCTGGCGGCGTGGAGGACGAAGTCGCAGCGGCCGCAGAAGAGAAGGAGCTTACCCAATGGGCGAAATCCGCTGGGGAGGCCAACAGTGCCGGCACCGGGGCTCCTCTTATTGAAGATGCGCCCGATGAGTCGGAGGAGGACGAGGAGGAGGAGGGAGAGGAGGAGGAGGAGGCCGAGGCCATTGTCCCTCCAGCCACAGGGAGGGGGCGAGTCCCGCGGCAGGCCAGCTCCGGCAAGCTGGTTTGGCCTGACAGGGCCGGGCAACCCCGGCAAGCCCTGGAGACGTCCGCGCGCCAAACGAGGGCCGCTACAGTGAAGAAAGTGGTGAAGGCCGCGGTGGCGAAGAAGAAAGCATCTGCCTCTTCTTCGTCTAAGCATGCTCAGATGCCACCTCCTTCCCCTCCTCTGGCAGACGTTGACGCGGAGGTCACCTGCGACTTCGGGTCCCTCAGCCCAAGAAGGAAGAGGAAGGCAGCAGAGGAGGAGGAGTACGAGTGAGCTTTTTGTTCCCTTCCCCCTTTCTTTCGACTTCATCTCCTCAATTGTGCTGCTTATCTTGAATTGTTTTCATTTTTGCAGGGAAGTGGAGACACTGGCCCAGAGGGTGAAGAGGGCCAGGTCTTCGGCGGGCAGGCAGCCCCCGGCGGGCACCTCGAAGGCGCCGCTGGTGGTGGTGAGCTGTCCGGACAGCAGCCCCCGGCGCAGCCCCCAGCGTAAGTTCGCCACTCACTCCCCGTCGGCGTGTGTTGGGGGCATGATCCCTTGATGCTGACCTTGCTGTGACTGCAGGAGGAGGCCAGCAGCAGGAGGAGCTGCAGAGGGCTACCCCAACACGCCCCCCCATCGACCACGCCGCCCTAGAGGGCATCTCCGGCAAGGGCGCCAAGCACCGAGCCCATGCACAGGGAGGAGGAGGAGAACTCGGATGCTGGTGACTTCGCCTCGGCGCCAAATGTTGGCCGGGAGGGGACCTCTGTTTACTAGCCCGACACAGATAAGCCACTTGCCTTCCATCCCTACCTTTTCCTTTTCTATACTTGGCTTTGCCTTATCCCCTTCTCGGTATCTAGGTCCTTCTTCGATGGATCCGGAGGACATAGATCCCGTCATTGAGGATGTTGCCAAGGACTCCGCGGCGGAGGCCGACAAGATCGCCGCCGAGGAGGCCGCCAGGGGCGCTGTTGAAGGCGCCACCAAGGGGCCCACCGGGGAGCCCGACAAGGCTACTGTCGAGGAGGCCGGCAAGGGGCCTACCGGTGAGGCCGACAAGGCCGCTTCCGAGGAGGAGGTGGTGGATGACCAGCCTTCCTCCTCTACTGCCTCTGGCTCTGGAAGGTACCAGGGTCGTCGAGCTCCAGGGCACCCATCGAGGGAGAGGTGCTTGACGAAGAGGTGCTTGCCGCCGCCGGGCTCGAGGTTGTTGACGAGCCGAGCACCGGTGGCAATGGTTCTCAGGAGGAGCGGCTTCTCCAGGCCATGGGTGCCAACTTCCGGAAGCTCCAGGAGCTCCATCGTGCCCGCCTGGACAAGGCCAAGTCCAGGATGGCAACGGTGGACAAGGCGGAGGCGGACCTCAAGGTACGCGTCGCCGAGACGCAGACTTGGTTCCGCCAAGCTTGTGAGGAGCTGAAGGCCGCCTAGGGCGAGCTGGCCAAGCGCGAGGTGGAAATCACCGTGAAGCGGGCCGACATTGAGAAGGCCCAGGAGACGGCGGAGAACTTGGCCGCCGCAGCCGAGGCCGCTTGAGCCTAGCACCAGGCCACGCTGAACTCCCAGGAGGAGGACCTTGCCGCGTGTGAGGAGAAGCTTGCCGCAATGCTCCGCGACAAGGATCAGGAGGTGGAGAAGCTTGTCGTGGAGCGGACCCAGGAGCTGGAGTAGAGGCACAGGGAGGCACTCAATGCCCAGGCTCAGGTTCACGCCGACAAGATGAAGGAGCTGGAGGTGGAGTGGGACGGGCTGAAAAACCAGGTCCTGACGTTGTCCAAGGAGAAGGACACACTCAACAACGCTCTGACGGAGGCGTAGGGCGTGGTCCTCGGCAGGGCTGGGGAGCTCTCCGAGGCCAACAACTCCATCAAACACCTCAAGCTGAAGCTGGAGGGTCTCGAGGCGATGTTCTCAGAGAGCAAGGCCCGGGAGGAGACCCTGACCAAGAATCTGGAGACCGAGAAGCAGCTATGGAAGAACGACGCCCTCACCCACAAGGAGCAAGTGGAGGGCGAGAACCACTGGCTCAATCGCCTCGCCGCCATTGTCGACAAGGCCACCACGCAGCTGGCTGCCATGGGGATGCCGGATGTGAGGTATGCCCCGGAGCCGAACTTGAGCGCCAACTGTAGCCTGACCCTGTTCTTTCAGAGGGTTGTCGGTGCCTTGGAGCGGCTTCATGCCAACCGGGCGGCCTTGCTGGCCGATGAGGCCCGGAGGCTTTGCCAGGGTGCCATGACCAAGGTTCTCACCAAGATGGCATACTGGAACCCCAACCTCGACTTCGACGCTGCACTGGACAGCTTGCCGGTGGGTGTGGACCTCACGGCGCTCAAGGAGCGTATCAAGCCCATCATCAGCCGCATCAGTGGAATCAAGAGGATAGAGGGCCAGCACCGAGATTAGGCACCCCATCTCCCACTGCCGCTCCGGGTTCATGACCAAGACAGTTTTTATCTTTAGTTAGAACCGCAGCAACAATTGATGTAATATAACTCTGCAACACTTTTGGTATGATGCATGTTATCTTCCTGTTCGATCTTCCCTTTGTATGTTTACCCTACGTTAAACGGGTAGGCTTGCCGGCGCATAAACCCAGGGCGACACCTTGAGGACGGATCCCCAATGGCCTGCTGGGTGTGCTTGCTGCCGAGCGAACCACCTTACCGCTCTCAACGCGGCCGCTCGAACTGTCGAGCTTGACTCGAGTAAGAATCGAGAGCGTTGCCAATTGCGGAAGGCTACCCTGCTAGTCTCGACGCGGCTGCTTGAGCTGTTAAGCGGACTCGAAATAGAACAAGGGCGTTACCAATTGCGGAAGGGCCCCTTTTGCTTGCAGGCTTTCATACATAGGGCAGGAACTTCGAGGACAATAATCTCATATATAAAAAGGAAATTGCTTAAAGTTTCGTATGACTTATCTTTCTTGTCGCCACACTGGCGTCCTTTGCGCTTGCAGGCGGCGTCGTTCTCTTCGCCGCCTTCTTCTCTGGAAGCCGTGGCCACAAGAAACTGCTAAGCCGGCCGCTAAACCAGATTCTCACAGCTGCGCACCCCTACCTGGCGCACCAAAGATGTCGGTGGGAATGACACCTATGGGATCACTGGGATCCCTTCTACGGTCGGCGGGCGCGGGGTCGTGAGAAGAGTAGGTTTAGGAGCTAGCACACGGATCGTTTACCTAGGTTCGGGCCGCGAGGATGCGTAAGACCCTAGTCCTGCTTTGGTGGATGTATTGAGTGTTCTTGAGCTTTTTGAACTAGCTACGGTGGCTGTGCCGTTCCAAAAAGCCGAATCCCTCTCCTGGTCGCCACGGGCCTCCTTTTATAGGAAAAAGGGGTTGCCATAGTGGCACACAGGAGGTGGACATGACTACAGTGCGCGAGCTTATCACACGGCATGCCGGGTCAAAGTGCATTAAATGCGTTACGTAGGTGTCCATTTGCTTTATCGGGGACGAGAACGAGGCCCGCCCCATCCGTCGCTGCTCCGCCTCGCTTCGACACGCACCCAGGCTAGCGATGCATGCAGCACCATGTAGGCAGGCAAGCAGCTGAGGTGGCGCGGTGGTAGGGCCTTCATGAAGATCTGCATGCCGCCACGCAGGTGCCTGCTGATTTGGCCTGGAAGCTGCATGTTGCCACATAGGTGCCTGCCCAGCTAGTTGGGCTGGCTGTTGCATGCGAACGGTGGCGGAGTCATGGCTGGTGCGGGCCTGGTAGTGGCCCTGCTGGCATCCTCGGCAAGGGCCTTGCCGGGGGCCCAGCAAGGGTCTTGCCGTGGTGTCGTAGTCGTCCCTGGCAAGATGCTTGCTGGGGGTCTTGTGGATTTCCATGGCGAGGACCCCGCCGAGGGTCGTCGTCTCCTGATCCTCTTCTGATCTCATATATCTATGGTCTTGACAAAGATCTGCATGCCACCATGGAGGTGCCTCCCAAGCCCTGGTCCCGACGTAGTTGTTGATGGTGATCGGGACCTTTGGGCTCAAGGGTGGCTCAGTCTGCTGGCGTTGGGCAAGTTGCCCCGGCAAGGCTCTTGCCGAGGCTACCCTGGCAAGGGTCCTGCAGGGGGACTCCACCTTGCCCCCTTTGCTCTTTGTGTTTCTGGTCTTGGCGTTGCCTCTCATCGCCTTACGCCTTTGGCTTCTCTCCGACTTCCGTCCCCTGCCCTTCTTAGTGTGGCCGTGGGCGTGGCTCCGACTGTCCGTGCACAAGTAAAGGGGTGAAAAGGAGCGCCCCTACTTTTGTACACCGACAACTGCAGGCACAATAATCAAAGTGTCATCAACATAATGAATGATAGGGTAATCTCTATCATGGCAGGGTATCGGCAACTGCTGGTGTCCCTGAGCTTGCATCTCATTAACCACTGATTACAACAGATCAATAGCCAGAACAAAGAGCAAAGGTGAGACTAGATCACCTTGTCTGAGTCCGTTTTTACACTAAAACTGTTTGCCAGGAACACCATTAAGCAGCACAGAGGATGTACCAGTAGTCAAAAGCTCTTTGATCCAACTTATCCATCTCTGATTAAAACCTTTAAACTTCATGATCTCAAAAATAACAGTCTGTTTAATAGAGTCAAGGCTTTCTCAAATCTAGTTTAAGAATGAGGATTGGCATCTTAGATTGATGGCACTGATGCAAATACTCCAATGTCCAGGCAATACAATCGTGAATTGTCCTTGATTTAATGAAGCCATATTGGTTTTTTATGAATACATTCCATAATGAGCTCTTGAAATCTATTTGCCACAATCTTTGAAAGGAATTAAATCCCATGCCAGTCAAAGATAAAGGTCTATAATCCCCCACTCCCTCAAGAGCCAACTTTTTAGGAATCAGAGTAATATAGGAAGAGTTCAAATTAGCTAGGTGAGCAGTGCCATCACATAACTCCTGAGCAA
Organism: Triticum dicoccoides; assembly: GCF_002162155.2. NCBI lineage: Eukaryota > Viridiplantae > Streptophyta > Magnoliopsida > Poales > Poaceae > Triticum > Triticum dicoccoides. The sequence goes on from NC_041392.1 coordinate 354,501,555, forward strand.
GAGCATGAAAGTCCTTACCAATAATTGGCCAACACTTCTTGAATAATAAGCCATTAAAACCATCAGGGCCAGGACCCTTATCCACAGGCATATGTTTCACTGCATTATCAATCTCTTCAGTAGTGAAATGCTTAGTTAATGCATCTAGGCTAGGTACTGGTTTGAGAAGGGATTGCAAGTCAAACCCCATGTTATTTCCCCTAGAGGTGCCCATTCTTCCTTTGAAAGCAGACCAAATGATTCCTTCCATCTAACTATGCTCAGAGATAACACTACCATCTTGCAACTGTAGACTAGCAATGGAATTTCTTCTGAATCTTTCAGTAGCCATGGCATGGCAGAACTTGGTGTTCTCCTCATCCACTATAATATATTTTATGGTACACCTTTTTTTTCTAGTATAAAAACTGTAGGTGTAACAAATGCTCCACATGCAACTTAACAACTTTTGTGAAGTTAAATTCCTGTCTGAACAGTGGCCTCAACTTCTCTAGATTATCCATTTTATTGCATTTGTCAATCAGAATTTTGAGCTTAGAAATCCCCAATTTCCACTTCTTGAGATCTTGCCTGAGAGTTTTCAATTTATCAGCAATAATATCAGATATATGAGATTTCCTAGAAGGCTTCTCCCATGAGTGCTTAACACAATCATAAAAACCATCCATATTTACCCAATAATTCTCAAACCTAAAGATATTGGATTTAGGAATGTTTGTGTTAATAACAACCACACAAGGGACATGGTCTGATGTAGTTCTTGCTAATGGTAGCACCTCAGAGAAGGGATAACAAGTTATCCAGTTGGTTGAGGTAAAAAACCAATCGAGCTATTCTAAGAGTGGAGCATCCTGCATATTAGACCATGTGAAAGACCTGCCTTTCAGAGGTGATTCAAGCAATCCTAGGTGGCCTATTATCTCATTAAATATAAAAATGTCATTGAGATCTCCTCTAGGAAGATTTCTGTTTTCTATGGATCTGATGAAATTAAAATCTCCCAAAAGCAACCAATTATCATTCACAGGGATGTTGAGGTGGTACAACCAATTGAAAAATTGTCCCTAAGTTCTCCTTGACAAGGCCCATAAATAGCTACAAGTGTCCACTGCTCATTATTGTGTCTGGAGGTAAAATTGAGCACCATAGCAAAAGGTTGTACCTCCACTAGAATACCAAACAAGACTGAGGAGTTCCAGAATACAAGAATTCAACCAGATGCACCCACAGAAGGGGCAAAAGCAAAAGTATCAAACTGTTTAGGACAGAAAGCCCTAATATCTCTGATATGAATAGAACTGGATTTAGTTTCTTGAAAACATGCCACCACACACTGACTTTCCTCTATTTCTTGCTTAACAGCATGCTGCCTACCAGGTGAGTTAAGACCTCTCACATTCCAGCACAAAACACTCCATCTTCTAAAAGAGGTAAGATTCATGATAAAGAAAATAGAGGAAGCTATAGAGCAACACTATATAATAGTGCTTGAAGGAAACTGTTAAGATCCAGCCCATGAAGCAAAGTGCATTATTACAGACCATGATAAACACCAACAATTCAGCATATAAAACTAGAGGTATAAGCACTCCAGGACACACATAAACATGCAACACGTAAACAACCAACTTTAGGGATTGCCAAACCCAGCACTCCTTTATGAAGTCAAACATCAAAAGAGGTAGGGCGATCTTCAGCTGGGTCGGCCATAAGCCGCTCCACAGTTAACTTCTCTGCTGCAATACCCAGGTCCTCTCCAACACGCTGGAGTGTGAGAATGGGTGTCAGAGGAGGCATATCATGAAGTTTTTCGTCCTTCTTGTTGCCATGTCCCAGATCTCCAGCTTCATCAGAAGGAACTGCCATAAAAGGCTTGCACCTGGGCTTCTTTTTCTTGGGCTGAGACTGGATCTCCTGGAAGATAGGCTTGAAACCATCACGCTTGATCGATCCCCTGGTACATCTTTTTACCGAGGTTTCCACAAGAGGTGTTGGCGCCAAAGTTTTGCAGCGATGCACCTTCTTGTCTTGGCATTGAGCGGAGAAGGAAAATTGCTCCTCTCAAACAGTAGTTGACACATTTTCGGAAGAAATATTGTCTGAACCCAAATCGGCAGAGTTAATAGGTGGAAACAAATTCCTTGCCACATGCCTTGCTCTGGCCGGACTAACAGAAAGAGACTGAACAAACTGCAGCTTGGAGAGAACTTGCACATCATCAAAAGCCAAGGCCCAATTCCTCTTAGAAAGCACAAAGGGCTCAACAGCAACAGTGGGCAATGGCATGGGCTTGGCCTGCAGAGGGCCAACCCAGAGAAGAGATTCAAAAGTCCTCCTCCAGGCAAGCTCTGGAGGCAGAACAGGGCCATAGACAACCTTCACAGCACTAACAAAAATCCTCTCATACTGTATAAGAGGTCAATGATAGGGAACAGTAGCCCACTCATTAGCATTGAAGTGTTGAGGGACCTCCTCCTCAATCTCATGCACATCATTTGAACTTCATACTCAGAAAAAACCAGTTGGTCAGTCACCATGGACTCTTGATCTTGCACTGGTTGTTGCTCATCAGCATGCTGCTCATTGTCTTCATCCCCCCAAACTGCATTGCCCTAGTTATCCGGTGCCACATGATCATGAGCTGGCAGTGGGTTTGGTGGAAGTCATTCCAACCGATAGATGGGTAAGGAGGTAGAACAAAGTTGTGTTCCTCAGGTTGCACATGACTAGGCAGTGGGTGAGGGTTCCCATCCAATGGCATACGATCCTCATCTTCCGGCATTTGCTCGGCAAATTTTGCCCGCAAAATGTAGCAGGGAGCAGTCCATGAAACCTTGGCGCCTCCATAAGGTACATAGTCAGTGAACACAACATTGCGAGGGACCAAAATATCTTCAAGAAAGGAGGCAAAAACAATGGAGCGGACCAGGTATGGATCATCACTAACCTAGTGCTCAAATTTCCCAAAAGTATTGACTGCAACTCTAATGTTTTCAGTAGTCCTCGGATCCAAAGGAATCCCAATAAACATCAAGCACCCATCATGAAAACCCTAAGTGCCTGTATAGCCAACTCCCTCATCATGCTTAAGAAACCGAACAAATCTGTCACCACCTAGTGGCTGAGGTGGCAATTGCAGCAAACAGAAATGAACTGCAGCATCTGTAAGTTGAAATAGCCCAACATCACAGACCCAAGGCTGAGCAGATCGAACCTGAACTCCCATGTTCTCTAGCAGATCAACCACTTCCTCTCTAGCAGGCCCAACTTGATCAGAGGCGGCAGTGGCATCACCTCTGCCACCATATACTCCTCACGGCGGCGAACAATGGGGGAGGGAGGCGTGATGGAAGTCTGTGGTAGCCTGTTGCCACCTCCATCGATGATATGGTGGCTAGCCGAAACGTAGCGGTGGGCGTCAAGGGCAAATTTGGCCATGGGAGACTCCGTAGAGAGTGGCGGAGGAGAAACAGGAGGTGTAGGGGTCTCCGTCGGAGAGCCAAGTGGGTTTTTTTTGGTGGAGTAAGGCAATGAATAGATGCAACTCATGTGTCAGAGGAGCATGAAGTGTCCCTTTCTTGAGAGGAACAGGGGGAGGTGGCAATTTCGATATCGGTATTGTGAACCGGAGACGTCGGAGGAGATTTCTGCTTCCAAAACAAACCCTGCTCCAAAGAAATCTTTTGACAGTCCATGCGACTGTGGCCCACTAGCAAACATGCCAAACAAACTAAATAAGAGGGGCAATCTTTTTCAAAATGACCAGTCAGAGAGCATTTTTGACAAGCAAAGATTTTTTTTCCACCATATTATGAGTCATATCATTGATGGAAATATTAGCATCCTGCGAGGAAGGAATATCTTCCAAAGGCCTACTTGGGGTAGAGGATGGCTCAAATTCTTGAGCTACGGAAGTACTAAGCCCCTCTGCCTGACTGACTGGAGGCCCATCATGGCAGATAAAAACAGACGAGGTCCCGCCCAACGATTGCGCCAAAGATGACAATACCTGAGGGGGGTGATCACGCAAGGCAAGCCGGTGGCGCACTACCGGAGATCGATGGGCGGTGACACCACCGTGCATTGAAGGTCTTGAAGAGGGGGAGCACAAATAACAACCCTTTCATTCTCTGGAATCTCATAACCAGCATCTTGAATAGTCTCTATGCAATTATCAGAAGCAGGAAACCTATATCGCTTGCAAACCGAATAATTCTCGAACGTGGAAAATGAGAGCTTTTTTGAAAACCAGAGCTTGATTTGATGGCAGACTTAACTGGAGGTTTATGCATGGCTAAAAGTCCAAGGGCAACCCTATGCTTAGATGGACTAACCAGAATCCATTCTGCATCACACTCCTTCGAAATCTTGAACTCACGAACACAATTTGGGCCGCCATTACCCCAAAGATGAAAATAACATTTGAATTGTTGGCAAGAAAAAGATCGCAACTCCACAATGTAAACCCCACATCCTTGCAAGAAACATTGAAACTAAATACCTTATCACCAATCCGAGAAATCATAAGATCAATGGCAGAACCTCCAAGAGCAGATTCAAGTGCAGCCACCACAGAGTCTTCATTGAGGCAAAAATCATGCTTGCTAAAAGAGACAACCAGAGTGAATGATCCCATATTCTCCATGGGATGAACTGTTAAACCCGAGGCATTATAGATCTTATCTGCAAAAAACTCTACCCTTGGAGAAATCCAAGCCTAGGGTAGATCCAGAAGCTGAACCCATCAAGATGGGTATTAGAGGGTAGATCAGAGGCCGCTGGAGAGGATGATCAAATCAGAAGACCAAATCAGTGGCTAAAGGTGGAGATCACCGGTGGGAGGTGGGTTAGGGGTGGGTGGGTCGGTGGGAGCGCCATGATGGGTGGATGGTGATCCGGATCCTGTGAACCATGTCAGATTACGATGTATATCGCACATGTTGTGCTTTATTGACCGTGTGCGCCATAAGGACCTGCACACCATAATTTCACCTTAATTTAATTGCTGATATTTAAAATTGTACCTAATTTGAACTTTAAAGTAGGCTATAGCTTTATTCATATCCATCAGGTTCAAACAACCAATGCATTATTCAACTCACATGTACATATGTTTAATAATTACATAAGCACCAAATAAATAATGATGAACCAGGGTTCTATACTTGTACCATTACAGATGGTAAAGAAAGAGGCAACAGACATTCTGGTTGCTGAACAAGGTGAAGCGGAATGGCCCTATTGTGCTCTCGTGGATGCAGAAGGCACACATGACTCTAGTCCAACCCATTGTGATGGCTGGCCTCCAATCATGTAGTTTGAGAGGTAATCTTGTGTAAACTGCTTCAGGATCCACTTAAAGGAAAAAACATTCAGACATTGTCATCTAACACAAGTCATTACGGGCACTGAAAATAAGGCTACAGAGTTCTTACTTACCATCCCGTAGTTCACTGTTGTCTTGCATAAAGTGTAAACAAATAGTTCGATTGACATATTTTGACCCATTTTAATAACAATCTTTATCAGTTTCCTCACTTGATGCTTGTTCATGAATATCTCATTGCCCATATGCAGAAAGGGTCGAAGTGTGGATCTTTGGCAATGGCATATGTACCTAAATGCACCAAGTTAATATTAGAAGCTAAACAACAATTGCAAAATGATGTAGTACAAAACTCCCTCCATCCCATTATATAAGATTTTATTACATATATATCTAGACATCATCAGGACATTAAGGTAACACTATTCCTTGTTGATATGTTGCCTAGGATTGCATATTTAGTCATTCCGTACAATGCATGTTGCTATGTAGCCTCAGATATATTAAATATGGCCCTAGTTAACCTACTGATAAATGGGTGATAGATATATTCAGTGAAATGTCCGATTTGACGATTAATCCCTTATCAGCCCCCAGGCTATATGGTACCAGCTACCGATATCCTGAACAGTGAGTACATATAAGCAATGCGATGAAACTAACCTCGATGGAAAACAACACTGTTCTCAATATTGTCCTGTATGAGTACATATAAAGGCATGTTAAGCACAAAAGGCTAAACATCAATCAAATATATCCATGGTAGACAACATAATCTACAAATGATAGCTTCAGTGTGCAGGCTTAAGCACGCTAGTTAAGCAAAACAAGAAGTGGAAAGGTGTGTTAACTGCATCAGGCATAACATTGAAAAACAAGCAAATAGTCATTCAAACTGGTATTGTGCAGGTCTAAAGTACACTAGTTATTGTTAAAAAATTAAAAGGCATGTTAACTACAATATCTTTAACAGCAACCAAATATCGTAATTCATAGTGGTATTGTTGAAACTGTTATTGATGAAATTGAACTTCATGGTAAATAGTTGCACATATAGAGCATCACATTCTAAAGAACTGAAATAAACAAGTCATAAGGACATCTCTAGGCGATGCTTAAAAAGTTAAAGGACTAAAACCCTTAGTGGATATATATATATATATATATATATATATATATATATATATATATATATATACTCCAGCAATTTTTGGCCTTTTCTAGCCGATTCCCTAAACTTGAGGTTGTAAACTTCAATTTGATCAAGTTCAAAGTATGTTAAACCGAAAGTAGTATGCATTCAAACATAAACATAGATAGTTTTGCATAACCGAACATAAAACATAAATTTAAACTAAGCTAAACTACTTTCGGTCGAAGTAGAGGTTGAGCCAATCCTTCGTCGTCATGTACGGTGTGCCGCGAGCCGGGTCCGGGGTAGTACCGTCGTCGGGGTCGTTGGGGAAGGCACTCCTCCACTCGTCGACGTTGATCTCCTCACCCTCCGGGCCCACCTCGACGCCCTCTGCGCCGTCGTCACCACCGCCTTCGACATTGTCATTAGAGGAGAGCGTGATAACCTCGCCGCCCTCCGCGTTGCCATCCTCGCCACTTTCGACCTTGTCATCGGAGGAGAGCGCGATAACCTCGCTGCCCTCCGTGTCGAAAAAGATCGTCTGCTCCGCCTCCATGAGCTCCGAGTGCTGCCGGCGGAGCTCGTTCATGTAGGGCTCAACAGCGGCCTCGGCCTCGAGGCGCTCCATGCCTCGTGGTCCTCCCGTGCCATAGCCGAGATCACCACCCCTGGCTCCGGTGGAATGAGGTCGATCGGACGTGTGGAGAAGGGGAAATTGAGCCTAGATGTCGCGCCGTGGTAGTGGACCAGCCAGCGGTCGTACTCCATGGCCGTGAGCTCGGCCATGTGGAAGCTATCGAGCCACCAGCGGGTGTGGGTCTCTCAATTTGTAATCTCGGCGACCCACGTCCCCCACCGCCGCTGCCGGACCCCGAGGTAGGACTTCATTGGCTGCTGGGTTCGGGGGAGGACGAGGAAGTCCTCGAACTAGCGTAGGGGCACGGTGGCGGGCGGATCGGGGGACCAGTGACGGTGGATCGGGCCCGCAGAAGACGTGGGGACACGTCGGTGTCGGGCAAAAATGCCGCGATAAACTTCTTTTTGGCCATTGGCTCCTCGAGCTCCCCGGCACACAAGCAGAGGTTGAGGATGGAGGAGCCGGCGAGAGCGGCAACCTACCAATGGTTTCAAGGGTTGTGTGTGTCTGTGTGAGAGGAGGTTGTGTTTGAGGAAATACTATGGCAACTGAAAATTGTACTAGGCAGGAGAAACAAGACGGGGCTACTGAAAATTTGGATCAAGGGTGAGCAGATATATTTGAGATTGTGTGGGATGCCGAGGTGGGAGTAAAACATCGGGGCTATTGAAAAGTTGAATCAAGGGACTGAAGCAGAACTGGAGTAACAGACATCTCACATGGTCCACACATACTAATCGTGTGCTATCAAACATTAAAACCTTCCCGGTGGTAGATATTTTCGAGATTGCGAGGGATGCAGATAAAGGAGTTTTTGGGGAGCGAGCTATTGTGCTTGATATGCCGACTGTGGACTATAGCTGATGCACCTTCTCGCGTAAGCCATAGGCGTACTATATACACCAACGCTGCTCCAAGATATTTTTTACTACATCTCACACGGTTGGTAATAATAAACTGTGTGGGGTCTACCTGATTTGAATTACAAAATGGGGTCACAGCGGCAATGGACATAGTTTGAATTGCTAGACCTTTTATCTGCACTGAACATGCAACTATATGTGTGTCGTAAAAGAATTGGAATTATTCAGGGTGCGTTTGGACATTTTATACATTAAACTGGTTTTCTTGTCATTTCAGGTGCACAATTCAAAATTAAACTACATGCACATGCTCCGGTGCATACAAATTGGTTGAAAAATCAAATCTGTGTCCTTCAGTGCATGCTTAGGTCCCATGCAAGAAATGTGAATGAATTTTTCGGGGTTTGTTTGGCCTTTTTGATACACTAACTGGGTTTTCTAGGCATTTTATGTGCATAATTCAAATTTGAACTACAAGCACATGCTCCAATGCACTAAAGTTGGTTGAAAATCACATGTGTGTCCTTGGGTGAATTTCTAGGTCCCATGCAAGAGATGGGAATGAATTTCAAACACCAGGGCACTGTTGATTGCCGGCAAAACATTGAGATACCTGGTTTTCGAATTCTAGTAAATCCAAAACTCGTTTGAAATTCATGAAACTTGGCATGCTATCAAGGAGCGGCATCAAATGTCATGGTGAAAATTTTGTCCCATTTGGGGCAGGTTTGGGTATAAGCTTCTCACAAACCAGAGCTTCTCACAACAAGCATGATGGTTTCGATAGGGAACGTACCACCTTTGGGGACGGGGCAATATCCGTTGCCTCTTATTGCTTTCAAAAAATTTCTCGTGTCAACATAGAACAACAGGAGTGTTGTGTCAATTTTTGGGATTTCTCGGGGTTTTTGGACATTTTTATGCATTAACTGAGTTTTTAGTGCATTTATGTGCATAATTAAAATTTGAACTACACGCACATGCTCCAATGCACCAAAGTTGGTTGAAAAATCACATGTGTGTCCTTGGGTGAATTTCTAGGTCCCATGCAAGAGATGGGAATGAATTTCAAACATTGGGGCACTGTTGATTGCCGACAAAACATTGAGGTACCTAGTTTTTAAATTCTAGTAAATCCAAAACTCATGTGAAATTCATGAAACTTGGCATGCTATCATGGAGCGGCATCAACATGCCGTGGTGAAAATTTTGTCCCATTTGGGGCAGGTTCGAGTATAAGTTCTCACAAAACAGAGCTTCTCTCAACAAGCATGATGGTTTCGATAGGGAACGTACCACCTTTGGGGATGGGACGATATCCGTTGCCTCTTGTTGCTTTCAAAAAATTTCTAGTGTCAACATAGAACAACAGGAGTGTTGTGTTTAATCTTAGAATTTTTTGGGGTTCGTTTGTCCTTTTTTATACATTAAGAGGGTTTTCTAGGCATTTTATGTGCATCATTCAAATTTGAACTACAAGCACATGCTCCAATGCACTAAAGTTGGTTGAAAAATCACATGTGTGTCCTTGGGTGAATTTCTAGGTCCCATGCAAGAGATGGGAATGAAATTCAAACACCAGGGCACTGTTGATTGCCGGCAAAATGTTGAGATGCCTGGTTTTTAAATTCTAGTAAATCCAATACTCGTCTGAAATTCATGAAACTTGGCATGCTATCATGGAGCAGCACCAACATGCCGTGTTAAAAAATGTGTCCCATTTGGGGCAGGTTCGGGTATATGCTTCTCACAAACCAGAGCTTCTCACAACAAGCATGATGGTTTCGATAGGGAACGTACCACCTTTGGGGACGGGGCAATATCCATTGCCTCTTATTGCTTTCAAAAAATTTCTCGTGTCAACATAGAACAATAGGAGTGTTGTGTCAATTTTTGGGATTTCTCATGGTTCGTTTGGACATTTTTATGCATTAACTGAGTTTTCAATACATTTATGTGCATAATTAAAATTTGAACTACACGCACATGCTCCAATGCACCAAAGTTGGTTGAAAAATCACATGTGTGTCCTTGGGTGAATTTCTAGGTCCCATGCAAGAGATGGGAATGAATTTCAAACACCGGGGCACTGTTGATTGCCGGCAAAACATTGAGGTACCTGGTTTTTAAATTCTAGTAAATCCAAAACTCATGTGAAATTCATGAAACTTGGCATGCTATCATGGAGCGGCATCAACATGCCGTGGTGAAAATTTTGTCCCATTTGGGGAAGGTTCGAGTATAAGTTCTCACAAACCAGAGCTTCTCTCAACAAGCATGATGGTTTCGATAGGGAACGTACCACCTTTGGGGATGGGACGATATCCGTTGCCTCTTGTTGCTTTCAAAAATTTTCTAGTGTCAACATAGAACAATAGGAGTGTTGTGTTTAATCTTGGAATTTTTTTGGGTTCGTTTGTCCTTTTTTATACATTAAGAGGGTTTTCTAGGCATTTTATGTGCATAATTCAAATTTGAACTATAAGCACATGCTCCAATGCACTAAAGTTGGTTGAAAAATCACATGTGTGTCCTTGGGTGAATTTCTAGGTCCCATGCAAGAGATGGGAATGAAATTCAAACACCAGGGCACTGTTGATTGCCGGCAAATTGTTGAGATGCCTGGTTTTTAAATTCTAGTAAATCCAAAACTCGTCTGAAATTCATGAAACTTGGCATGCTATCATGGAGCAGCACCAACATGCCGTGTTAAAAAATTTCTCCCATTTGGGGCAGGTTCGGGTATATGCTTCTCACAAACCAGAGCTTCTCACAACAAGCATGATGGTTTCGATAGGGAACGTACCACCTTTGGGGACGGGGCAATATCCGTTGCCTCTTATTGCTTTCAAAAAATTTCTCGTGTCAACATAGAACAACAGGAGTGTTGTGTCAATTTTTGGGATTTCTCATGGTTCGTTTGGACATTTTTATGCATTAACTGAGTTTTCAATGCATTTGTGTGCATAATTAAAATTTGAACTACATGCACATGCTCCAGTGCATATATATTGGTTGAAAAATCAAATCTATATCCTTGGGTGCATGCTTAGGTCCCATGCAAGAAATGGGAATGAATTTCAAACACCAGGGCACTATTGATTGCCAGCAAAACATTGAGATACCTTGTTTTTAAATTCTAGTAAATCCAAAACTCGTCTGAAATTCATGAAACTTGGCATGATATCATGGAAGGCGCACTCGAATAATGACAGTCAACAAAGGCATTTTGAATAAATAGCTACCACTTTAATATCTCAAACGTTTGTATAATTCAAACCGTGTGCGTTCTATTAACCATTCACGTGATGCCACGTGTCTTGGTTTTAATAGCAATAGGAGGTGCCGTGAGGACAACTGCTTGACCTTAACTGAACAGGAGGCGTGCGGGTGCAGTCCGGTGCGCAGGCTGACCGAGAGGCGTGCAAGCTGTCCTCCAATATGCAGGCTCACCAGGAAGCCTGCCAACTGTACGCTGCGCAGGCTCACTGGGAAAGGGGGCCCTTTGACTTCCATGGCCGCCCACCTTCCTCTCCATTAATGGCGCCCGAACCACTGTTTAATACGGCCGACCATACTGTTTGCCTCCCATTCCCCTGCCTCCCGTAGACCTCCACCAATGCCATGGCGCAGAATGATCATCTGCCACTAGTCTTAAAGTTTGGTGAAGTCGGCTCCGAGCTGGAGGAGATAGAAAATAAGGAGGAATCGGCCCTCATGTACATGGCCTAGAACGAGCTGGCCGCAGCGGTTGCTGCCCCCGCTCCCGTCCCAGCTCCCATACCCACCCCCGCGCCAGCGACCATCCCTGTAGCATTGATGGCCTGGTCGCCGAGCACTATTGCAGAGCTGGAAGCCGCGGGCGTCAACGAGGTCTTCACGGACCCACGCGAGCTCGTGTACATGCCAGCGCCAGCGCCCGTGCCCATGCGCGCCCCTCCACCCACCATGGCGCCGCCCCCCATGCATTTGGTTGCACCCGCCATGCCCGTGCCCCTGCCCGCATGCGCCCCTCCACCCACCGTGGCGCCAGTCCCCATGTGTTTGGCTGCATCCACTGCGCCCGTGCCCGTGCACGTGCGTGTGCTCCCTCAGCGGCATGGGACGTTGCTGTCGATTGCCACCTCTCACCGGCGCCAGTTGCCATCCTCCCGCACCCCGCCGGTCGATCGTGCGAAGACATGATGTTTGATTTACAAGTGAAGAACATTTTGTGTTGCCTTGAAGAATTCAACAACGGCGTCCTAGAGGACAACAACGATAACAACGGCGCGGCAGGCCGCCTCCGCCGCTGCCAGAAATAGTTTTTTTGGAGTTTAATACTTTATCTCGAATTCTCGATCACATGAATATAAATTCGCTGTGTGACTGAATGAAAGATATAGCTTGAACGAACTTGCGTTTTACTCGCGTAATGTACAGACTTATCAAACGATTTTTTTTGAAAAAAACTTCAAAGGTTTTTAATTATAAAACACTCATCGCAAACGTTTTAGTTAGAACACCCCTATGCAAACCGACATCTCCCCCAGGTAGCCAAGGGAAAATGAGCCAAGCAGGATTTCTGCATACCTTCAACGCAAATGGTTGGTCTGCAAGACTCGCGTGCAAGCACATACAAACAATTGGGTAAGATCTGCATATCTCTCATTTTGGGTATGTTGCCATTTGTCAAACTGGAATGATTGACATTTGTTTATCTAGTGACATTGCCATTTGTCAACCTTGTAACACTGCGATTTGTCAAAATATGCAGCTACAAATCATTAGCACTGTTCATATGGACACCACTAGCAGGCATGAGTTGATGGACACATATGCAAATGTACCATTGATTACATACAACAAGTCATCGACCCACAACGACAACGAGGATAAATGTTGGATTATAGATCATTTCCAACAAAACATTCTAGTAAAGTTTTTCTCACACAACAAATAACAAAAGCGATGAAATGAACTTTGGCTCAACCACTCGTCGGCGTTGGAAACGCTTGCTTTGAACCAGAAGTGATTCTCTAGGAAGGGCTAGCAACTATCAATCTCGAGACCAACGCAAGACTGATCATCAAGGCTGAAGCGGCCTATGTCAGGACCCATATTGTGACGGTAGGGAAGCATAGTAATGTCCGAGGTATAGATACAGTTGCTTCTCATAAATGGTAGTAACATTGTGTCAACAGCAGCTGGAGCGCCTTCCACCATCATTGGATAGTTTTGTCCAAGGAAGAGTGAGTTTCCTCCAAGACTTTCAATACTAAACCAGGGACAAGGTGTTGGTGCTAGCACACTAGTATCCATCCTGAATACCCTGCAACGAATGTTGGAATAGGTCTGGAGAGTGCGACCATGTGAGACAACACCTGCTTCCTTAGTAACATCAGCAATGCCTTGTATACAGACAAGAAGAGGTGATCCATCAAAATAAGTTGCCAGCCGCCACTGAGTATATGGGTCCTGCTTATCCTCATGCTCGTAAAAAAATTCAAGTATAGGTGGTGGAATGTGCACATGACCTTGGAAACACAAGAAGGTTAATTAGTAAAGGGAAACTAGCTAACCCGCATACATGTGGATGAAACAATTATAATTACGGTGGAAGACAAATGTATCGAAAGCATCAGGATTCCATGCAAAAACAGTGCCACGAGTGGTGGCAGCAAACATAAGACCCTCGTATTGAATTGCATCACAATACTCATCCATGTACAGAAATTGATTTTTGAGTAATATCCATCGAGGCATGGAAGTAAGGACGGCAACAAGCTTGTCGTAGATAGCAACAACTTCATAGTTCATGTAATCCCAAGAGCGGTTGGGAACTCGACAAATTGCTATCTTCTGTAGACGACAGTCAGCATGAACGTATTTGAACTCACGTAGAATACTGGTGTACTCAACCTCTGGGCAGTTGTCTGAGATTTTTGGAAGTGGAACCCGGTGACGAGTGTACACATTCACAAATTCACATTCGCAGTTGTACCCAATATGAACAACCCAATCTCCATTTGTGCCTGCCCAAGCCTTGCCCTCAAGCGATGGCATCTTAACATCATACGTATCATTATCAAGCGACATCAACTTACACAAGGCGAGGCTTCCCTTGTCCCCGCGCTAGTCAGTAGGGTCACGGCGAAGAAGATAGGGGAGATCAAACCGCTCCTGGATCCTTGGGTTCCTTGTAATGATGTTATTAGTTGAGTCGAGAATGGTCTTGAACAAACCTGCCATGCTAGCCGAGGTGATGACGTCGCACCGATCAATGAGTTCCTCCACCGCGTCATCATTCAGATCGGGGCAAGAATAACAGGGTCGTTTCCGTCCTGTTCCCTCCATGGAGAAGATCAGGGCAAGAACAATGGCAGAAGGAAGGGTGAAGGCAAATGGAGGAGGGATGAAGAGCTAGCATGCGGCAATAGTTCCAAATCGAGAGGGAAAGTTGAAGAGTCGGTGCACGGTTGCCACGGTACACGATGAGGCGCCTAGGGAGCGAACGGTTGCCACAGAGTTCACACACTGACGACAAGGGCCGAGTGAACTCCATGCGTCTATCGCACACACCTTGATCTGGCTGACCGTTTATTTTGTGTTGCCTAATCACAAATAGTTCATCCGAGGGAACCGTATGTTGTATATCGCACACACCTTCATCTGGCTACCCGTTTCTTTTGTACCTCCTCATCACAAACAGTTCATCCGAGTGAACCGTATGCTATGTATTGCACACACCTTCATCTGGCTGCCCGTTTCTTTTGTTCCTCCTCATCGCAAACAGTTAATTGAACTGAACGTATGCCCTTCATCGCACACGCAACTAAATTTGAACCATGTTTGATGCATCCGTCATCGCAAACGTTTTATACATTTTTGACGGTTTTCATACACCCCGTTTGTGATTATTGCATCGCTCACAGTTTCTCGAAGGGTGTCTGGTCGTAGTGTCGCGTTAGCAGCATCCTGCAGTAGTGACGTACTGTAACACGGACCAAGCAGAATCCAACTTGGTCGTACGACCTCTCCCCGCTCATTGTTAGTCAAAGTGATGCACATCCACACGGCCCCGCAAAATGGGCTAGCTTGTCACCGATAACCTTGCGAGGGAGTACTCTATGAAGACAAACTCACTCTGTGCATGTGGCCCAAGTATGTATATGGAAGTGGTGTGTGTGGTGTTTGAATACCCAGTGCGCAAATTTGAAGTGGCACCATGCTTTCGAACCGTAAAATTCCCACACCGAGCGAAGGTTCACGACGCGTAGCATGCGCTCAAACTTAAGTAGGCTTGGAATGGGTCGACCTACTATACGGTAACTCGAAGCAAAGAGGAAGAATCCACCCTGGCAATCTTTCTCATCGCTGGTCGAAATGATGGACGTCCACACAGGCCCATGAATATATATATATGCTTGCCACCCATGACCAAGCAAGTGAGAGTGTGTCCAAAGACAACCATTATTGCACATGTTTGTCTCGAACATATTTATGGAGGTGTGTGATGCATGCATATGTGTTGAATACCCGACCCAATGCACAACAATGATGTGGTGCATGCGTTGAAAATCGTAGAGGTCCCCACATAGAGCGAGAGGTCGTTCATGATGTGTCGTGTGCTCGCCCCCCCTTCGATCCAGCGGGATGGATTCATGTGTACAAATGCGCTATTGTATATATGTAATCTCACATCATGATCTATATCAAGACAAAACAAAAAATTAATCCCCTCCTAAGTCAAATTAGTTAACCTCTCTCGCGCTATCGGTGAAAGCAGTGGACCAAGCTGGTCACCCCCCTTCGACACGTACTATATATACACCTAGTAACACAACCCTAAAAGAATTAATCCTCCTTGGTCATCCAACATACCTCTCTCTCACTGGGTCAAAGTGATGGACGACGAACTCGCGGGCCCAACACAGAAGCAAAGCGTACGTCGCACACGAGTAATCATCCTATATAGGACTACGTACCATCGTCTGCATGTGGACCAAAGAGGTGTTTCTGTGATGTTTGAATACGCAATGCACAACTTTGATGTGGCACCATGTATGTAGGAAACCAAAAATTACCCACAGAGAGCGCGAGGTTCATGACGCGTGGTATGTGCTATATGTATGCCCCCATTCGACGCATGGTATATATGTACTTCTACTGTATAGCACAAACCAAAAAAGAATCATTCCTTGATTATGAAATTAACCTCTCTCTCGTTGGGTCAAAGTGATGGAGGACAACCTCGCATGCCCACGTATGGAAGCGCCACACGCGACTGACTTCCTATATATAGGGCAACCACCACCTGCATGGTATTGCGTGATGTTTGAATACCAATATAGTGTACAACTTTGATGCAGCACCAACCTCAGGAACCGGGAAGTTTCCACATGGAGCAAGGTTAGAGTATTCATGTTGCCCCCTCTTTGACATGTACATACTCCTATACCGATCATATACATAGACAAACCAAAAAAGAACCATCCTTGATGGTCAAATTAACCTCTCTCTTGTTGTAGTCTCTACTGGTCGACGACGACCACGTGGGCCGACAGAGAGAGGCACACGCGAGTGATGTCATAGGACAAAACCACCGCATGATGCACTGCGTGTTATGTGATTTTTGAATACCCAATGCACAACTTTGACGTGGCACATGCTTCCCAAATCGGAAATGCACTACACCATGATGCGTGTAGCCCCCTCACTTCAAGCTGGTGGGAGTGTGTACGCATGTGCTCGAACTTTGCTATGGAATCCCACCATGATCCACACCACACACATTCCAAGATGAATCCACCTTTTGGTCAAATGCCTCTCGTTGTTGGTGGAAACTGAAAACCTTTGTGGGGTAACGAATGGGCACGTCGCTGATAACCACACGAGGGAGAGTGTCCGAGAGGACCACCAATGCATGCATGTGGCCTGAACATTATGTATGAAAGGGTTGTGTAATGCTTTAAATAACCAATTCATGACTTTGATGTGGCATATATGACTCACAAAATGATCAATAATCCCACACGGAGGTTCACGACTCATAGTGTACTGCCGGACCCCTCCCCCACCCCCCACACACAGACTCACACATCCTGCACCATCACAGCCACTCTGAGGCATGTCAAACTTTTTCTGCAGTGAACATGTGACCAAAGGCGGAGTGTCATGTTAAAATTAAAAAAAACAGACATCATTCGACCGTATTTATACATTGATTGATTTCCTAGGGATTTAATGTGCAAAAATCAAATTTGAGCTACATGTGCACCAAAATGGGTTGCAAAATCATGTGTCCCTGGGTCCATGTTTCCCTGTGCCAGAGGTTTCCAAAAATTGAGAATATATATTTTTAAAATTCAGTAAATCCAAAACTTGGTTGAAATTCTTGAAACTTATCGTGGTGTCATATATGGACACCAGTAGACTGTGATATTGTTTTTTCATCAATAAGACCCGTTTTGATATAATCTTCTTACAAACGGGAGATTATTAAAAACAGGCAACCAATATCTCATACGGATTATTTCTTCGGACCGTGTGCGTTAGACCGTGCCATGCTTCAGTTAAGGAGTAAAGCGGCAGAATGAATCATCAATAAACCAAAAAATATATGTGCTGCCACATGCCCAGTGTGTCGTGTGAGTAGGCATGAGTTGACAGGACACATGCAAGCAGTCCGCCATGCAGGCATACCGGGAGGCGTGCATGCAGGTGTGCGTATTGACAGGAGGCGTGCGAGTAGCTGTGTGAAATGATGGTAGGAATCGCAGAAGTCCTCCGCGCAGGCTCACCAGGAGGTGAGACAGCTTTTGATCGCCGCCTGCCTCGCTCCCACTAGTCCGTATTAATTGCACGCACGATCTGCCGGCCATAATAGGCGGCCGCACCCCCGGTCCACAGAGGTCACCAACGTCTGGACTCTGGAGTGTATGAGGATGTCGCCGAAGCGCACCATCGGAGGGAGTTGCAACGGTGGGGCTGGTGAAGCACCCACACAACGTGTGAAGCTGGGCACAGAGGTTGCCGTCGCCACCGCCGAGGTCTCGTGCGAGCAACATGACGACCTTGACTTCATCGGCGCCGTCATGCCCCCCTAGCCGGAACCGGAGGTCAACAGCAACTCCGGCAATGACTGCGACTCCGACGGAAAACCGGTTAGTCATCTATATACCCATTTGTGCAGCAAACATATCATGTGTTTTCTCTGGTTACTACCCCCTCTATGTTTGTTTTGGAATACAAATCCGATGGTTATGTTCTCTCAGTCCATGAAATCAGAGTAATTAAGATCCGTTAGATGCACGTAGTGTATTGATTGTTTGAATGTTATCCGTATAGAGTTAGTGATTAATTGTTTGTTCTATACAAATTATTTTTGCTAATAATCTTACTAGGGTTAGCTTTCGTGCTAATAATTCTTGGCCAGATCTTGAGAATTTATTTTCAATGTCCTGCATATATGTTTGTGCCTTTTTTCACCCAGATCTTGGGAATTGATTTTGAATGTCCTACATGTATGTTTCTGCCATTTTTTTCTTTTAGATTGGTATGTACATAGATGAGGCTTCGGCCCGCGCTGCCGCCGAATGTAGATCTTGGACCCGACTGCGGGGCCAGAAGCGGCAACGCCCCTGGACCCGAGGAACCAGTAGAATCTCCAGTGGACCGCATCAGCGATCTCCCAGACGACAACCTTGGGGAGATCATCTCCCTTCTCCCCACCAAGGATGGTTGCCGCACACAAGTCCTCGCATCTCGGTGGTGCACTCTATGGCGCTCCGTGCCTCTTAATCTCGACTGTCGTCAGCTATATGTTGATGATAATTTTGAACTCCCTGGAGCCATCATCTCCTCCTACCTGGGCTCTGTTCAATGCATCTACATCCCAGCATGCTACCTACTGGACAAACCCTGCATGGTGGCTGCCTGGCTGACATCCCGTCAATTCGATAAACTCCAGCAGCTTGAGTTCTACCATGACTATGTATGTAACATACCACGAACCGATGCATCTGTGCCCTCACCACCAATGTCCATCTTGTGGTTTTCCTCATCTCTCTCCACATCACCACGTTCGCTCGGTGCCATCTAGCAGACAATATGGTATGAATGCTTTGACTCCCACTGCTAAAATCTTGAGGTTGTGGTGGTTGATCTGTTGGAGGCCGCATAGCACAACATCATCCACTCCAGCTGCCCTGCCCTGGAGCTCGTGTTGCTTGTTTTTGGAATAGAAATTCGTATCTGTTGTCTCAAAATAAAGTCAACCCATCTTGTATGCATGGGATTTTTTTGGACATGATCTCATCATGGAAGATGCCCCTTCACTTCAAACGTTGCTCCTTGATTCTATTATAGTACCTTCCCAAATAACTGTAGTTTCTGCGCCTAAACTTGAGACCTTGGGTGCAATTCATGATCCTTTTAGATGGTTCAAGATGGTGTTGGGCACCACACCTATTGAGGTACTGTATATTATTCACGTAAACTTTTGTAATTTGCTTTTTTCATTTGTGCGCATAAGTATCTTCTTGGAGTGCACTTTTGGTACTAATATTATGTTTTATGCTCAATGAAGACCTTGTCCATCCTATCAGTGGTGGTGGATTCTGTCAAGACCTTACATATCAGTATGTGGTGTTTTGATCTGAAGACGATTATTGGCTTGCTTCAATGCTTTCCATGTCTAGAGAATTTGTATATAAAGGTGATGGTTTCACTCACATTGAAAGCCCATATATAATGTACTATAATTAATCGTTCAGCTATCACTCTTTCAACATAATATTTTTTAGATGTTAAGTGTTTTCAATCTTCATCTCTATTTAGGCACTAACACATGGAAAAAAAGTATAACCAATCGATGGTTCAAGAAGCACCGGGATTTTCTCAAATCTCACGACATTTGTTTGAAGACAGTAACGTTGGAAGGATATGCATCCAACAATGCAAACACTTTCTTTGTCACATTATTCATGTTGAATGCAAGGGCACTATTATCCGTGAGGATTAAGTCTTTCGACAAGAAATTTCTTACGGCTGCAAGTGTTGAACGACATAAAAAGAAGTTTCGGGTGGACCTAAGAGCTTCTGATCGTGCTCGGCTTCTATTTACAACAGATTGCCATCATGGACCAGTAGAATATCTGGCCTGGGATCTTTATTTTATGGATCAGACCGATCCATTTGATTGTGACTGCCGAAAACATTGGTTGAGTTTGATGTCATTGTCCTGTTCAATCTAAATTTTGTATAAACCTGATGAGCAATTAATCCTCCTGCTTTTGTACTGTTTGTAAGCTGGAGTTAGATATTGTTGCCCTTTACAACTCGGCTTTGACCCATATTTTCTTTCATACTGGGCCAATGGCTTTCCATTTCTTTAATTAAGATATAAATATTATAAGCATTCACAACATAGGGAAAGAACCTCACTCTCGCGGGATCCTTGAGATCTTTCTTCATTACAGAACCGCAAGTTCTTAGCGCCCACTAGCACCCACAAAATTATTTCCAGGTAGGACACCAAATGGGCTCTAATTCTTAATAAGGCTGCATGGTAGTGACAGATTTGGATTTGTCATTTGGGACCCACGAGGAAAAATCCTATCCAAGGCGGTGCCAACTAGATAATATGCATTGAAGAACATGGTTTTAAAATTACTGTAAATCCAAAACTCACCTCAAAATCATGAAACTTGGCATGGTGTTATGACATAGCACCAACATGTTGTGGTAAAAAATTAGTCCAATTTGGGACATGTTTTGGTACAAATTTCTTACAAACCAAAGCTTCTCTCAAAAAGGCTCATGGTTCCGAGAGGGACCTTGTCACCTATGTGTGAGAAACGACATACGTTGTCTCTTCCCGGGTTGATTTATTTACAGAGGCAACATGCAACTATAGTAGTATCATCCTAAAAATATGAAATTATTCACGGTTCATTTTTCCTTTTTATACATAATTTGAGTTTTCTAGGCATTTTGGAACATACTTTGGTGTGTGCAAAGGTCATGTTTGTACTAGCCACATATGTAATGGGATGTTCAATCTATTTATGGAATCAAGTCCTTATAAGTTATAAGTACATATGCTGTCGTTCTGTGTGCAATGACATCACACACGGACCATACTGGGGAACCCGTCGGTCATGCTTTCATCAATCACTAACAATTGTATACCACTAAGAGTTTGCCCACAACACACACGACTTATTAGCAGCAATCGTCTGTATTATTATCGGTCTTCAAACACATTTCTGATTACAGACTTGTTTGTCGTGTATCACACACGTCTTCTTAAATTGAACCGTTTCTGTTCTCTTGGCTCAAAGCAAACAGTTCATCCAAGTGAACCATATGCCGTATATCGTAGACACCTTGATGTGGAGCATCCCAAGGTCATCCCCATGGACCTACCATCATCTCATCAAGTGCCTACCAAACTCATGACTCGATCACGTGCAAGAGCCCTTGAAACCGAGGTGACATCTCTCCTCTCACAAATCCACTTTGATGCACATCAAGCATGGCTACTACCTCATATGGATACTTTGTGCATACTCAGGTACAATGGAGAAGCTAAGGGGCAAGGACAAGAAGAAGAGGAAGATTGACGAGAAGACGGAGAAGAAGAAGGGCTGCAGGAAAAGTCCCAGCCACCGGACGACCGGCCGGGACCGGACGTCCGGCCCCTAAAGCGTCAGCCGAGCCCCAGCGAGCGGACGTCCGGTCCAGACCAGACGACCGGTGCCCCTGCACCCAAGGCCAATGAGCGGACGTCCGACCCCGACCAGACGACCGGCGCGACCGCACCCAAGCCAACATCAGCGGAAGTCCGAAGCCTCCGAGCGTCTGGCACCCCCATCACAGAACGGAACTAGCGGACGACCGGAGGACATCGGACGTCCGGCAGCTCCTGAGACACCGGACGACCAGTACCTGTCTGTGCACAGTGTTCGGGCCCGAGGCCCATGTACCCCTTCACTTCGTCCCCTTTGCACTTAGACTATAAATAGACCCCCCATTCATCCTAGCTAGGGTTAGCATTGGTTTAGCTCATTTGAGAGATAGAGCATTGCTCATCCATATTGGATCTACTCCACGAGAGAGACCGCGGCCCCTCTACGGAGAAGATCCACCTTGGATTCAAGACCCCTTTACGGGAAGATCCCCTTGTGGATTCAAGACCTCCTCACGGAGAAGAACCGGTTACCATGTATCGTCCCTAGTTGTCCGTGGATTCGTGTATCATTCTATGTACTCGAGGATCTAGCCCATGTGTGACTTATTCGTGTCGGTTTAGTGATTCCCTCTTGTGTTTTACTTCCATTCATCCTCGTGTTCTTCGTGTTTTTCCCGGGATCCGCTCCTTTCGTGAAAGATCCGCTCCTTTCATGAAAGATGACGATTTCGGAGCCCCCCTCTTCGTTTTCTAGTTTGATTTTGTTGTTTTTCGTCCTAATCCGAAAATCCCCACAAAAATAGCCCCAAAATTTTTTCTTGTGTTTTGTGAGTTTTGATGATGTTTTGTTGGATTTGATCCGTGAATTTGTTGTGTTGCAAGTGGATCTCGCCTTCCCCCACCATTTCCACCTCGAAATCCCTCCCAAAATCACCTCCCGGGTCTGAAATTTCGCGTTGACCCCGACCACCGGACGACCGTCACTTCACCGGACATCCGGCGACCCATGAAGCACCGGACGTCCAACCTTACTGGACGACCAGCGACCGGACATCCGTCCATTTCCGGACGACCGCTACTCTGCAACTGATTTTGCTCAACTTTTGTTTTGGCTTCCACCACATCATCCGCTACAACACCACCGACTTTCCGCAAACATTGCCAAGATCCCAACCCACACCACCACTTAACCGTTACCTACTCCGACGATTTTGGTCGCCTTTGGTTTTGAGAATTTGAGTTGCGGTACCGTATCCTTTTGTGTTTCGGCTATCTAGGTACGGTTCGACATCGACATCACCGCCGCTCATTTTTGCCACGGACGCGTCATCAACAACGACCACCTCGACTACAACTTGGTATTCGTGCCACCATTTTGACACCGTACCGGAAGCAAGACTGGTAACCTCATCTTGTTATTGGACATATCACTCTTGCCATCACATTGTTAGCCATCATAGCCTTGTTTCCTTTGCGTTGCTTACCCATCGAGACTATCCATTGAGTATTGCCGGCAACAAGACTTGTGCACATTAGTGATCATACTTCCCATAGCATACATACATACATCATTGTTGCCTATATTGGTATCATCTCTTGTGTCACAAAATTGTCATCGCATACTCACTTGCTATCTTGGTTCGTCAAGCATTGCATGAGAAAAGAGCTCAAACATCAAAGAGCCAACCAAGCTTTTAAGCAAAGAGGAAAGATAAGCAAAGAGCTTTTAAGCAAGAACCATAGCATCATACAACATTAAGATTGTCATACTCGATCATCTTGGATCATATCATAGCAACACCTTGCATAAATCATATTTGGGATAGAAGTCGTTGCATTTTTGCTAAGTAGGTTGTGCACAAGTTCTTGTATCCGCCTATCATGCAATCGTGCGAGCGTCTCTCTAGTGTTGTGCAACAAGAGCATTTTTGTGGATTCCACATTTTGGCTCATCCTTGGTTACACAACCCCACTTATCTCTTTGTGCGTGTGTTTCCATGTATCGTATATGCTTGGTCTACTTGTTACATTGCATCTTACGAATCTTTTCCAACATTATTGAATCTTGCTTACATTCACATTAAAAATTGTGCCACCATCCTAACCAAGCTCCACCATAAGCTTTTACTTGTGTAGGTGTGAGAAACCGACGAGAATTCGTACCAATTGGGGTATTTCCTTGTCCTACATTGGAGTGATCATCGATTCACTTTCAACTTCGGTCAAGGTACATTTGGTATTTGTTCTTCTCTTTCTACCACTCACATTTGTCTTGGAATGATGGATAGGCCAAGTACTTCTACCAACCCACTCTTCATGGAGCAAGACGACGACATGAACTCCTTCGTCACCAAGAGTCATCTCTTTGGTGCACAACGTGCTTTGCATCAAGAGCAACAAGCTATGAGTGAACGCATCGACAAACTTGCCGCCGACTTGCGACTTTCCGAGCAACATACAAGGGACTACTTCGACCACAAGCTCGACGATCACAAGAAAGAGAATGACGCAAGGATGGACGAGATTCGCGCTTTGTTGCTCAATCGCTCTTCTTCCACTGCACGAAGGAGCCGTTCAAGTCCCCATTCCGACTTTACCCTCTCCGGCTCAAGTACACCGACATCGAACACTCTTCGTCGAGCCGCGCGCACCGACCTTCAAGCAAACCTCAATCCGCTTTGGGACACAGACTCTCAAGAGCGACGATGACGTCAAGCCGAAGAAGCCTTTGCGCTAGCTCGAGAACGGCAACAACAACGCCAACATGAAGAGGAAGAACGCGCGCGTCTACACCAAAATGCACAAGATGCCGAGGCTCAATGTCAAGAACAACAACTCCGTGACGATCAAGCACTTGAGGCGCAACAAGCTCTACGCAATGCGAGTCGAGCCATTGCCGACCGTGGCCGACAAGCCCGTGAAGAAGAGGAAGCACTTCGCGAAGAAATTCACGAACGACGATTTCAAGCTCGCATGCATCGTCTAGTTCCCCCTCGAGATCGACGTGCTCCTCCACAAGCTCGCCAAGACCATCAAGTTCATCAAGAGCATGAAGACAATGGGAATCCTCCGCGACAAGAGCAACACGAGGTTGACAACCCTCCGCGTCAAGAACACCACGAGTTGAACAATCATCTACCACATGGGTGTCATCATCCCCGACCCCAACACAATGAAGAACAACGCTACGACAAGCTCAAGTTCACCATGCCCAAGTTCAACGGAAGCAATGATCCCGAAGAATACCTTTCATGGGCATTGAAAGTTTACAAGATCTTCAGTTTGCACAATTATGAAGAAGAGAAGAAGATCGCAATGGCATCCCTTGAGTTCCAAGACTATGTCCTGATTTGGTGGGAACAAGTCATTGAACGCCGTGAGGCAAGAGGTGATCCACCCATCACTACTTGGGCACAAATGAAGGATGTCGAGAGCATGCTTCGTGCCTACCTACTACAACCGCGACCTCTTCAAGAAACTCCAACAACTCAAGCAAGGAACCAAGAGCGTTGAAGAATACTACAAGGAGGTGGAGACTGCAATGATAAGAGCCAATGTGACGGAAGATGATGAGCAAACTATGGCACGTTTCTTGAATGGACTCAATCATCCTATCAAGAAGATAGCGGACTTCCAACCATACTCAAATATCATCGAGCTCGTGCACCAAGCTACCAAAGCGGAACGCTAAGTGCAAGATGATTTCAAGTATGGGAAGTTCTCATCCAAGTCCTACGGTTTCTCCAATAACCAAGCTTCAACGACTCCAACACCGACTACAAGACC
Organism: Triticum dicoccoides; assembly: GCF_002162155.2. Lineage (NCBI taxonomy): Eukaryota > Viridiplantae > Streptophyta > Magnoliopsida > Poales > Poaceae > Triticum > Triticum dicoccoides. The sequence continues at coordinate 354,526,977 of NC_041392.1, forward strand.
TTCTACTTCCAACATCGACAAGTCGACTTCCAAGAAAGCTTCGACAACTACAAGCAATCCTAATACGAGCAACTTCAAGCCGAGAGCTTCTTCATCATCAACCCCTACCAATGAGACCGTCAAGACGAGGTCCCTCAAGTGTTTCACTTGCGGCGGCCGAGGCCACAAGTCCTATGAGTGCACCAACAAGCGCACCATGATCTTCAACGACGATGGCACTTATGATTCCATGAGCGAAGGAGAAATGGAAGCCCTTGAGCAAGTCGACATGCACTGCCAAGTGAACAATGAAGAAGAACAAGTCTTTTGTGATGAAGACTCAAGTCCCGCACTTGTTGTCTCCAAAGTCTTGACTCTCCAACATCACCTAGAAGAAGACCAAAGATGCACCATATTCCACACCAAGGACGGCATCAATGGATGATCCGTCAAGGTCATCATCGCTGGAGGGAGTTGTCACAACCTCGCAAGTGAAGAACTTTGCTCCAAGCTCCAATTGCCCAAGACGAAGCATCCACATCCATACAAAGTGCAATGGCTTAGTGACTCCGGCACTATCCAAGTCGAGCACCGAGTACAAGTCTCCTTCAAAATCGGCGCCTACGAAGACACCTTGGAGTGCGACGTCATCCCAATGACCGTTTGCCATATTCTCCTTGGACGACCATGGCAATTAGATAGAGGAGTCGTCCACAATGGGCGTACAAACCACTATAGCTTCAAGATGCAAGGAAAGGAGTTTGTGTTACGACCTATGTCTCCAAGCCAAGTGATCGCTGATAAGCAAGCCACCCATCATGGAGAGAATGGTGAGAGAGTGAGCCACCAAAAAGAGAGTGAGCGCCACAAGCATAAATTGAGTGCCTCCACGATGAGCGAAAACAAGAACCTAGTTCTATTTGCCACCAAACGTGAGATGAGAGAAGTGTGTGAGAACCCGTCTAGTGTCCTACACTATGTCCTCGTGTGCAAGGACAATACACCACAAACTAACACTTCTCACACTCTTCCTCTAGTGTTGTCTTCTCTTTTGCAGGAATTTCAAGATGTTTTCCCCGATGAGCTACCTTCGGGACTACCTCCACTATGAGGCATTGAGCACCGCATCGACATCATCCCCGGAGCACCGCTTCCGAACAAAGCTCCCTACCGCATCAACCCCGAAGAAACCAAAGAAATCCAAAGGCAAGTAAAGCATCTCATAGACCATGGACATGTGCGTGAAAGTTTGAGCCCTTGTGCCGTACCGGTCATTCTTGTGCCAAAACGTGACGGTAGTTTTCGCATGTGCTCCGATTCTAGACCTATCAATGCTATCACCGTTCGTTATAGGTATCCCATTCCATGCCTAGATGACATGCTAGATGACCTTAGTGGTGCCACTATATTTTCCAAAATTGATCTTAAGAGTGGTTACTATCAAATCCGCATACAAGAGGGTGATGAATGGAAAACCGCATTCAAAACCAAGTTTGGTTTGTATGAGTGGTTAGTCATGCCTATGGGTCTCTCGGAAGCACCGAGCACTTTTATGCGCCTTATGAATCATGTCTTTCACCCTTACATTGGTATATTTGTTGTGGTTTACTTCGATGACATTCTTGTGTTTAGAAAATCTATCCAAGAGCATGTCACCCATGTCCGCACCGTTTTGCAAACTCTTAGGAAAGAGCGTCTCTATGCTAATATAGAGAAATGCCTTTTTGGTGTTGATAAGCTCGTTTTCTTGGGTTTTGTGGTCTCTTCTAAGGCTGTTCATGTAGATGAGTCCAAGATCAATGCTATTAAGACTTGGCCGCAACCAACCAACTTGCATCAAGTGCGTAGTTTTCTTGGTCTTGCGGGTTTCTATCGTCGCTTTGTGAAGGATTTTAGTACCATTGCTTCGCCTTTGTATGCTTTGAGCAAGAAGAATGCGCCGTTTATTTGGGGACCATCCCAAGATACCGCATTCAATGAGCTTAAGAATTTGCTTACTCATGCTCCCGTGCTTGCTTTACCCAACTTCGACAAGCCTTTTGAGATTCATTGCGATGCTAGCGGTAATGGCATAGGAGGTGTGTTAACGCAAGAGAAGCGCCCCATAGCTTACTTTAGTGAGAAACTTTCCGGAGCGCAACTCAACTATCCCATCTATGACAAAGAGCTATATGCTTTAGTCTGCATTTTACATGAATGGGAACATTACCTTCGTCCCCATGAGTTTATCATTCATACCGATCATGAGACCCTCAAGTATCTCAAGGGTCAAACTAAGTTGAACAAGCGTCATGCTAAATGGAGTGAATTCATTGAGTCTTTTCCCTATGTCATCAAGTACATCAAGGGTAAAGAAAACATCGTCGCGGATGCTCTTTCCCGCATATGCATGCTAGTCACGCAATTTGAGTTAGATGCCATTGGCTTTGAGCATATCAAAGAATTGTATGCGCATGATGAAACTTTTGCCACTCCTTATGCCAAGTGTTTGTCGAATACATCATGGGAATGCTATTACATCAAAGACGGCTATCTTATGAGAGCTAACAAACTTTGCATCCCCAAGTCGTCCCTTCGTTTGTTGCTTTTGCAGGAATCACATGGAGGAGGCTTAATGGGACATTTCGGACGCGACAAGATGTTCGCCACGCTCTCGAAGAGCTACTTATGGCCAAAGATGTTTCGGGACGTCAATCGCTTCACCAACCGATGTTCGACATGCCGCAAAGCTAAGTCCAAAGCTCAATCTCATGGCCTCTATATGAATCTACCGATTCCATACCAACCATGGGAAGACATTAGCATGGACTTTGTACTTGGTTTGCCTAGAACTCGCAATGGGAAAGATTCCATATTTGTCGTTGTGGACCGTTTCTCAAAAATGGCACATTTTCTTCCTTGTCACAAGATAGAAGATGCTTCACATGTTGCTAATCTCTTTTGTAGGGAAATATTGCGTCTCCATGGTGTGCCAAAGACAATAGTCATGGACCGCGACGTCAAGTTCCTTAGCTACTTTTGGAAGACCCTATGCGCCAAGCTTGGAATCAAGCTACTCTTCTCCACGGCGTACCATCCTCAAATCGACGGCCAAACGGAGGTGACAAACCGCACACTCTCCTCTCTACTTTGAGTACTCATCAAGAACAACATCAAGGAGTGGGAGGAGTGCCTACCTGTCGCCGAGTTCGCCTACAACCGAGCAAGACACTCAACAACTGGCAAGTCGCCTTTCGAGGTCGTTTACGGATTCAACCCATTGTCACCATTGGACATTCTTCCTCTACCACTCCAAGAGCACATCTATTTGGACGCAAGTGCGTGTGTGACACATCTCAAGAAGATGCATGAAGATACAAGAAACACCATCGAGCGCCAAGTTCAACGCCTTGCGACCAAGCTCAACTTCAACAAGCAACCTATGGTCTTCAACATTGGTGATCGAGTGTGGCTACACCTTAGCGAGGACCGCTTCCCACAAGAACGCAAATCCAAGCTTCAACCACAAACGGATGGACCCTTCAAGGTGCTTGCACGTTACAACAACAACGCTTACAAGATCGACCTCCCGCGCGACAAGTACAACGTGAGCGACATCTTCAACGTCAAAGATCTCTCTTCCTTCCATGGTGATGAAGATTTTGATCCGAGGATGGATCTTCCCCAAGGGAGGGGAGATGATGCGGAGCATCGCAAGGTCATCCCCATGGACCTACCATCGTCTCATCAAGTGCCTACCGGACCCATGACTCGATCACGTGCAACAACCCTTGAAAAAAAGGTGACATCTCTCCTCTCACAATTCCACTTCGATGCACATGAAGCATGGCTACTACCTCATATGGATACTTTGTGCATACTCAGGTATAATGGAGAATCTAAAAAGCAAGGACAAGAAGAAGAGGAAGATGCACGAGAAGACGGAGAAGAAGAAGGGCTGCAGGAAAAGTCCCAGCCACCGGACGACCGGTCGGGACCGGACGTCCGGTACCTGAAGCGTCAGCCGAGCCCCAGCGAGCGGACGTCCGGTCCAGACCGTACGACCGGTGCCCCTGCACCCGAGGCCAATGAGCGGACGTCCGGCCCCGAACGGACGACCGGCGCGACCGCACCCGAGCCAACATCAGCGAAAGTCCAGAGCCTCCGGACGTCCGGCACCCCCATCACAGAACGGAACCAGCGGACGACCGGAGGACACCGGACGTCCGGCAGCTCCTGAGACACCGGACGACCGGTCCCCAGCGGACGTCCGATACCTGTCTGCGCACAGTGTTCGGGCCCGAGGCCCATGTACCCCTTCACTTCGTCCCCTTTGCACTTAGACTATAAATAGACCCCCCATTCATCCTAGCTAGGGTTAGCATTGGTTTAGCTCATTTGAGAGATAGAGCATTGCTCATCCATATTGGATCTACTCCACGAGAAAGACCGCGGCCCCTCTACGGAGAAGATCCACCTTGGATTCAAGACCCCTTTACGGGAAGATCCCCTTGTGGATTCAAGACCTCCTCACGGGGAAGAACCGGTTACCGTGTATCGTCCCTAGTTGTTCGTGGATTCGTGTATCATTCTATGTACTCGAGTATCTAGACCATGTGTGACTTATTCGTGTCGGTTTAGTGATTTCCTCTTGTTTTTTCCTTCCATTCATCCTCGTGTTCTTCGTGTTTTTCCCGGGATCCGCTCCTTTCGTGAAAGATCGGGCGATTAGGGTCTCTACCCTACATCACACCTTGATATGGCTGACCGTTTCTTTTGTGTTGCCTAATCACAAACAGTTCATTCAAGTGAATTGTATGTCGTATATCACACACACCTTCATCTGGCTACCCGTTTCTATTCTTCTTCCTCATCGCAAATAGTTAATTGAACCGAACCATATGCACTGCTTTGCACACGCAACCAAAATCGGAACGGTGTTTGATGGCTCCACCATCGCAAACATTTTGCATCTTTTTTGACGTTTTACATCACTGTTTGTGATTAATGCATCACACACAATTTCGTCAAAGGGTCTCTGATCGTAGTGTCGCGTTAGCATCATCCTGCAGTAGTGTAGGCATCCAAGAAGGAAAGAGGTCGCACCCGGACATGGAATCCACGATCTTGTCGATGCACGGCAAGGGGAATGGGTCCTTCGGCCACGCTTTGTTTAGATCTATGAAATCTATGCAAAGCCTCCATTTCCCATTCGCCTTGCGCGCCACCACTAGATTTTCCAACCAAGTAGGATGCAATACCCTATTACCAAACCAGTTGCCTCAAGTTTCTTGATCTCTTCGGCAATAAACTACTGACGCTCCAAAGCTTGCTTTCTGACCTTCTGTTTGACAGGCCGGGCATGTGGGCAGACACCAAGGTTGTGCTCGATTACCTCCCTGGGAACACTAGGCATGTCAGATGGTTGTCCTGCAAACACATCGACATTCGCCCACATGAAGGAAATGAGCGCGTTGTCCTATTTGTCATCGAGGGTGGCACTGATAGTAAATGTACCATCAGCTCCAACCAGCCTTGCTGAGACCTTCTTCACGGTGGGTGCAACAAACTTTGATCTCTTGCTATTGGAACTCTCCGGCAAGTCATCGACAGGCGCAGCGCACTCCGAGGAGGTGCGCTTCCCCGATTCCTTACTGGCATCCTTGCTAGCTTTCTTCCGTTTCTTGTTTTTTAAGCAGGAGCGGTAGCTTACGCGGCCTCTACAGCGACTGCTTCCCGGTACATCTTGTCCACGCATATGATTGTGTCCTTCTTTTCTGATGGAATGGAAATGACACCCATTGCTCCTGGCATCTTCAGCGTCTTGTAGGCATAGTGTGATGCTGCCACGAATTTTGACAGGTCTAGGCGACCATGGATTCCATTGTACAGCAGGGGTAGGTCAACCACATCAAGCACGATCTTCTCAGTACAGTAGTTCAACTACCCTCAAATGTTACCTATAGTGTGATCTTCCCATTAGGACGACTCCTGCCGGGGTTGATCCCTTGAAAAGTGCCAGTAACCTTGAGCTCTTCATCTTCTATCTGAAGCTTGCTGATGACCTTGGGAGATATTAGATTCAACCCGCCCCCCCCCCATCAACCAACATCTTTGTTACCTTGAGGTTGGGGATTGTTGGTGAGACCAACAACGGCAAACACCCCACCACGGTGGTGCGGTCAGGGTGGTCCTCTTCATCAAAGATGATGGGCGAGCTGGGCCATTTGAGTGGCTTACGAGAATCTGCCACTGGCTCCACAACATTGACCTCACGCGCCCACTGTTTAAGCTAGCGGTGGGAGGAGTGAAAGGACGCACCTCCTTCAATGCATAGGGCGTCAGTGGCCTTCTGGAACTCCTGCTTACTGGTTTCATCCTCGTCCCCTTCATCTCTCTCGTCATCGCATCCCTTCTTCTCATGGCTTTTGGCGAGTTTCCCTTGATGTTGAGGGACCTTGCCGGGACAACCTCCTCTGCCACCTCGGCCTTTCGCACCAACACCATCTTGATCTCTCTCCCTGTCACGCTTCTCGTACTCAGCCTTCTACTTCTTAACGAGTTGCTCAACCTGATGACACTCTTGAACATCGTGGTCCTTGGTCCGATGGATCTTGCAATACGGCCCATCAGCCTTCTCGGCAGCCGTGGCTTCTCATCAATCAGTGCACACGGCAACATCCTTGTTGGGAACCTTGGTCTTGGCCTTCTTGCCGGTACTAGGAGTGCTCGATGCTTCCACAACCAACACTGCTTTATTCTTGCGCTTCTTGTTGTGTTTCTTGTGCTTCTTCTTCTGATTAGCAGCATCATCGTCGTCCTCTGAGTCAACGTCGACACCATCTTCTTCACCAGGGAGTCACCTCCGTTGCTTTGTTTGAACACACTTATCTGCCAAAGTGTATAGCTCATTCACAGTATTGGGCAACCGGATGTTCATCTTGGAACGTACCCTGCGGTTGCGTACGTTGGATTAGAACGCGGCTATCACAGCTGCCGGGTGGATGTTTGTAATGTTCTTATGCACCCTGCTGAACCTCTGCATGTACTTCTGTAAACTCTGTCCTGCCTTCTGTGGGAGGAGCTGCAAGTCGTTGGGTCATCTTGGTTCTTGATGACCACCCGTGAAGGCACCAACAAATTCATCGCACAGGTCAGCCCAGGTCGAGATGGAGTTTTCCGGCAAGTACATCAGCCACGGCCTCATGTTTGGCTTGAGTGCCAAGGGAAGTAGTTGGCGAACACTTTCTCATCTCTTCCTCTGGTTGCTTGAACAATGATGTTATAGATGCTCAAGAACTCTACTGGGTTCAATCCTCCATCATACTTTTCTGGTATCTCTGGCTTGAATGTATGAGCAGATGGCAAACGGACTTGTCGCATCTCGCGAGTGAAGGTGGGTCACCCAACCTCGAAAGGCAGGTATCCGTCTCCACCAGGCATGGGTTCGTCGACGTCGGGGCCATTGCACCTATCAGACTGGCGGTGGGTTTCGCGATGTCTTTCGATGGTGATGTGTGTGTCCTCCATCCGCCTATCTTCCAGGATTCGTCGTTGGTCTCGATGTGCCCAATGATTGAATGAAGCCATTGATACATCGTCGGGTTCTTGGTCGTGTGGCTCTGGTTGCGGCTCCTGCGCTGGCTGCTGCATAGGGGAATGCATCGTGGGGGTGCCCCTTCAGTATGACCAGCGGTTTGGGCCGTCGTCGTCGCCGCTTGTGGAGGCCGTGGCGGGCCTGCTCACTGTGATCCCCCCACCTCGGTGAAACCAATCAAGCTCTGAATGGTGGCTCTGCATTCATCCATTTGATTGGCTGCCAATGGGAATCTCAACAGGAGTTGGGTCCGTGCCATGGCTTCCGAAGCGGTGCTCGGCATGGACGACGACGCAGATCACGATGTCGTCCGGCTTCGGACGGTGCCAGTAGTTATGGCACCATGCTCTCAACACCGTGAGTTGGTCGCCAATGTAGCATGCTGACGAGGTGGATGGGCTCGGGGATTGGCGACCCGATCCGGTGCATCGTCTTGGCTAGCTTGTTCCGGGGGTGGCGCCTGCCCTGTAGCCGCATTCGCCGTAGGGGCGGCCAGAGCATTGCAGTTCGCTCCAGAGCGAGTGCCATCGCTGCGGCTGCGCCCTTCAGTAGGGTGGAGAGGTGCAGATGGAATAATCTCTCCACCCGTTCCTTGTGGAGCACGGCCACTGGGATGTTGTTGATGTTGTCCTCCTCTGGCGCCTCCCGCTCCCGTTTCAGACGCAGGGGAAATGGTGACGGCGCCGCCCGCGCCAGCCACGTCCCCTGCGGCGTCCATGTTCTCGTGCACCCCCGTAGTCCCCATGGCATCAGCGGCCGCATGCGAAGGGGCCTTCGAGGTGGACGGGTGAGCTGTGGCACCGGGCTTTTTCTTGGGCTCCATGGATGACGAAGCTGTTGATGAAGATGATGCGCTGCTTACACCCTAGGGTTTGCGCGAGCGCCTCCCCCTACTTGGCGCGCCAAAGATGTTGTGGTAAAACACGGCCACCAATGGGGCCATCGGCCCCTCGTGGTTCGGCAAGTGGGAAGGGTGTTGGGGATCGTAGCAGAAAACAAAAAAATTTCCTACGTTTCACCAAGATCAATCTATGGAGTGAACTAGCAATGAGAGGAGAGTGCATCTACATACCCTTGTAGATCGCGAGCGGAAGCGTTCAAGAGAACGGGGATGATGGAGTCGTACTCGCCGTGATCCAAATCACCGATGACCAAGTGCCGAACGGACGGCACCTCCGCATTCAACACACGTACGGAGCGGATGACGTCTCCTCCTTCTTGATCCAGCAAGGGGGAAGGAGAGGTTGATGAAGATCCAGCAGCACGATGGCGTGGTGGTGGATGCAGCAGTGGTCGCAGCAGGGCTTCGCCGAGCTTCTGCGAGAGGGAGAGGTGTAGCAGGGGAGAGGGAGGCGCCAAGGCTTGAGGTGCGGCTGCCCTCCCTCCCCCCTTTATATTGGCCCCCTAGGGGGGTGCGCCGGCCCTAGGAGATGGGATCTCCTAGGGGGGTGGAGACCAAGGGGTGGAGTACCCCCCAAGGCAAGTGGAGGCGCCCCCTCCCCTAGGGTTCCCAACCCTAGGCGCATGGGGGGCGCAAGGGGGGGCGCACGAGCCCACTATGGGCTGGTTCCCCTCCCCACTTCAGCCCATGGGGCCCTCCGGGATGGGTGGCCCCACCCGGTGGACCCCCGGGACCCATCCGGTGGTCCCGGTACAATATCGGTGACCCCGAAACTTTCCTGATGGCCAAAACTACACTTCCTATATATAATTCTTCACCTCCGGACAATTCTGGAACTCCTCGTGACGTCCAGGATCTCATCCGGGACTCCGAACAACTTTCGGATTACTGCATACTCATATCTATACAACCCTAGTGTCACCGAACCTTAAGTGTGTAGACCCTACGGGTTCGGGAGACAAGCAGAGATGACTGAGACGACTCTCTGGTCAATAACCAACAGCGGGATCTGGATACCCATGTTGGCTCCCACATGATCCTCGATGATCTCATCGGATGAACCACGATGTCGAGGACCTAATCAATCCCGTACTCAATTCCCTTTGTCAATCGGTACGTTACTTGCCCGAGACTCGATCGTGGTATCCCAATACCTTGTTCAGTCTCGTTACCGGCAAGTCACTTTACTCGTACCGTAATGCATGATCCCGTGATCAACCACTTGATCACATTGAGCTCATTATGATGATGCATTACCGAGTGTCCCAGAGATACCTCTCCGTCATACGGAGTGACAAATCCCAGTCTCAATTCGTGCCAACCCAACAGACACTTTCGGAGATACCTGTAATGTACCTTTATAGTCACCCAGTTACGTTGTGACGTTTGGCACACCCAAGGCACTCCTACGGTATCCGGGAGTTGCACAATCTCATGGTCTAAGGAAATGATACTTGACATCCAGAAAAGCTACAGCAAACGAACTACACGATCTTTGTGCTATGCTTAGGTTTGGGTCTTGTCCGTCATATCATTCTCCTAATGATGTGATCCCGTTATCAATGACATCCCCATGTCCATAGCCAGGAAACCATGACTATCTGTTGATCAACGAGCTAGTCAACTAGAGGCTCACTAGGGACACATTGTGGTCTATGTATTCACACATGTATTACGATTTCCGGATAATACAATTATAGCATGAATAATAGACAATTATCATGAACAAGGAAATATAATAATCATTTTATTATTGCCTCTAGGGCATATTTCCAACAGTCTCCCACTTGCACTAGAGTCAATCATCTAGTTACATTGTGATGAATCGAACACCCATGGAATTCTGGTGTTGATCATGTTTTGCTCTAGGGAGAGGTTTAGTCAACGGATCTGCTACATTCAGGTCCATATGTACTTTACAAATCTCTATGTCTCCATTTTGAACACTTTCACGAATGGAGTTGAAGCGACGCTTGATATGCCTGGTCTTCCTGTGAAACCTGGGCTCCTTGGCAAGGGCAATAGCTCCAGTGTTGTCACAGAAGAGAGTCATCGGGCCCGACGCATTGGCTATGACTCCTAGGTCGGTAATGAACTCCTTCACCCAGACTGCTTCGTGTGCTGCCTCCGAGGCTGCCATGTACTCCGCTTCACATGTAGATCCCGCCACAACGCTTTGCTTGCAACTACAGCAGCTTACTGCCCCACCATTCAAAATATACACGTATCCGGTTTGTGACTTAGAGTCATCCAGATCTGTGTCGAAGCTAGCATCAACGTAACCCTTTACGACGAGCTCTTCGTCACCTCCATAAACGAGAAACATTTCCTTAGTCCTTTTCAGGTACTTCAGGATATTTTTGACCGCTGTCCAGTGTTCCATGCCGGGATTACTTTGGTACCTTACTACCAAACTCACGACAAGGTTTACATCAGGTCTGGTACACAACATAGCATACATGATAGACCCTATGGCCGAGGCATAGGGGACGACACTCATCTTTTCTCTATCTTCTGCCGTGGTCGGGCATTGAGCCAAGCTCAATCTCGTACCTTGCAATACAGGCAAGAACCCCTTCTTTGACTGATCCATTTTGAACTTCTTCAATCTCTTGTCAAGGTACGTACTCTGTGAAAGACCAATGAGGCGTCTCGATCTAACTCTATAGATCTTGATGCCTAATATATAAGCAGCTTCTCCAAGGTCCTTCATTGAAAAACACTTGTTCAAATAGGCCTTTATGCTTTCCAAGAATTCTATATCATTTCCCATCAACGGTATGTCATCCACATACAATATGAGAAATGCTACAGAGCTCCCACTCACTTTCTTGTAAATGCAGGCTTCTCCATAAGTCTGCATAAACCCAAACGCTTTAATCATCTCATCAAAGCGAATGTTCCAACTCCGAGATGCTTGCACCAGCCCATAAATCGAGCGTTGGAGCTTGCACACCTTGTCAGCATTCTTAGGATCGACAAAACCTTCTGGCTGCATCATATACAATTCTTCCTTAAGGAAACCATTAAGGAATGCCGTTTTGACGTCCATTTGCCATATCTCATAATCATAGAATGCGGCAATTGCTAACATGATTCGGACGGACTTCAGCTTCGCTACAGGTGAGAAAGTCTCATTGTAGTCAACCCCTTGAACTTGTCGATAACCCTTAGCGACAAGCCGAGCTTTATAGATGGTCACATTACCATCCGCGTCTGTCTTCTTCTTAAAGATCCATTTATTTTCTATGGCTCGCCGATCAACGGGCAAGTCAGTCAAAGTCCATACTTCGTTTTCATACATGGATCCTATCTCGGATTTCATGGCTTCCAGCCATTTGTCGAAATCCGGGCCCGCCATCGCTTCTTCATAGTTCGAAGGTTCACCGTTGTCTAACAACATGATTTCCAAGACAGGGTTGCCGTACCACTCTGGTGCGGAACGTGTCTTTGTGGACCTATGAAGTTCAGTAGCAACTTGATTTGAAGTTTCATGATCATCATCAACAACTTCCTCTCTAGTCGGTGTAGGCACCTCAGGAACATTTTCTTGAGCTGCGCCACTTACCGGTTCAAGAGGTAATACTTCATCAAGTTCTACCTTCCTCCCACTTATTTCTTTCGAGAGAAACTCTTTCTCTAGAAAGGACCCATTCTTGGCAACAAAGATCTTGCCTTCGGATCTGAGGTAGAAGGTATACCCAACAGTTTATTTAGGGTATCCTATGAAGACGCATTTTTCCGACTTGGGTTCGAGCTTTTCAGGTTGAAGTTTCTTGACATAAGCATCGCATCCCCAAACTTTTAGAAACGACAACTTAGGTTTCTTCCCAAACCATAATTCATACGGTGTCGTCTCAACGGATTTCGGTGGAGCCCTATTTAAAGTGAATGCGGCAGTCTCTAAAGCATAGCCCCAAAATGATAGCGGTAAATCGGTAAGAGACATCATAGATTGCACCATATCCAATAGAGTGCGATTACGACGTTCGGACACACCATTATGCTGAGGTGTTCCAGGCGGCGTGAGTTGTGAAACTATTCCACATTTTCTTAAGTGTGTGCCAAATTCGTGACTCAAGTATTCTCCCCCATGATCTGATCGCAAGAACTTGATTTTCCTGTCACGTTGATTCTCAACCTCACTCTGAAATTCCTTGAACTTTTCAAAGATCTCAGACTTGTGTTTCATTAAGTAGACATACCCATATCTACTCAAGTCATCAGTGAGGGTGAGAACATACGATAGCCACCGCGAGCCTCAACACTCATTGGACCGCACACATCAGTATGTATGATTTCCAATAAGTTGGTTGCTCGCTCCATTGTTCCTGAGAATGGAGTCTTGGTCATTTTACCCATGAGGCATGGTTCGCACGTGTCAAATGATTCGTAATCAAGAGACTCTAACAGTCCATCTGCATGGAGCTTCTTCATGCGTTTGACACCTATGTGACCAAGGCGGCAGTGCCACAAGTATGTGGGACTATCATTATCAACCTTACATCTTTTGGTATTCACACTATGAATATATGTAGCATTACGCTCGAGATTCATTAAGAATAAACCATTCACCATCAGAGCATGACCATAAAACATATCTCTCATATAAATAGAACAACCATTATTCTCGGATTTAAATGAGTAGCCATCTCGTATTAAACGAGATCCTGATACAATGTTCATGCTCAAAGCTGGCACTAAATAACAATTATTGAGGTTTAAAACTAATCCCGTAGGTAAATGTAGAGGTAGCGTGCCGACGGCGATCACATCGACCTTGGAACCATTCCCGACGCGCATCATCACCTCGTCCTTCGCCAGTCTCCGCTTATTCTGCAGCTCCTGCTTTGAGTTACAAATGTGAGCAACCGCACCGGTATCAAATACCCAGGAGCTACTACGAGTACTGGTAAGGTACACATCAATTACATGTATATCACATATACCTTTTGTGATGCTGGCCTTCTTGTCCGCTAAGTATTTGGGGCAGTTCCGCTTCCAGTGACCACTTCCCTTGCAATAAAAGCACTTAGTCTCGGGCTTGGGTCCATTCTTTGGCTTCTTCCCGGCAGCTTGCTTACCGGGCGCGGCAACTCCCTTGCCGTCCTTCTTGAAGTTCTTCTTACCCTTGCCTTTCTTGAACTTAGTGGTTTTATTCACCATCAACACTTGATGTTCCCTTTTTGACTTCTACCTCTGCTGATTTCAGCATTGCAAATACTTCAGGAATGGTCTTTTCCATCCCCTGCATATTGAAGTTCATCACAAAGCTCTTGTAGCTTGGTGGAAGCGACTGAAGGATTCTGTCAATGACCGCGTCATCCGGGAGATTAACTCCCAGCTAAGTCAAGCGGTTATGCAACCCAGACATTTTGAGTATGTGCTCACTAATAGAACTATTTTCCTCCATCTTACAGCTGAAGAACTTGTCGGAGACTTCGTATCTCTCGACCCAGGCATGAGCTTGGAAAACCATTTTCAGCTCTTCTAACATCTCATATGCTCTGTGTCACTCAAAACGCTTTTGGAGCCCCGGTTCTAAGCTGTAAAGCATGCTGCACTGAACGAGGGAGTAATCATCAGCACGTGTCTGCCAAGCGTTCATAATGTCTTGGTTTTGTGGGACGGGTGCGTCACCTAGCGGTGCTTCTAGGACATAATCTTTCTTGGCAGCTATGAGGATGATCCTCAGGTTCCGGACCCAGTCCGTATAGTTGTTGCCATCGTCTTTCAGCTTGGTTTTCTCTAGGAACGCGTTGAAGTTGAGGACAACGTTGGCCATTTGATCTACAAGACATATTGTAAAGATTTTAGACTAAGTTCATGATAATTAAGTTCATCTAATCAAATTATTCAATGAACTCCCACTTAGATAGACATCCCTCTAGTCATCTAAGTATAACATGATCCGAGTTGACTAGGCCGTGTCCGATCATCACGTGAGACGGACTAGTCAACATCGGTGAACATCTTCATGTTGATCGTATCTTCTATACGACTCATGCTCGACCTTTCGGTCTTCTGTGTTCCGAGGCCATGTCTGTACATGCTAGGCTCGTCAAGTCAACCTAAGTGTATTGCGTGTGTAAATCTGTCTTACACCCATTGTATGTGAACGTTGGAATCTATCACACCCGATCATCACGTGGTGCTTCGAAACAACAAACTGTCGCAATGGTGCACAGTTAGGGGGGACACTTTCTTGAAATTATTATGAGGGATCATCTTATTTACTACCGTCGTTCTAAGTAAACAAGATTCAAAAACATGATAAACATCACATGCAATCAAATAATAGTGACATGATATGGCCAATATCATATAGCTCCTTTGATCTCCATCTTGGGGCTCCATGATCATCTTGTCGCCGGCATGACACCATGATCTCCATCATCATGATCTCCATCATCGTGTCTCCATGAAGTTGCTCGCCAACTATTACTTCTACTACTATGGCTAACGCTTTAGCAATAAAGTAAAGTAATTACATGACGTTTATGTTGACACGCAGGTCATAAATAAATAAAGACAACTCCTATGGCTCCTGCCGGTTGTCATACTCATCGACATGCAAGTCGTGATCCCTATTACAAGAACATGATCAATCTCATACATCACATATATCATTCATCATTCATCACAACTTTTGGCCATATCACATCACAAAACACTTGCTGCAAAAACAAGTTAGACGTCCTCTAATTGTTGTTGCAAGTTTTTACGTGGCTGCTATAGGTTTCTAGCAAGACGTTTCTTACCTATGCCAAAACCACAACGTGAATTGCCAATTTCTATTTACCCTTCATAAGGACCCTGTTCATCGAATCCGATCCGACTAAAGTGGGAGAGACAGACAGCCGCCAGCCACCTTATGCAACTAGTGCATGTCAATCGGTGGAACCGGTCTCACGTAAGCGTACGTGTAAGGTTGGTCCGGGCCGCTTCATCCCATGATGCCGCCGAAACAAGATAAGACTAGTAACGGCAAGCAAATTGACAATATCGACGCCCACAACTACTTTGTGTTCTACTCGTGCATAGTAACTACTCATAGACCTAGCTCATGATGCCACTATTGGGGATCGTAGCAGAAAACAAAAAAAATTCCTATGTTTCACCAAGATCAATCTATGGAGTCAACTAGCAACGAGAGGAGAGTGCATCTACATACCCTTGTAGATCGCGAGCTGAAGCGTTCAAGAGAACGGGGATGATGGAGTCATACTCGCCGTGATCCAAATCACCGATGACCAAGTGCCGAACGGATGGCACCTCCGCGTTCAACACACGTATGGAGCGGATGACGTCTCCTCCTTCTTGATCCAACAAGGGGGAAGGAGAGGTTGATGAAGATACAGCAGCACGACGGCGTGGTGGTGGATGCAGCAGTGATCGCAGCAGGGCTTCGCCGAGCTTCTGTGAGAGGGAGAGGTGTAGCAGGGGAGAGGGAGGCGCCAAGTCTTGAGGTGCGGCTGCCCTCCCCCCTTTATATAGGTCCCCTAGGGGGGTGTGCTGGCCCTGGGAGATGGGATCTCCTAGGGGGGCGGCGGCCAAGGGGTGGAGTACCCCCCAAGGCAAGTGGAGGCGCCCCCTCCCCTAGGGTTCCCAACCCTAGGCGCATGGGGGGCCCAAGGGGGGGCGCACCAGCCCACTATGGGCTGGTTCCCCTCCCCACTTCAGCCCATGGGGCCCTCCGGGATGGGTGGCCCCACCCGGTGGACCCCCGGGACCCACCCGGTGATCCCGGTACAATACCGGTGACCCCGAAACTACACTTCCTATATATAATTCTTCACCTCCGGACAATTCCGGAACTCCTCGTGACGTCCAGGATCTCATCCGGGACTCCAAACAACTTTCGGATTACTGCATACTCATATCTATACAACCCTAGCATCACCGAACCTTAAGTGTGTAGACCCTACGGGTTCGGGAGACAAGCAGACATGACCGAGACGACTCTCTGGTCAATAACCAACAGCGGGATCTGGATACCCACGTTGGCTCCCACATGCTCCTCGATGATCTCATCGGATGAACCATGATGTCGAGGACCTAATCAATCCCGTACTCAATTCCCTTTGTCAATTGGTATGTTACTTGCCCGAGACTCGATCGTCGGTATCCCAATACCTTGTTCAGTCTCGTTACCGGCAAGTCACTTTACTCGTACCGTAATGCATGATCCCGTGATCAACAACTTGATCACATTGAGATCATTATGATGATGCATTACCGAGTGGGCCCAGAGATACCTCTCCGTCATACGGGGTGACAAATCCCAGTCTCGATTCGTGCCAACCCAACAGACACTTTCGGAGATACCTGTAATGTACCTTTATAGTCACCCAGTTACGTTGTGACGTTTGGCACACCCAAGGCACTCCTACGGTATCCGGGAGTTGCACAATCTCATGGTCTAAGGAAATGATACTTGACATCCAGAAAAGCTACAGCAAACGAACTACACGATCTTTGTGCTATGCTTAGGTTTGGGTCTTGTCCATCACATCATTCTCCTAATGATGTGATCCCGTTATCAATGACATCCCCATGTCCATAGCCAGGAAACCATGACTATCTGTTGATCAACGAGCTAGTCAACTAGAGGCTCACTAGGGACACATTGTGGTCTATGTATTCACACATGTATTACGATTTCCGGATAATACAATTATAGCATGAATAATAGACAATTATCATGAACAAGGAAATATAATAATCATTTTATTATTGCCTCTAGGGCATATTTCCAACAAAGGGCACATTGCACAAAGAGCGGAGAGCATAGAGTAGCACGGCAACATTGACACGGGCAGTTTTTACCCAGGTTCAGGCCACTGCGAGGCGTAAAACCCTACTCCTGCTTTGGTGGATTGATGTATGGACCGTGTGAAGACGCAACTCTCTTTTCCGGCAAGGTTGCCCTGGGACGAGAGCAGCGTGACAGCCCGAGACCAATGCTCCAGACGCCTTCCATGTTTTTCGTTGTCGCTGTGTGTTTTATTTGTTTGTTGCATTCATCATTGCATCATCTGCATTGCATTGGCACTCGCTCTTAGTTGCTGCTTCTTCCTTGTCTCGGTTGACCTTCTCTCAGATCAACCAGACCGCTCTCTTCTCTCTCTTTTTTGAGCCCATCAAACCCCTTGTCTCCGTGGCCTTTTGTCAAATCCCTCGCGCCCGTCCGAAACCTGTACCAAACCCGAACTGCACGGTCATGACCGATGGGTCCGGTTCATCTCCGAACATCCCCTAAATCTAGTCCACCTAACCTACCCCTCCGACCGGAGCCAACGGATCTCGATCGAAGGGCTCCAAAACCCCCTCAAACCCCAACCCTAGATCCATCTGTATAAATGGACACCCTACCCTTCCATTTTCGAAACCCTAGCCCTTCCTCCTCGTTTTCCGCAGCCACCATCTCCACCACCGCCAATTGGCACCTCCTCCTCCACCACCAACCACCGCGGCCCGTGAAGCCCATCCGGGGCCCGCCCAGGCCTGGATCTCACCGCCGCTCCCGAGCGTCCCACTCGTTTTGGATCGGGAGAGCCTCCCGAGCTCCTCCCGCTCGATCCGGGGCATCCCCACACCGGCGACCCCTCCTGGACCTGCTGCTGCCGCCAAGTACCCCGCCGACCCACCAAGTCCCAGGAGCCGCCTGCTCCGCCCCGGATCTGGCGCCCGCCAAGTCCCTCTACTGCTCCTCTACATCGCGCCACCGTGCAAGTCCTCTTGTCCCTGCATCGTCCACGAGCACGAGGGAGACGCAACAGAGCTCCCATTTTTCCCGGTTGACCGCATCGAGCACCAGCGAGCCTCCTTCGTCGTTGCGTCGTTCCTCTACTCCCAGTGTCAACCGCAGCACCAAGTCCCGCTCGTTTCAGCTCACCCTATTGAGCAAGCCCCTACCTACATCGCCTGAAACCATCACGCTCCTACTTCCTCTGCTTCAAGGATGAGCCAGGAGCTCATGTTAACCGACTCGAGTTCGGCCGCGCCCTCCCCATCGACTACCATGGCCGTGAACTCACAAGGCCCGGCCGCTCCTGTGTCCAGCGCCCAGGGCCTAGCCACTGTTTGGCCAGACCAAATATGGCCCAACGTGAGCATCCGCCACTTATACCTCTCCCAATGCAATTCCTGCTATGTTGCCCACTGCTCCTGTTCAAGTTTCGGCCTGTTCATTGTTTTTCTGCCGAACGAATTTAGCTATTATCCCAGATTTACTGTTTTACATAAAAACCCTCTAACTTCATCCATATAATAACTCATGAACTATGCATCATATGTAAAAACTGCATATATGTAAAATGCTTAGAATTTTGTCTACTTTCATAATATGCCACTTGCATC
The DNA here is from genome assembly GCF_002162155.2 of Triticum dicoccoides. Lineage (NCBI taxonomy): Eukaryota > Viridiplantae > Streptophyta > Magnoliopsida > Poales > Poaceae > Triticum > Triticum dicoccoides. The sequence goes on from NC_041392.1 coordinate 354,545,795, forward strand.
TATGTTTAAAATGTTTAAATTGCTTTTTGCATTAATTTGCTAAATGACATGTTAAAATGGTTTAATTCATAACTAAATAACCGTAGCTCCGAATTAAATAAACTTTATATGTAAATGTGGTAGAAAAATGCATAGTTTAACATGGTGCACTTACTTTGCATGTTTAACAACTCTAAAATTATGTGTAGGGAAGAACAGTAGCAATCTAAAAATATGCATATGAGGGTTTTCCGGAATTGTTGTTTGGTGTTCCGGCCTCATTTAAACTTGATTATATAGTTAGATTACTTATGTTTCACCTCTTGCCATGTTAACCAACATTTAATCTTGTCTTGTTCATAAAAAAGAGCGAACTAAATAATTGAACATGGCGCTTCATCAATATGCAACTCGTTGCATATTGAGCTCCACTAATTTGTAGTGTTGTTTGTTGCACTTTGCCATGCCATGAATCATTAAACTGGACATGCATCATACTTGGTTGTGCATCATGCCATGTTTATGTGTTGTGTGTTTACCGTGTTGGTTGCTTCTTTCTGGTGTTGCTTCTTCTTGATAGTTCCGGTAATGTTGCGATTGTGAGGATACATTCGACTACGTGGGTTCGTCTTCTTTATGGACTCGATCTTCTTCCTAGCAGGATTTCAGGCAAGATGACCGTCACCCTGGATCTCACTGCTATCATTGCTATGCTAGTTGTCTCAGTGATATCGCGATGTTGCACTACCTACCACTTGTTTATCAAGCCTCCCAAATTGCCATGTTAGCCTCTAATCTTTTTCACCGTCCTAGCAAACTGTTGTTTTGCTATGTTACCGCTTTGCTAAGCCCCTCTTATGGTATTGCTAGTTGCAGGTGCAGTTGCAGGTTGTTCCATGTTGGGACATGGATATCATGGGATATCACAATATCTCTTATTTAACTAATGCATCTATATACTTGGTAAAGGGTGGAAGGCCCGACCTTTTGCCTGGTGTTTTGTTCCACTCTTGCCGCCCTAGTTTACGTCATACCGGTGTTATGTTCCTTGATTTTGCGTCCCTAACACGGTGAGGGGTATGGGGCCCTCTTGACAGTTCACTTTGAATAAAACTCTTCCAGTAAGGCCCAACATTGGTTTTACCATTTGCCTAATAACATCGAAAACTTTCATAGGGACCGGCTAGCACCCGAGGACTCTTAATCAACCCCCGGGCCAATGATTCGCATGAGTGTTGGTCCAAACTGGGCGATGTCCGGTGCCCCCTGGGCAACCAGGGTCTTAGCCAACCCGAAGGCTTGCCCATCTGGTGTACCCTGAGAACGAGATATGTGCGACTCCTATTAGGTTAGGTCGGTGCATCGGGAGCTCTTGCTGGACATGTTTTACCATTGTCGAAATGTCTTGTGCAACGGGATTCCGAGTCTGATCAGAGGGTCCCGAGATGGTGGATTGTCTCCGCAGATTGTGAGCTTGTCATGGGCTATGTTGGAACACCCCTGCACGGTTTAAACTTTAGAGAGTCGTGCCCGCGGTTATGTGGCAGATGGGAATTTGTTAATATCCGGTTGTAGAGGACTTGAACTAGACTCGATTAAAATACGCCAACCGCGTGCGTAACCGTGACTGTCTCTTTTCGGGTGTGATCGAGAAAAGAACACGGTTGGGTTATGTTTGAACATAAGTAGTCCAAGTTCAATTCTTGATCATTACTAGTTTGCGACAATTTGCGTAGTTTCTAATCTTATTCTTGTACTCGTAAGTTAGCCACAATATAACGCTTAGTCGCTTGCTGCAACCTCACCACTTATCTTTTCCATACCCATTAAGCTTTTCTAGTCTTGATACCCATGGTAATGGGATTGCTGAGTCCTCGTGGCTCACAAATTACTACAGCAACAGTTGCAGGTACAGGTCATGCGATGATCTGATGTGAGAGTGATGCTTGATTGCTTTTGGAGTTCTTCTTCTTCTCCCTCGATCAAGGGATTAGGTTCCGGATCGGGGAGCCTGGGATTTGTAGGGTGGATGTCGTTCTTCTTTTTCATTTGATTTCATCCGTAGTCGGATCCTGCTCTTCTGTATGATGGTTGCTATGTATTGATGAACTATTGTATTCATGTTGTAGCTTATGCCGAGTGTAAGCCTTTATCTTGTATTCTCATCTATTCAGTACATGGTATGTTGTAATGATATCCACCTTGCTATGCGCTCGAAATGCGACTGTGCCCCGATCATGAATTCATCATGTGAGTGGGATAGAATCGCATCTTTGGCGCTAGAAGAAGCTACGCGGGTACGAGTGTATAGAGGTCCGAATCCTTTCTAAGGTAGCCACAATCATCCTTTTGTAGGTCAAGGGGTTACCACAATGGCAAAACAATCATTATCTCATGATTAGATAGCCACAGTACTCTCATACCTAACTCTGCAGACATGACATAGTGCACTAAATGAACCGCTTAGTGTCACATTGTGGCGTGGCCTGGCAAGCCTTGCCGCACCATGCAGCGACCTTCTCGCCTGTCTGGGTGACATGTTTCCTGGATGGGTGTAATTTAGAGCTGTTCTCCTTGGGAAGTGGCTGCCATGTGACAAGTAACGGCCACTTAATCACTTGGGGGCTCGACACCGCACTGATAGGTGACTTGCTTTGCTGTGAGGTGGAGCGGTGGAGCCTTGGCAGGGTGTTCCACCCTCGGCATCCCCGGCAAGCTTGCCATGGCAGTCCTGAGAATTGACCTTGGGGTAACCTCGACCCCGCCAAGCTCGCCTGCCTGGCAAGGGAGGTTTTCCTTGGTGATATCTTGCTCCTTTGGTTGGTCTTGGTCTTCTAGATTTGCCCTTTGATTTCTCAAAGAGCTTATCTCTTCTTCTTGGCCCTGTGTTGGATGATGCAACCTTGCTCTTAAGCCTGTGTATAGTCTGGGCAACATACACCTGGGTTTGTTGCACGGACAGGTACATCTGTCATTGGCAAAGATCCAGGCTTCGACCCTTTCTACGTATGGGGCAATGAGATATCGACGAACCAGCATCAAGTGAGGAAGCTAATAAAGATTGTTAGTAAAATGGGTCAAGAGATGGCAATTAAACTATTTGTTTACACTTTATCCAAGACAACAATGAACTGCAGGATGGTAAGTAAGAACTCTGCATCCTTCTTTTTACTGCCCATAATGAGCTGTGTTAGATGACAATGTCTGAATCTTTTTCCTTTGCAGTAGTTCCTAAAGCAGCTTACTCAAGATTACCTCTGAAACTACATGATTGGTGGGCATGCAAAGGTTAAAATATTTCTACTAAAACACGATGATTATCTAGATGTTTTCATGAAGACCGTGAAGGATGGGCGATCGGCCATCACAAGGGGTTGGACTAGGGTCGTGCGTGCCTTCTGCATGGAGGAGGGCACAATATGGGCATTCTACTTCACCTTGTTCAGCAACCAGAATGTATTTCGCCAATTTCTTTACCGTCTTTAATAGTAAAACTATACAACTGTGGTTCATCATTCTTTATTTGATGCTTATGTAATTCTTGAACATATGTACCTATGAATCGAGTAATGCATTGGTTGTTTGAACCTGATGGATATGAATAAAGCTATAGCATACTTTCAAATTCAAATCCAATACTTTTTGAAATAGAAACAATTAAATTATGGTGAAATTAAGCTATGCAGGTTGTTTCAGCGCACACGGTCAGTAAAACACAAACGTTTGTGATATACACCATAATCTGACACGGTTCACAGAGAGGAAATGTGTGCAAGCATGCACATAGTTGAAGTTTGCAAAGCATGTGTGATGTCAGACAATATCACAAATGGTGCGGGCAAACTGAATGTTTGTGATAGTTGCCTTATCGTACATGATTTGAAACCATGAATTGTTTCTGATGTGGTACGCATCATAAACGTCACCATAGAATAGCATGTGCGATAGTTGTCATGTACGACGATGTTACGATGGTCTGACATTTTGTAATCCTACCCGACACTTGTATGACGATTAGCTAATCTTCTTCATTAGTTATCACATACGGTTTGGAGAAGTGAATGTGTGTGATTATCTGCTTATCATACACATTCTATAATCATGAACCGTTTGTGATGGGCCGTGCATCATAAACGTAGCACCACAGAATACCGATTGTGATGGCCATGCAAGCACAAACGAGTTGCAAGGATGCAGTGTTTGCGTGGCTCCCTATCCACGACGGTTTTTGGGTCATGTGGTAAGGACCCCTCATGCGGAGCATCCTATGGTCATCCCCATGGACCTGCCATCCTCTCACCAAGTTAAAAGAGGACCAATGACACAAGCACGAGCTAGAGCCCTTGAGACCGAGGCGACATCTTTCCTTAGTACTATTCCATATGATCCACTCGAGACATGGTTACTACCTATGTCCGAAATGTTGTGCATTATTAGGTACCAAGAAGGCCCTCTCGAAGATGCACATGAAGATGGACAAGTCCCCAAGTAGAAGGATGAAGAGGAACGGCGGAAGGAACCCAAGAAGTCCTCAGGACCCGGACATCCGGCCACAAGCCCCGGACATTCGGCCCCTGGAACATCATCCACAGCCGCCACCATCTAGTCAAGGCTACAGGTCTCGGACATCCGGCCCAATCCCGGACATTCGGCCCATCCCGGACATCTGGCCCGAGGCCTGGAAATCCGGCTCCTCTTATCCAAAGAGCAACCAAATTGGCCAAGTCAGCCCGGACATCCGGCCAGGCTCCGGACATCCAGCCCATCGCGAGCAACCGGACATTCGGCCACCAGCCCAGAAATCTGGACCGCACCTGTCTAGAGAGCACCGAAGCTAGACCCTGCCAGCCTGGGCATCCGGCCCCTCCCCAGACATCCGACTCCTCGTGAAGGCCCGGACATCCGATCTGACTCTCGGACGTCCGGCTCCGCTTGTCTGCGCACAGTAAAGGGCCGAGGCCCATGTATCCCTTCGCCCCCTTAGACTATATATACCCCTTCTCCTCCTTCTTTCTAGGGTTAGCAAAGGCCTAGCTCATTTGAGAGATAGAGCTTTGCTCATCTGCTTGATACCTCCTCTATCAAAGTTCAAGACCTCTACGGAGAAGATCCCCCAAGTGGATTCAAGACCCCTCACGGGAAGACCCCTCAATACCTCCTCACGGAGAAGAACTACGGCCTCTTGTATCATCTTCTGTTGCGTTTGGATCTTGTATCACTCTCTATGTTCATGGATCTAGCACATGTGTTGTCGGGGGAAACGACACCTATGGGATCACTGGGGTCCCTTTTTTGCTACAGTTGGCAGGCTCGGGGTTGTGCAAAGAGTGGGTCCAGAAGCCAGCACGAGGATCGTTTACCCAGGTTCGGGCTGCAAGGATGTGTAATGCCCTAGTCCTGCTTTGGTGTATATTTGAGTGTTCTTGAGTTCTTGAACTAGCTACGATGCATGCGTCGTCCAAAAGATCAGAATCCCCTCTCAATACGTCGCGGGCCTCCTTTTATAGTCAAAAGGAGCTGCCACAATGGCACACATGAGGTGGAAAGGTATACAGTGTACGAGCTTATCGCCTGTCATCACAGGACAAAGTGCATTCAATGCACTACTTAGGTGTCCACTTGCTTTATCGGGGCGGTAACGAGGCCCGCCCCGTCCGTCACCGCTCCGCCTTACTCCGACACGCGTCTAGGCCAACGAGGCATGCAGTGCCACGCAAGCTGGCAGGCTACTGAGTTGGCGTGGTGGTAGGGTATCCACGAAGATCTGCATGCCGCCACGCTGGTGCTTGGCGGGTTGGATTAGTATCCACGTACTACCACGTGGGTACTTGCTTCAGTTTTTGGGTTAGCCGCTGAGTTGGGGCGGCAAGGTCTTGCCACGGTCCCGCGTATATTCCTGGCAAGTGTCTTCATGGGGTCTTGTAAACGCCCCCGACAAGAGTCTTGCCGGGGCCTTGCGAGCATCTTTGGTAGGGAGCCTTGCCGGGGCCTCGTGGGCATCCTCGGGAAGGAGTCTTGCGGTTGTCTTGTCTTCTGGTCATCATCTAGTCTTGTGGACTCTGTCTTCACAAAGATTTGCATGCCACCATGGAGGTGCCTCCCGATCCTCGGTTCCAAAGTGGCCGATGGTGTTGGAACCCTTGGGCTCAAGGGTGGCGGCTCTGCTGGTGTCGGGTAAGTTGCCCCGTCAAGGCTCTTGCCGGGGCGCCGAGGCCGCCATGGCAAGGGACTTGCCGGGGGATTCCACCTCGCCCTCCTGCTCTTCGTGTTTCTGGCTTGGCGTTGTTCTGGTTGTCTTTGCACTTCTACTTCCTTCCTTCTAGCTATGGCGAACTTTAGTCTAAACAAAACTTGAAGTCTAAATGACTCCCTAAGGGTTGCATATATGGAGGAAGAGGGGGGGAATTTCGTGTCCCTTGGAGTAGGGGTCCGAAACCAACCTTAACTCTTGTTTCCCCACACATACGGACTCTAAAAACAGCCTATACTTAAGTATTTCGAAAATACATGGGCCTGGCCCAATAATAAGGTGACGCAACACCTAGAATAGCCTATGGACAAAATTTATGAAGTGGCATCTTGTACATTTCGTCCAAGGCTTCATGCACTCCTTATGGTTGCTTCAAAGTCCTGAAATCATCACTTGTAACTCCGTTCTGGATCCCCTTGCGCATGCCATCATCTCCATGCTTGGTCTTGCTCCAGTGTTCATCCCTCTTATCCATGCCAGGCCCTTCATTTATAAGCAAAACAAATGTATCCAGTTTAGGCAGCATCATATTCTCATGAACATTAGAATCATTACCAAGAAACAAAAGTACCTGATAATTTAATTGGCGTGCGTGAGCTCTAGTAATTGGTCCAGTATGTATAGCAGCAGGGGCTGTGGGTGTAACAATGGTATTGATGTACTCATCATCCTCCCCTTCTTGAAATGAAGTCGTCCTCGACGGAAGCTCATCTTCCTCACCAAAATAAGGCTTCAAATCTGCAATGTTAAAAGTGGGACTGGCCCCAAAATCTATAGGGAGCTCAAGTTTATATGCATTATCATTTATTTCCTCTAACACCTTAAAAGGACCATCAGCACATGGCATTAGCTTTGAGTTGTGCAAATTAGGAAATCTATCCTTACGCAAATGTAACCAAACAAGATCTCCAGGTGCAAACACAACATGTTTTCTACCCTTATCTCCAGCAAGTTTATATTTAGCATTCATACGCTCAATGTTTTCCTTAGTTAACTCATGCATTTTTAAAATCAATTCAGCACGTTCTTTAGCATCAAAATTAACCTTCTCTGAAGATGGAAGAGGCAACAAATCAATAGGTGCACGAGGTAGGAAACCATACACAATTTCAAAAGGGCACATCTTAGTAGTAGAATGCAATGAATGATTATAAGCAAATTCAATACGAGGCAAGCATTCTTCCCTCATTTTCTATCATTCTTCAAAACAACCCTAAGCATAGTAGACAATGTTATATTGACTACTTCAGTTTGTCCATCAGCTTGGGGGTGACAAGTAGTACTAAAAAGAAGTTTAGTCCCCAACTTAGCCCATAAAAATCTCCAAAAGTGGCTAAGACATTTAGTATCACGATCTGAAACAATAGTATTTGGCACACCATGCAAGTGAATAATTTCACGAAAGAACAAATCAACAACATTAACAGCATCATCGCTTTTATGACATGGTATAAAGTGTGCCATTTTCGAAAATCTATCCATGACAACAAATATGCTATCCCTCCCCTTCTTTGTTCGAGGTAAACCTAAAACAAAGTCCGTAGATATATCCTCCCAAGGAACACTAGGTACAGGCAAAGGCATATATAAACCATGAGGATTGAGTCGTGACTTAGCTTTTTGACATGTAGTGCAGCGAGCAACAAAACGCTCAACATCCCGTCTCATGCTTGGCCAAAAGAAATGTGTAGCAAGTATATCCTCCGTCTTCTTGATGCCAAAGTGTCCCATTAATCCTCCTCCATGTGCCTCCTGCAACAACAAAAGATGAAAGGAGCTAGCTGGAATGCATAGCTTGTTAGCACGAAACACAAATCCATTGTTAAGAACGAACTTGTTCCAAGTTCTCCCTTCCTTAAAATTCTGCAATACATCTTTAAATTTAGCATCATGAACATATTGATCTTTGATGGTCTCCAAACCAAATATTTTAAACTCAAGTTGTGAAAGCATAGTATAATGATGAGACAATGCATCAGCAATAACATTTTCTTTACCCTTCTTGTGTTTAATGACATAAGGGAAAGTCTCAATGAATTCAACCCATTTAGCATGTCTATGGTTCAGTTTTGCTTGACTTTTAATGTGTTTCAAAGATTCATGATCAGAATGTATAACAAATTCCATGGGCCATAAATAATGTTGCCATGTTTCTAAGGTCCGAACAAGAGAATATAATTCTTTATCATAAGTAGAATAGTTCAGACTAGGCCCACTCAAATTTTCAGAAAAGTATGCAACAAATTTGCCATCTTGTAATAACACACCTCCTAATCCAATTCCACTAGCATCACATTCAAGCCCAAAAGTCTTACTAAAATCAAGAAGTTGGAGTAAAGGAGCATGTGTCAACTTATCTTTCAATAACGTGAAGGCTTCTTCCTGTGCGGTACCCCAAACAAAAGGCACATCCTTCTTTGTAAGCTCGTTGAGAGGTGCAGCAATGGTGCTGAAATCTCTCACAAAACGCCTATAGAAACCAGCAAGGCCAAGGAAACTCCTCACTTGTGTGAGCATTTTGGGCTGCGGCCAACTCTCAAAAGCTTAAATCTTGGCTTTATCAACTTCAATTCCCTATGGAGTAACAACATAGCCAAGAAAAGATACTCGGTCGATGCAAAAGGTGCACTTCCCATGGTTACCAAACAGACGTACATCACGTAGAGCAATAAAAACAACACGTAAATGTTCCAAATGTTCTTCCAAAGATTTTCTATAAATCAATATGTCATTAAAGTAAACTACCACAAATCATCCAATGAAAGCACATAAAACTTCGTTCATTAATCTCATGGAAGTGCTAGGTGCATTAGTTAACCCAAAAGGCATGACTAACCACTCATATAATCCAAACTTAGTTTTAAGGCTGTTTTCCATTCATCTCCCAATTTCATACGAATTTGATGGTATCCACTACGCAAATCAACTTTGGAGAATATTGTAGAGCCACTCAATTCATCAAGCATATCATCTAGCCTAGGAATAGGATGATGATAATGAATAGTAATATTATTAATGCCTCTACAATTAATGCACATATGCAACTTACCATCCTTTTTCGGCACTAAAATGATAGGAACAACACAAGGACTAAGGGATTCGCGTATATAACCTTTGTCGAGCAGATCTGATGGAGGGCCATGTCGGAGACCGGCCCCGATAGTTTTATGTCTGGCTGCATGGGCGAATGTGCGGCCGTCTTCGTCTCCCCACTCCGTTTGCTCGGGAGATGGAGCTTGATCCGCCTCAGGCTCTGAGGTTGCACATGAGGGGCTGCGGGAATGGAAACATGCAGGTTGACGTCGACTTCCCAGCCCCTCCCGTTATGTATCTCTACCGTGGATGGAAGGCCTTCACCCGTGACCATAGCCTGTCGGAGGGGCTCGTCCTCCAATTTAAATTGATGGAGGACGGCCTGCTCTCCATCAAGGTCTTCGGGCTCATGGGAACTCACTTGAGGTGTTGCGTGGAGAGCTCCTCTGATGGCGAACCCTCCTCCTTGAGCGGGAGTGACGAGGAGGGCAGCGACAGCGACGACGAGGGCGTCCAGTGGGAGGACGTCGACTCCGACTGACCGCTCGACCCCCCTCCCTCGGCCCCGCGCCCTGCCGAGGGTCTTCCTCGTCAAGCTCTCCATCAGCGTTCTCTTTTTGCCTTCACCAGCCGCACCTGGGAGCAAAGGGGCAAGAATGGAGATCACGGGGAACCTATCTTTTCCCTTAAATTGTAGGCACTTGCCAAATCTTAATTTCTATATAATGTAATCTCTTGAGCCCATGCTTGTATCCTATAACCTTTGTACTTGCATCAACATATTAATGAAAAAGTCTAGTCCTTCCTGTAACTCGTGCACGTGTACGTTCGTGCAGAGGCGAAACGCCTTCTTAGTGTAAGTAAACGAATCCTTCCGGCAAGCCACCTTGTCGGCACCCCTTGCGCCTGCCGGAGAATCACATCTGCCGGGTTACAGAAAAAGGGCCCAGCCCCCCGCCCATCTCTTTTTGACAACGGTCACCACGACCATTCTGACCAAAGCAGCGTTCGAGTCAGAAATGGGAGCCCCCGAGTCCTTAAAGACGAGTGGCAAGGCTTTCTAATGCACAAGTCACAGGTTATAAATATGAATGGGCAAGAGGTAAACTTTATCTGTTTGGTTTGCCCGGGATCGACGTGCCAGGCGGTCTTCTCAACTTCTTGCCGGAGCCAGGTCCTCGGTGGGATCGCGCATCTTTGCCGTGACTGGATAGAAATGAGGACAAAAGCACGGAACCTCGGTGGTCCACTAACATTTACTGGAATCAAAAAGCAGTAGAATACCCTGGACAAGCATGCATATACGTATATACACAAACATGGAAATCGAGGGGAAACTATACCATACTAAGTGATTCCTCCATTGGCTCCACTTCCGGCCACTTTGTGAACTTGTCGATCGCGACGTACAAGTACTCAAGCCCCCAGCAGCACGGGGAAAGGGGCCTAGTATGTCGAGATCCCAGACTAAAAATGGCCAGGAAAGAGGGATTGTCTAAAGATCTTGGGCGGGTTGGTGAAGCTTCTTTGAATGGAACTGGCACGCTTCACACTTGGTTACTAGTGTAGTTGCATCCCGGAGGGTGGTGGGCCAGAAGAAACCTTGCCGGAACGCTTTGCTGACCAGAGCCCTTGACCCTATGTGGGAGTGAAACATGCCTCCATGTATCTCTGCCAGCAGCCTCAGTCCGTCCTCTCGAGGAATGCACTTCAATTTCACACGGTTCGGTCTTCTCCTATAGAGTGCATCATCCACGAACTGGTACCTGCTGGACCAACGGGGAGATCTCCTGTTTGGAGGAAACGGACAGTGGGCTGCGCCCATGCCAAAGCATGGGGCTCGACGGCAAGGGCTAAAGGCTCATCTTCGACTGTAAGGGCAGCTGCTTCTATGGCCAGGGCATGAGGTCCTGCCGAGGGTTGCCGCTCTCCGGGGAGTTTGGGACCCCCGGCAACGTCCTCGCCGGTAGCTCCTGGCAGCTCAACGGGAAAGTACTTGTCGGGGCCCGCCTTCCTTCGTTTGTTCTATCCTGCTGATGGTTCAACGGATGGGTGAGTTAGCTGAAGCACAAAGTTACCTGGTTCCATAGGCAACTTAAGGGCAACACGCTTTGACAGGTTGTAGGCAATGCCGTTCTCCGCTTGCGGGACATGCTCTGGTTGCAATCCGTCAAAGCGCTCTTCTAACTTCCTCACTTCATCCACATAGGCCTCCATCAACAGGCTCTGGTGGTCCTTGTTTACTTGCTTGACGACGAGTTGTGAATCACCTCTGATGATGAGCTTTCTGATTCCAAGGTATGCCCCGATCCTGAGACCGGCCAACAACCCCTCATACTCCACTGTGTTGTTCGTCAATTTTTCCCAGGGAAAGTGCATCTGGATTACGTACCTGAGGCGCTCTCCGGTGGGCCCAACGAGCAACACGCTGGCACCAGCACCTTGGAGTGAGAAAGCTCCATCAAAGTACATAATCCACTCACTGCTCGTCTCCTTGCCGGGAAGGGTGGTCTCTTGAATCTCCTCGTCGGGCGTTGCAGTCCATTCTGCTATGAACTCTGCCAGGGCTTGGCTCTTGATTGTTGAAGTACTTTCAAACTTGAGGCCAAAACTCAACAGCTCCAACGCCCACTCCACAATCCTCCTGGTCGCGTGTGGGTTGTGCAAGATTCGTTGCAATGGGAGGCGCGTGATGGCGGTGATTTCATGTGCTTGGAAATAGTGGCATAGCTTTCTCGAGGCCATGAGGAGGCTGAAAACTAACTTCTGCATACCGGAATATCTTGACCAGGCCCCCTGCAAGAGGGAACTAACAAAATAGACTGGGTGTTGCACCATCTTCTTCTTCTGTCCCACTTTGCTCATCTGCTCAAACTCCGCCTTGCCGGGATCGGATCTTGCCAGGGGTTCTGTCTTGTCAGCGCCAGACCCTGCCGGGGATGGCCCCGACCCGCCACCCGATGGCTCTGCTGCTACTGCTGCCTCTTCCTCGAGTTCCCTCTGTGCCACCAGCGTGGCACTGACCACTTGATTCGTTGCTGCCAAGTATAGCAGCAATGACTCTTGCGGCTTGGGTTCGACTAGTATCGGCGTGGAGGAGAGATACCTCTTCAAATCTTGTAGTGCGGCCTCTGCCTCCGGAGTCCACCTTACTGGACCCGCCTTTTTCAAAACTCTGAAAAAGGGGCGGGCGCGCTCAGCAGATTTGGATATGAATCTACTTCGGGCGGCAACACAGCCAGCGAGCCTACGAATGTCTTTGAACCGCTTCGGTGCCTCAATCTACTCGATCGCCTTGATCTTGTTGGGATTTGCTTCAATTCCGCGCTGAGACACAAAGAAGCCAAGAAGTTTGCCGGACGGGACACTGAACATGCACTTCTCTGGGTTGAGCTTGAGGTTGATCCTACGCAGGTTCGAAAATGTTTCTTCTAGGTCTTGTACGAGCGTGGCCCTGTCCTTGGTTTTGGCCACTATATCATCCATATAGGATTACATATTTCTATGTAGTTGGGGCTCAAAACCAATTTGGACCCCTCGGGCAAACGTTGAACCAGCACTCTTCAACCCGACTCCGTACAAAATAGTAAGTACCACATGGGTTGATGAACACGGTCTTCTCTTCGTCTTCTTTCATCATGAAGATCTGGTGGTATCCTGAATAGGCGTCGAGGAATGACAGCAGGTCACACCCGGCAGTGGAGTCTACAATCTAGTCGATGCATGGCAAAGGTAAAGGATCCTTCGGATAGGCTTTATTGGTATGTGTGTAATCAATACACAGCCTCCACTTCCCATTTGCCTTACGCACCACCACCGGTTTGGCCAACCACGTGTGGTGGAGTACTCCTCTAACTAGGCCTGCCGCCTCCAACTTCCTGATCTCTTCTACGATGAACACTTGTCGCTCCAAAGCTTGCTTCCTGACCTATTGCTTGACGGGCCGCGCATGAGGACAGACAGCTAGATTATGCTCAATCACCTCCCTGGAAACCCCGGGGATGTCGGATGCTTGCCATGCAAACACATCGACATTCGCTTGCAGGAAGGTGACGAGCGCGCTTTCCCATTTGATGTCGAGGGCGGAGCTTATGGAGAAAGCTCCGCCCGTGCCGTCCTCCTTGAGGGACACCTTCTTGGTCTCTGGTGGTGCAGCTTTGGACTTCTTGCTCTTACCGGTGGTGCTCTCTGGAACGTCCTCAACAGGAGCATAGCACTCCGAAGAGGTGCGCTTGCTGGAGTGGGTGCAAGAGGTCTCGTCGGAAGAGATCTTGTCGAAAGCGGTCTTGTCTGGAGCTCCAGCGGCAGGGGCAAGTGTCTTTGCGGCAGTTGCTGCAACTGCCTCTCGGTAAAGTTGATCGGCGCAGATGAGCGCATCTTTCTTGTCGGAAGGGACGGTGATGATGGTCAGCGGCCTTGACATCTTTAACATGTTGCAGGCGTAGTGGGACGCCGCCATGAACTTGGCCAGCACTGGGCAGCCAAGGATCCCATTGTATGGCAAGGGGATCTAGGCGACATCAAAGACGGTCTTCTCCATCCTATAGTTCAGCTCGCCTCCAAACATAACAGGCAGCATGATTTTACCTTTAGGCTGGCTACTTCCTGGGATGACCCCTTGAAACGTGCCCGTCTCTTCGAGGGCTCCATCAGGAATCTGCAGCTTCTTGATCACAGTGGGCGCGATCAAATTCAGACTGGCCCCACTGTGAACCAGCACTTTCGTCACCATGAGGTTGCATATCATTGGCGATACCAACAATGGAAACACCCGACCGTAGTTGTGCGATCATGGTGATCCTCGGTGTCGAAAACGATGGGCGTGCGGGACCACGTCGGGGGCTTCTAGGTACCAAACGATGGCTCTGCTGCAGCGACCTCCCGTGCCCACTACTTCACCTGGCGGTGTGAGCTGTGCAACGAGGCGCCACCGTCGACACACAGGGCCTCTGCAGCCTTCTGGAACTCGTGCTCACCGAACTGGTCGTCCTTGTCGTGATCGTCATCCTCCTCTTTCTTGTCGCGGCCCCGGGCGGGCCTCTCTTATTGGTTATCTTTCCCGCGGCGACCACCTTGGCCGCCACGCTTCTTGCCAGATCCCTCAACACCATCATGACCTTTCTCCTCTTCTCTCCTTTCATATTTAGCCTTCTGCTTTTCGACAAGCAGCTCAACCTGTCGGCAGTTGTGGAGGTCATGGCGCTTGGTGTGGTGGATCTTGCAATACTGCTTGTCGGAGCCTCCTGGCTTTGCCGGTAGCCGCCAGGGCCAAGCAGGCGGCGCACCCGGCAACCTCCTTTCCTGGGTCGTCAGCCTTGGCCTTTTTGGCAGCGCCGATCTCGCCGAATTCCTCAACGGCAAGCACAGTCTTGCCCTTGCGCTTCCTGTTGCGGCGCCGGCCCTTCTTCGTCGGAGCGGCGGAGTCTACGTCTGTGGAGTCGGTTTCTGCACCAGGGTCCTCGTCGGGGTACTTCCTCCCCTCTTCAGCTCGAGCACATCTATCGTCCAGAACTTAAAGTTCGGCCACATCCTTGACCTTGTTCATCACCAACTCCTCGCGCATCTTGCGGTTGCGCACATTCTGATGGAATGCGCTGATAACTGCAGCGGGATGAACATCTAGGATGTTTTACTGCAACCGGCTGAACCTTTGTATGTACTTGCGCAGGTTTTCTCCTTCTTTCTGGGGGATGATGTGCAAATCGCTTGCTTGGCCATGAGCTTGGTGGCCTCTAGTGAAGGCGCCAACAAACTCATGACACAAATCCGACCAAGTAGAAATGGAATCCACTGGCAAGTGCATCAACCACGACATGACGTTGGGTTTGAGTGCCAATGGGAAGTAATTGGCAAGCACCTTGTCGTCATGGGATCCAGCAGCATGCATCGCGATGGTGTAGATGTTGAGGAACTCCTACGGGTGGGTGTTGTCGTTGTACTTATCGCCAACATCAGGCTTGAACGTGTGGTGGGAGGGCCACTGGAACTGCCGCAGCTCTCGGGTAAAGGCTGGACAACCCACCTCGTAAGGCAGGTCGCCAGGGCCACCTAGCGCCGGGTGGTCCATAGTAGGCCCCGCACGCCGATCTGACTGATGGCGCGTCTCCCGTCGTCATTCGATGGTAGTTCGAGCGTCTTCCTGGGCTCGTTCTTGAAGGACGTGACGTTGGTCGCGGTGGGTTTGCGGGTCGGACGACGCGGTGGAAACGTTGTCACTGACGTCGGGTCGACGGGCCGGTGGCTATTGTTGCGGTCGCAGTGGGGGAGAGTGCACCGTGGTCACAGCGTCTATGACCCCTCCACCGCCAACACGCGCCGGCTCGTCAGGACACCGGTGCGCGGTTCGTGTCAGGAGCGGCTCGTCTTTATTGGCGAAGCTGACAAGGCTTCGGATGGTGGCTCCCCACTCGTCGAGCTTCTCCATAGCGGGGGGAAGTCGAGGAGCAGCTGCACACGCGCCAGCGCTTCTGCTGGCGTAGGCGGTGATGAGATCTCCATAGACCATGATGCGCTGTGACATCTAACCAGGTTAGAAGGGGCTCGGTCACGATCTCGTGGTCGCACGCTGGCCTGGTTCATCCTGCGAGTGGTGCATAGGACTCTTTCCGCGGCGGTGCCCAGGGGCTCCGGCATCGTGGTGTTGCTAATCGCGCGCGGCCTGGGAAGGGCGTGGTGCGGGCACCAGCTGGGGTGCCATAGAGACTGTGCCACCAGTGGGCAGCACGGCCCCGCCCCGGAGCCAGCGGCGCGCGGCTCACCTAGCTCCGATCACCAGAATGTCGTGGACGCTCGCGGTCCACGTCTTCGGCTCCATCAATCGGTACCCGGTCGTCTGCTCGTGCTGGCGCGGACGGGCCGGCCTCGGACGAACCGATCGCCATGATCCCCTTTCTCTTGGGGGCCATGGTGATGATGAAGTCGATGTGCTAACCTTCAAACCGGATTTTCACAACTGCGCGCCCCCTACCTGGCGCGCCAGAGATGTCGGGGGAAACGACACCTATGGGATCATTGGGGTGCCTTTTTGCTAAGGTTGGCAGGCACGGGGTGGTGCAAAGAGCGGGTCTAGAAGCCAGCACGAAGATAGTTTACCCAGGTTCGGGCCGCAAGGATGTGTACTACCCTAGTCCTGCTTTGGTGTATATTTGAGTGTTCTTGAGTTCTTGAACTAGCTATGATGCGTGCGTCGTCCAAAAGATCTGAATCCCCTCTCAGTATGCCACGGGCCTCCTTTTATAGTCAAAAGGGGCTGCCACAATGGCACATAGGAGGTGGAAAGGTACACAGTGTACGAGCTTATCGACTGTCATCACAGGACAAAGTGCATTCAATGCACTACTTAGGTGTCCACTTGCTTTATCGGGGCGGTAACGAGGCCCCTCCCGTCCGTCGTCGCTCCGCCTTACTTTGACACGTGTCCAGGCCAATGAGGCATGCAGCGCCATGCAAGCTGGCAGGCTGCTAAGTTGGCGTGGTGATAGGGTATCCACAAAGATCTGCATGCCGCCACGCTGGTGCTTGGCTGGTTTGATTTGTATCCACGTACTGCCATGTGGGTGCTTGCTTCAGTTGGTGGGTTGGCCGCTGACCTGGGGCGGCGTTGGGGCGGAAAGGTCTTGCCGCTATCCCGTGTATATTCCCGGCAAAGGTCTTGCCAGGATCTTGTGAATGCCCCCGGCAAGAGTCTTGCCGGGGCCTTGCGAGCGTCTTCGGCAGGGAGCTTTGCCAGGGCCTTGTGGGCATCCTTGGCAAGGAGTCTTGTGATTGTCTTGTCTTCTGGTCATCATCTAGTCTTGTAGACTCTCTGTCCTCACAAAGATTTGCATGCCACCATGGAGGTGCCTCCCGAGGCTCGGTTCCAAAGGGGTCGATGGTGTTGGAACCCTTGGGCTCAAGGGTGACGGCTCTGCTGGTGTCGGGCAAGTTGTCCCGGCAAGGGCCTTGCCGGGGGAGTCCACCTTGCCCTCCTGCTCTTCGTGTTTCTGGCTTGGCGTTGTTCTTGTTGTCTTTGCACTTCTACTTCCTTCCTCTGCCCCGCTAGGTGTGGCCACAGGCGCGGCTCCAACTGCCCGCGCAGAAGTAAAGTGGTACAAAATAGGACACCGCCTTTTGTGCACTGACAGTTGTGATCGTTTCTCATTGATTTGAGTGTTTTCTCTCGTTTTCACCTCGTGTTTCCCCTCATGTTCTTCATAGGATCCTCTCCCATCATGAAAGATCAGCCCTAGGGTTTCCACCCTATATCATATTGGTATCATGTGTCGGTGCAACAAAACCTGCTGTGTGTTCCCCTGACTGTACACAGGCTCAACAACAAGGTTACAACAATTGAGACAAGGCCAAGCAGAAGAGATAACTTTTTGAGAAATAAAAGGGCAGATCAAGAAGACCAAGAAAAGGCAAATGAGCGAGATATCACTAAGGAAAAACCTCCCTTACCTAGCAGGCGAGCCCGGTCAGGTCAAGGCTGCACCGAAGACAAGTCTCAAGACTCCCCCGGCAAGATTGCCTGGGGCAACGAGGGCGAATCACCCCGCCAAGGCTCCACCGCTCCACCTCACAACAACGCAAGTCACGTATTAGTGTGGTCTCGAGCCCCCAGGTGGTTAAGTGGCTGTCATTTGGCATGTGGCAGCCATTTCTGAGGAAGAACACCTGTAAATGACACCTGTCCAGAGGCATGTCACGTAGATAGGCGAGAAGGTGGTTGAATAGCACGGCAAGGCTTGCCGGGCTACACCCACGGTGTGACACTAAGGGGTGCATTTAATGCGCCTTGTCTTGTCTGCAGAGTTTGGTATGATAGCACTATGGCTATCTAATCACCGGATAATGAATGTTTTGCCACTGTGGTAACTCCTTGACCTATAAAAGAAGGGCCGTGGCAACCTTAGAAAGGTTTTGGGCCCTTGTACTCTCATACGCGTGTAGCTGCTCTTGGCCCGAGGCGACCCTGCCGGGCTAGAGCACTCCGCCTCCATTACGGTCCTTTCATCAATCCACCAAAGCAATAGTAGAGTTTTATTCCTCGTGGCAGCCCGAACCTAGGTAAAATCTCCTCATGTCATCACTGTCGTGCTGCTCTATGGCCTCCGCTCTTTGTGCAACGTGCCCTTCCCCCTTGCCGAACCACAAGGGGCTGATGGACCCATAGGTGGCCGTGTTAAACCATGCCATCTTTGGCATGCCAGGTAGGGGGAGCGCTGGTGGGAACCCAAGGGTGTAAGCAGCGCATCATCTTCATTATTGTCTTCTTTGTTGTGATGACCCGAGACCGACGCTCCAGAGGACTTCCATGGATTCTGAGTTTCGCCGTGTGATTTATTTGTTTGTTGCGTTCATCATCTCATCATCCGCATTGCATCTGCATGTTTTCATAAAACTTGCATCTGTTCATAGTTGCCGCGTCCCCCCTTGCCTTCGTTGACCGTTCCGAGACCAACCGGGTTTTCGATTCCATCTTGTCAAACCACCTTGCCTCTCTGCATAGTGCACAGACCCCCCTCGCTTGCTTGTCCGAAACTTTCCCGAACCCGAACCGGGTTGTTGTTACTGGTGGGTCCGGATCATCCTCGAACATCCCCAAACATCATTGATTCTTTCATGGACTCTCCTAGTCTACTCTTTCTCGACCGTCCAATCTCGATTTGGTGATCCAAAATTCCCCCTTTCAATATATATAGACCACCACTAACCAAATGTAGATAAACCCCTAATCTCTAGGGATCCTACCCTAGCGCCGCCACCTTCTCCCTCGGGATCCCTCCCCGATCCCCTCGATTCAGCGAGCCAGCGCTGCCGCCCATCTTCTCCTCAATTTCAGCGCCGCCTAGTCGCCGCCTCCACCTGCCTTCCTTGATCCACCCTGCCCCCTGCTTCCCTGAGCCCATGCAGCCCTGCCCCGAGCACCCCCGCAAGCAGCGGCAGCTCCGGCGAGCCCTACCGTCGGTGACCCCCACAGGAACCCTCTCCTTCCTCCCCTGCTTCTTCTCCCTTCCCAATATTTCTCCCCCTCCTCTCAACATCTCAGTCTTGCCTTTCATAGGAGCTTCTGTCGCCGTGCCATGGATGGCCATGGTGTTCCACGCTATGCCCAATCTCCTCCGCAAGCCTCGCCATCAGCCACCTCGAGCCAACATAGCTCACCGGTGAGCACATCTATCCACCTCGCCTGTTATTCCCTCCTTTTAGTTCCCGTTTCTTCTCCCTGTCTCTCCTCTCTGAACTCTCTCGCTCTCTGTATTTCTTCACAGGAGCACATCCCCAACGTTGGTCCTCGTCGGCAGCACCCTGACGCCATCGGCCTCCTCCGCCAAGTCCTCGCCTGCGTCCTCCCGTCGAGCGTCAGGACGAATGGCAGCAGCTCCAGCCTCGCCTCGGCCCTCCTCGACCTCCTTTGTACCGGATCCGTCCCCCTCGTCCATCCACTCATCGCCGGAGGTCGCCGCCATGCCCTGCATCCCGCATCGCCAGCCTCCGTCCCCTGCTTCATGAACGAGATGGCTAGCGCTGCCCCCACGTTGACTTGGTCCAGCGCCAGCGTGGACGAGTGCCGCGTCGCCTGTGCGAGCCCTCCTCTTCTTCGCCTTCGTCGTGCGATAGAGGCGAAGGTGTCCCGATGTTTCGATGAGATAGATATCGTTTTCTTTGGGAGTCGACTTTGACGATCCTACTACGAACGTGCGAAGACGTCGCGCCTTAGCAATCGCTAAACCAACTTCCGAGGGTTATTGACCACGCCAGAGCACGATCAACCTGACCACGATGGTCTATTTCTTGCGAGCAAACGAAGAGCAAGCAAGAAACTGAGATTGCAATATGGATATTGCGAATAAAAGAGGAAAGCTTTATTGATCAAAGGTGGGGTTCTGTGACATCTTGGTCTGGTCGTTGGACACAAACAAAGTACGCGAAGTTGCAGCTATGGCGAACTTTTAATCTAAACAAAACCCAAAGTCTAAACGATGCCCTAAGGGCTGTATATATGGAGGAAGAGGGGGGAATTTCATGGCCCTTGGAGGATGGGTCTGAAACCAACCCTAACTCTTGTTTCCCCACACATACGGACTCTAAAAACATCCTATACTTAAGTATTTCAAAAATACATAGGCCTGGCCCAATAATAAGGTGATGCAGCACCTAGAATAGCCTCGGGACGAAATTTATGAAGTGGAATCTTGTATATTTCGTCCAAGGCTTCATGCACTCCTTATGGTTGCTTCAAAGTCCTGAAATCATCACTTGTAACTCCGTTCTGGATCCCCTTGCGCATGCCATCATCTCCATGCTTGGTCTTGCTCCAGCGTTCATCCCTCTTATCCATGTCAGGCCCTTCATTTGTAAGCAAAACAAATGTATCCAATTTAGGCAGCATCATACTCTCATGAACATTAGAATCATTACCAAGAAACGATAGTACCTGATAATTTAATTGGCGTGCGCGACCTCTAGTAATTGGTCCAGTATGTATAGCAGCAGCTGGGACTGTGGGTGTAACAATGGTCCTCATCATCCTCCCCTTCTTGAAATGAAGTCGTCCTCGACGGAAGCTCATCTTCCTCACCCAAATAAGGCTTCAAATCTGCAATGTTAAAGGTGGGACTAACCCCAAAATCTACAGGCAGCTCAAGTTTATATGCATTATCATTTATTTTCTCTAACACCTTAAAAGGACCATCAGCATGTGGCATTAGCTTTGATTTGCGCAAATTAGGAAATCTATCCTTACGCAAATGTAACCAAACAAGATCTCCATGTGCAAACACAACATGTTTTCTACCCTTATCTCCAGCAAGTTTATATTTAGCATTCCTACGCTCAATGTTTTCCTTAGTTAACTAATGCATTTTTAAAATCAAGTCAGCACGTTCTTTAGCATCAAAATTAACCTTCTCTGAAGATGGAAGAGGCAACAAATCAATAGGTGCACGAGGTAGGAAACCATACACAATTTCAAAAGGGCACATCTTAGTAGAAGAATGCAATGAACGATTATAAGCAAATTCAATATGAGGCAAGCATTATTCCCACATTTTCTTATTATGCTTCAAAACAGCCCTAAGCATAGTAGACAATGTTCTATTGACTACTTAAGTTTTTCCATCAGTTTGGGGCTGACAAGTAGTACTAAAAAGTAGTTTAGTCCCCAACTTAGCCCATAAACATCTCCAAAAGTGCCTAAGAAATATAGTATCATGATCTGGAACAATAGTATTTGGCACACCATGCATGCGAATAATTTCATGAAAGAACAAATCAGCAACATTAACAGCATCATCGCTTTTATGACGTGGTATAAAGTGTGCCATTTTCGAAAATCTATTCACGACAACAAATATGCTATCCCTCCCCTTCTTTGTTCGAGGTAAACCTAAAACAAAGTCCATAGATATATCCTCACAAGGAACACTAGGTACAGACAAAGGCATATAGAAACCATGAGGATTGAGTCGTGACTTAGCTTTTTGACAAGTAGTGTAGCAAGCAACAAAACGCTCAACATCCTGTCTCATCTTTGGCCAAAAGAAATGTGTAGCAAGTATATCCTCCATCTTCTTGACGCCAAAGTGTCCCATTAATCCTCCTCCATGCGCCTCCTGCAACAACAAAAGACGAACGGAGCTAGCTGGAATGCATAGCTTGTTAGCACGAAACACAAATCCATCGTTAAGAACGAACTTGTTCCAAGTTCTCCCTTCCTTACAATTCTACAATACATCTTTAAATCCAGCATCATGCACATATTGATCTTTGATGGTCTCCGAACCAAATATTTTAAAGTCAAGTTGTGAAAGTATAGTATAATGATGAGACAATGCATCTGCAATAACATTTTATTTACCCTTCTTGTGTTTAATGACATAAGGGAAAGTCTCAATGAATTCAGCCCATTTAGCATGTCTATGGTTCAGTTTGACTTTTAATGTGTTTCAAAGATTCATGATCAGAATGTATAACAAATTCCTTGGGCCATAAATAATGTTGCCATGTTTCTAAGGTCCGAACAAGAGCATATAATTCTTTATCATAAGTAGAATAGTTCAAACTAGGCCCACTCAATTTTTTAGAAAAGTATGCAACAGTTTTGCCATCTTGTAATAATACACCTCCTAATCCAATTCCACTAGCATCACATTCAAGCTCAAAAGTCTTATTAAAATCAGGAAGTTGGAGTAAAGGAGCATGTGTCAACTTATCTTTCAATACCGTGAAGGCTTCTTCCTCTGCGGTACCCCAAACAAAAGGCACATCCTTCTTTGTAAGCTCGTTGAGAGGTGCAGCAATGGTGCTGAAATCACTCACAAAACGCCTATAGAAACCATCGAGGCCAAGGAAACTCCTCATTTGTGTGACCGTTTTGGGCTGCGGCCAACTCTCAATAGCTTCAATCTTGGCTTTATCAACTTCAATTCCCTATGGAGTAACAACATAGCCAAGAAAAGATACTCGGTCGGTGCAAAGGGTGCACTTCCCAAGGTTACCAAACAAACATGCATCATGTAGAGAAATAAAAACATCATGTAAATGTTCCAAATGTTCCTCCAAAGATTTGCTATAAATCAATATGTCATCAAAGTAAACTAGCACAAATCGTCAAATGAAAGCACATAAAACTTCGTTCATTAATCTCATGAAAGTACTAGGTGCATTAGTTAACCCAAAAGGCATGACTAACCACTCATATAATCCAAACTTAGTTTTAAATGTTGTTTTCCATTCATCTCCCAATTTCATACGAATTTGATGGTATCCACTATGCAAATCAACTGTGGAGAATATTGTAGAGCCACTCAATTCATCAAGCATATCATCTAGCCTAGGAATAGGATGCCGATAATGAATAGTAATATTATTAGTGCCTCTACAATTAACGCACATACGTGATGTACCATCCTTTTTCGGCACTAAAATGATAGGAATAGCACAAGGACTAAGGGATTCGCGTATATAACCTTTGTCGAGCAGCTCCTGTACTTGACGCATAATCTCCTTCGTCTCCTCTGGATTGGTATGGTATGGTGCACGGTTGGGTAGCGATGCACCGGGAATTAAGTCAATTTGATGCTCAATCCCTCGAATAGGTGGTAATCCCGGTGGCACGTCTTGTGGGAAGACGTCAGTGAACTCCTGCAAAATGTTACTGACAGCAGGGGGCAAAGAGGAAGGCGCGTCCTCGAATGAAAATAATGCCTCTTTGCATACAACAGCATAGCAAACAGATTTTCTGAAATCTAGCTCATCAATATCAGATTTTGTGGCAAGTAAACATGCACTTTTCATTTTAATTTCAGAAGCAACACTAGATGGTTTATTATTAGGTTTCATTTGTTGCTCAAATTCTTTTGCCACAATCTGATTTTCACTCTTATTTTTCTCCTGTTTTGCTTTATTAGCTCTATTAATATCATCTTTCAAAATGGATTCAGGAGACATAGGAAGCAAAGTAATATGGCTATCCTTATGAACAAGAGTATACTGATTATTTCTACCATGGTGTACAGAATTTTTATCAAATTGCCATGGTCTACCAAGTAATAAGAAACATGCTTGCATGGGTACCACATCACAATCAACATAATCAGCATATGTAGAGATACTAAAATGCACACGAACAGTACGTGTTACCTTAACCTTGTCGCTGTTGTTGAACCATTGGATGTAGTAAGGATGTGGATGCGGTCTTATGGTGAGAGATAGCTTCTCCACCATCTCCATGCTAGCCAAGTTGTTGCAACTCCCTCCATCTATGATGACGCGAACAGAACGTTCCTTCACAACTCCCTTTGCATAGAACAAATTATGCCTCTGATTTTGCTCAACTTGTGTAACCTGCACACTCAAAACATGTTGAGCAACTAAACATTCATACCTGTCAGCATCTTCAGCAGCCATGTATTGCGTCTCATGATCAGAATCCTCTCCACCGTGTTCTTCATGTGTAATAAGAGCCAAAGTCTCCTCATCGTTGTCACTAGCAAACTCATACCGATCATCCTCAGTAGCAATCATCACACGGTGAGATTTGCATTCTCTCGCAAAATGTCCTCTTCCCTAACAACGACGACAAATAATATCACTTGTGTGCCCTGTTGATGCCATGGAAGAAGAAGAGCTCTGCACAGGCCCGGCAGGTGTGCTCTTGACAGATAGTGGTGGTTGTGCCTACTTTCTTGTATCACGACTGGAGGTGGCACCTGATGGAGATGCTGGTGCAGTGGAAGTAGAGGATGCACATGGTGTCCATGATGAAGATCGACCTGCAAAAATGTTAGGTCGCGCCAATGCCTGTTGATCTTGCACTTCACATTCATCTTTACAAGCAAGATGGAATAAATGAGTGATATTAGTATACTCCTTATACTCTAAAATGGTATGAATCTCTCTATTTAATCCACCCATAAAACGTGCAAGCAAAGCTTCATTCTCCTCAACAATACCACATCTAATCATGCTAGTTCATAATTCCTGATAATAATCTTCTACATAATTTTTTCCTTGTCTTAAACGCTGCAATTTTTGAAGTAATTCACATTGATAATATGGTGGAACCCAGCGAGTACGCATAGCATTTTTCAAAGCAGCCTAAGTAGCTGGAATAGGATATAATCTACAATGTTCAGACCACCAAACACATGCAAAACTAGTGAAAGCACAAACAACAGCAGGAACACGTCTCTCCTCGGGATATTGTAAACATGTAAAACGTTGTTCACTTTCTAACTCCCAAGTAAGATATATATCAGGAACATATCTACCCTCAAATGGTGGAATATTCAACTTCAGTTTAGGAAAAGGTCATGATCTCGTACCTCAGGTGGTGGTGCAGCCCTACTTTTGTGATGATATACCTGAGGACGACCTGGTGGTGGTGGTAATGGTGGTTGCACGCAGTTCTGATTTTGATCAACCTTATCCTCGTAATGGTCCTCCACCTCTGCAGTAGCAACAGGAGTGACAGCAACATCAACAACGGCACCAGAATTTTGCAGAGGGTCAATGGGGCCGCGCTGTGCTTGTCCCACTTGATTTGGAAGGCGACGTTGTTATTGTTGTTGTAGAGGTGCGTTAGGTGCAGCCGGTGGTGGTGGTGGAAGACGCGCGAGCAATTCATTAAACTTGTTATCGAGCTTTGTTTCGAACGTCTTCTCCATATCATCTATCTTCTCCATGGCCTCTTCAAATTTGTTTAGCACATCTTGCACCTGTCTACTCATCATTTGATGAAATTATCATGCAACTCCTTATCCTTCATGTTCTCCCAGTCAGTCTCTTCGGCTTGTGATCCTGCCATGGTTAGCAGCAATAGAAACACACAAGAATATGATCCTACATACTACTAACAAGAGGTGGTGGTGGGTGTCACAAATCCGTCAAGCAAATCTCAAATTCTTACTAATTCTTACCTAGCAGCAGGCGGTGATTGGCAACCGTCGTAGTCAAAACTCTCAAAGCTTCGATAGAGCGATTATCAGGGAAAGTCAAACGCACGACGTAGATATATGTGGAGCTGGGAAAGCTTATAATATGGTAGCAAAAAGGGTCAGCAATAATCAATTTAGAGATGCAAAGTTGAATAAACGCTTAACGACGGTACTGTGCTGGTCCTAGGCTAGACCGTGCTAGAGACGCGAGCCTAGAACTCTAACAAAATCATGGCGCTGCACTTAAACAAGGGAAAAGCACACTCTGGAACTTTTTTCCCTTTGTTTTTTTTGGCGCTCCTCTGTTTTTTTTTTGCGTTCCTCTTTTTTTGCGAAAACTCACTATAATGGCGAGTGTCTCAAAACTCTTCCCTCGTCAAACTGACAGGATGGGCATGAAAAAAAATTGACTTTTTTTAGGAAATCAGTGCAGCGACGACGAATAGTGCGACAAAAAATCACTATGATGGCACGTGGCTAAAAAGACTCGGGAAAACCTAAAAATAGGATAGGGAAAAAAATTCCTGTGAAAATTGGCCTATTTTTTTTCGAAACCTACTCGGGCAAGGAAACACGAATCGGAAATTAGACGGATCTCGAAAACAAACCTAATATGAAATGAACTCGGATTGGTGATGGATATATGGTGGTAGGATATGGCAGCTGTGGTGGTATATGGATATGGATTGTGGTGGTATATGGAGACGGATCGGTGGCGTATAAGCGGTGGTGGTAGATGGCAGGGGCAATGATGATGGTGCGGCGGCGGCGTGACAACTTATGACCAGAACTCGAAACTCTAAAAGACTAGACTCTAAGACTAGCAACTAGACAGGACGATGCAACCGCAAATTCAACAAAGCAAAATACCGAAAAGACTATGCAAAGGCTCAGACTGGTTCAGATATGATGAACTAACCCTAATTTTTTTTGTCTTTTTCATGGACTGTAGGTATGAAGAATAGACTCGATCTAAACTACGAAAAACTGTAAAATCTCACCGAGCAACCTGGAAATCTGATACCACTTGATAGAAATGAAGGTGTCCCGATGTTTCGATGAGATAGATATCATTTTCAATGGGAGTCAACTTTGATGATCCGACTACAAACGTGCGAAGACGTCGCGCCTTAGCAATCGCTAAGCCAACTTCCGAGGGTTATTGACCACGCCGGAGCACGATCAACCTGACCACGAGGGTCTATTTCCTGCGAGCAAATGAAGAACAAGCAAGAAACTGAGATTGCAATCTGGATATTGTGAATAAAAGAGGAAAGATTTATTGATCAAGGGTGGGGTTCTGTGACGTCTTGGTCTGGTTGTTGGACACAAACGAAGTACGCGAAGTTGCAGCTATGGCGAACTTTTAATCTAAACAAAACCCAAAGTCTAAACGACGCCCTAAGGGCTATATATATGGAGGAAGAGGGGGGAATTTCGTGGCCCTTGGAGGAGGTGGTCCGAAACCAACCCTAACTCTTGTTTCCCCACACATACAGACTCTAAAAAAATAGCCTATACTTAAGTATTTTGAAAATACATGGGCCTGGCCCAATAATAAGGTGACGCAGCACCTAGAATAGCCTCTGGACGAAATTTATGAAGTGGCATCTTGTATATTTCTTCCAAGGTTTCATGCACTAATTATGGTGGCTTCAAAGTCCTGAAATCATCACTTGTAACTCCATTCTGGATCCCCTTGCACATGCCATCATCTCCATGCTTGGTCTTGCTCCAGTGTTCATCCCTCTTATCCATGCCAGGCCCTTCATTTGTAAGCAAAACAAATGTATCCAATTTAGGCAGCATCATATTCTCATGAACATTAGAATCATTACCAAGAAACGAAAGTACCTTATAATTCAATTGGCGTGCGCGAGCTCTAGTAATTGGTCCAGTATGTATAGCAGCAGCAGGGGCTGTGGGTGTTACAATGGTATTGATGTCCTCATCACCGTGGGCCGCCAGAAGCACCGTCCGGCTTCAAGGCCCGATGTGAGCAGCTCCCCCGCGCACTGGGCCATATCTCAGTTTCGGCTCGTGTCATGTTTTTTCCCTTCGGACGATTTTAGCTAATTTCCTGGAATTACTGTTTTACATAAAAACCCTCTTTGTTCATGCATATCATATCTCACTAACCGTGCAACGGATTAAAATGAATTATATATGTAAAATGCTTACAATTTCATATAGTTTCATAATATGCAAGTTTCATCCATGTTTGAAATGTTTAACTTGTTGTTTGCATTAATTAGCATAAATATCATGTTAAAATGGTTTAATTCATAACTAATTAACTGTTTCTCCGAATTAAATAAACTTTATATGTAAATGGAGTAGAAAAATGCATAGATTATCTTGGTGCACTTTGTTTTACTATTTAACAACATTAAAATATGTTTTATAGCAGAATAGTACCAAATCCAAAATATGCATATGAGGATTTTCCGAAATTGTTTTTTGTTGTTCCGGCCTCATTTAAACTTGCCTAAATAGTTACTTTACTTATGCTTCACCTCTTTACATGTTAATAAACATTTAATATTGTTGGGAACATAAATGAGAGCAAACTAAATAACTTGAATGTGGTGTTTCGTCAATGTGCAATTCATTTCATATTGAGCTCCAGTGAATTTGTAGAATTGTTTGTTGCACTTTGCCATGCCACGACTCATTAAACCGGACTTGCATCATACTTGGTTGAGCATCATGTCATGTTTATGTGGTGGTTGTTTACCATGTTGTTTGCTTCTTTCCGGTTGTGGTTCTTCTCAAAAGTTTCAGTTACGTTGCGATTGTGAGGATCCGTTCGACTATGTTGGTTCTTCTTCTTCTTCTTCTTCATGGATTCGGTCTTCTTCCTAGCGGGATTTCAAGCAAGATGACCATCACCTTGGATACCGCTACTATCTTTGCTTTGCTAGTTGTCTCGATGCAATCTCTATGTCGCGGTACCTACCACTTGTATATCAAGCCTCCCAATATGCCATGAAACAACCTCTAACCTTTTCACCATCCCAACAAACCATTGTTTGGCCATGTTACCGCTTGGCTCAGCCCCTCTTATAGCGTTGCTAGTTGCAGGTGCAGTTGTAGGTTGTTCCATGTTGGAACATGGATATCATGGATATTACTATATCTATTATTTTAATTAATGCATCTATATTCTTGGTAAAGGGTGGAAGGCTCGACCTTTTGCCTAGTGTTTTGT
Organism: Triticum dicoccoides; assembly: GCF_002162155.2. Taxonomy (NCBI): domain Eukaryota; kingdom Viridiplantae; phylum Streptophyta; class Magnoliopsida; order Poales; family Poaceae; genus Triticum; species Triticum dicoccoides. The sequence goes on from NC_041392.1 coordinate 354,574,689, forward strand.
TCCTCTCTTGCCGCATTAGTTTCCGTCATACTGGTGTTATGTTCCTTGATTTTGCGTCCCAAACACGGTGAGGGTTTATGGGCCCCTCTTGACAGTTCACTTTGAATAAAACTCTTCCAGCAAGGCCCAACATTGGTTTTACCATTTGCCCAACATAATAACTAAATCTGGTAATTAATTAATTAGCATAGGGGGTCATGTCCCCAAGGATTCTTTCAACATAATACAGGGGACCAATGCTGATGGTATTGGTCCCAAATGGGTAGACTGCGGGGCCACCATGGGGTAACTCGAGGATCTGATTTTACTCGTAGGACGTCCCATCTAGTCGTGGCCTGAGACGAGATACGCGCGGCTACTATCAGGAGTTTTGTGTCCTATATTTAAGTTCTTTTCAACTTATCAAGTCTTGCATCTCTTTTCAACCGGAGTGCTGCCCGAATTCTTTTATTCTTGTTCCTTGTATAGCTAATTTTAACCAAAGTGGCTTCAAAGTCTATCTTCTTCCTTAAGCTCTTGGTTCTCGTTGTATTCCTAGTTCCTTTTCTCCAATGGACTATTTGCAATCCTTTTCATCTCCATTGTATTCTTTCTTTCAATTTGTTCAACCTCTCAAGGTTCATGGTTTCACTCATTTGTCAAAGAAGCAACTTTGTTTTACCTCTTCCTCTTCTGCTTCTCTCCGATGCCATCCTTAGATCCCGGGTCAAGATCTCTTATAAGTGGAGGAGTGTTGTGACGACCCGAGACTGATGCTCCAGAGGTCTTCCATGGATTCTGAGTTTCGCCGTGTGATTTATTTGTTTGTTGCATTCATCATCGCATCATCCGCATTGCATCTGCATGTTTTCATAAAACTTGCATCCGTTCATAGTTATCGCGTCCCCCTTGCCTAGGTCACACCATTTCGAGACCAACCTGGTTTTCGATTGTCAGGACCCTGATCCTAGGTCACACCAATCTAGCATGTAACACATCAGATCACTTTGCGGCCTCACACACGGTATTCCCACGGGTGCCACCTTACCCAGCCCAGGACCATTTGCGCCTTTCGGCTTACGTATATGATAGTGCTGCTAGCATCCATATGACAAAGAACCCAGGCCGACATGACTACTTGTAAACCCAAGGTGGCACTAACTTACAGGGACAGGCATACATGACCCAGCAACGAACATGTCGATCAACAACGTATGAACCCAAGTCGTAGCAAGCTACAAGGACTTAAAGGATCAACGCGTGACATTTCCTTGAAGGGACAGACACAGGAATGAAGAAGGACACACGCCGGCCAACCTAAGTGTTTCGGAGAAGTAGCAAGCTACAATGGCTCAGTGGAAGCACTAGGAGACATTTCCCCATAAGAGAGGCTACCAAGAATAAACAACTAGATAGTCGGATCCCACACATACCAAGCATTTCAAAATCATAACAAAACTCTACGACTCAAAGTATTTATTCATAAGGCTCCAAAAAGCCATACATAGTAAGAATTACAATCATGGGTCACATGACCCAACATACAGAGCATACAGGTAACGGAAGCATAAACATGTCTGGGTATAGACATCTGAAAAGGAAGAAGGCTTTAGAGCCTGGCTATCTACAAGACCCTCCCAAGGGCACAAGATCGTAGCTGAGGTAACAAGCTAAACGTCGAAGTCCAAGCGGTACTACTAGTGAGACTGAAGTCTCTCTGCAAAAACATAAATTAAGCAAACGTGAGTACAAATGTACCCAGCAAGACTTACATCAGAACTAACTACAGATGCATCAGTATCAACAAAGGGGTGGTGAAGTTTAACTGCAGCAAGCCAGCTTTGACTCAGTGGCTATCCTGTACTACGACTGCTGATAACTCTTTTGAGGTGGCGCACACGAGTCCACATATTCACCATATCAATACACCACTTTGGATCCGCACTTGTCTCCCTATGAGAAGGCCATCCATAGCACTCACGCTTATCTTGCACATTCTAGAGTATCCACTTTCACTTGTCTATGAACTGTATAAGCAACCCAATAGTCCTTTACCGCGAATGCGGCTATTCGAATAGATCATATTAACCTTGTAGGGGTATACTTCTTCACACATGCTCTCGCCACTTACCGCCATGTACACGTCATGTACCTCGGCAACCTTCAAGCGGAAGCCTGGCGAGGGTGTCGGCCACAACCTGACTAACCACGCAAGACTCTAGTCTAGGTTTATCGCCTATTCGGGTTCCATCCATAAGGAGATCCGGCCGGGGTGTCACCCACGACTCCAAACGATGTGTACAGGGTTCCCAAGCCCACCAAACAGGCGACGCTTGGTACACCCAGCCACGGTGCCTAGTCTATCCCAAGCCCACCTGTACTGGGTACCACTTGGTAGACTACTAACACTACCTACAAACACCAGAAACTAGTTGCAACTCCTGGACAGAGATCGAGTTGATTAAAAAGCCGAGAGGGGTCGAGTTACCGGAACCTAATGTGTGGTAGCACCTGTCTTGGATCACAAACACAGAACTCAGTTCCTGGGGACGGTTTCAATGAGACAACCCACCATGTACTCCTACATGGCCACTCACCACTACCTTCACCATATCGTGTTCACACACACTTAGCTCTCGACAGTAGGACATGTTCACAACATTCCAATTCACCCCCGATGAATCACACCTGACTCAACTCTAAGTAGTAGCAGGCATGCCAAACAAGCATGAATGACTAGGCACATTAGGGATCAAACAACTCCTACTCATTCTAGTGGGTTTCAACTATTTACTGTGGCAAAGGCAGGTCATGCAGAGGAAAGGGGTTCAACTACCGCAACATGTAATAGTTGAATCATTGTTGTCCAAATGCAGTAAAGGAGAGCAGAAGCGAGAGAGTAGGATTATATCGAGATGCTCAAAGGGGGTTTGCTTGCCTGGCACTTCTGAAGATAGTATAGCTCTTCATCGATGTCATCGAACTCATCGTCGGAACCACGTCTACTAAGAGGGGACAAGCACCGACAAACAAAGAAGAAACACAATCAGTGCAATGCAACAGTATGATGCATGATCATGACATGGCAATATGTTGTTCATTGAGCTAATGCAACTAGCAACACAATTAAATGAAGTTGGTTTGAACCCAAGGTTCAAATTCAAACTCCACATGTGGTTATTTAAATGTCATTCATTTGATTTGTCCTAAACAGTACCCCAAAAGTTGTTCTAACATGCATGAAAATAGCATAAATAAATAGATTGGATTTTTCTGATAATTTTTCATATACAAATTATTTCATTTGGAGTTACGGTTAGTTTTCTATGATTTTTCAAAGTTCGGGGTCTTTTCTGAAATTCATAAATCGTTTTTTGATTTATTCTAATTCCAGAAAATAGTTACAACGGCAGCATGGTGTCGGGATGATGTCATTAGGTCAACGGAGCTGACCGGTGTCAAACCTGGCATGTGGGGTCCACACATCAGTGACACAGGGGTTAACCGGGCCTAATCCCATGTTGACTAGGGTTTGACTCGCTACGGGACCCGCTATCAGTGGCCCATGTGGATAATTAGTAGGTGGATTAGGCCCTAATGGCTAGATTAGGCCGGCAGTTAGTTGCCGGCGTAAGCAGAGGCGGCGGCATTCGCCGTTCCAGCGATTCCAGTGATGGGAGCAAGGAGGCTGGTCTCATAGGAACGGCCATGACGCGACGCGTCCAACGGTGGCTGTGTCTGCGGCTCGGGGACGACTCGGGTACCCCAGATCATCGTCGTTGATTTGCTAGGGTGGCCGGTAGTGGCAACTGCGGTGAGTGAGGTGGCAGCCGAAGCTACTGCCTAGCACGGCACGCGGTTGCAGCTCGCAACCGGCTGAAATAAATGGCGCGGAAGCACATAGGGGGCAGCAGGAGAATAGATGTGCCACGGGGGCAAGCAAGGGGAGCTCGGGAGTGCGGGCTCGCCGGCCATGGCGGATGGCGGCCTCAGGCGTTCGCGGGGTGGCAGCTTGCACGCAGGTTATAGCATGGGGAGAGAGGGGAGAGAACTGGGGGCTCACGGCGAGTTCATGGAGAATCTCAGCGGCTCGGGGATGGCTCGGGCGAAGCAAATCGACGACGGCGGTCTGGGGCGCCCGAGGAAGAAGAGGACGGTGGTGATGGTGTTGCAAGGCACTCAAGGGCGCGGGCGTTGTCTCAGAGAAGCTGCGAAGCTCGGTGGGGATGCTAGCACGGCGAGTTGTTGGCGCTGGCCACGCCGGCGGTAGCTGTGGCCGGCGGGGCTCTCTGTTCGGGAGAAGAATGAGGAGGAAAAGGGGAAATGGCCAGGGGAGAAGGGGGGTTCAGCACGGGCCTCGTCCATGTCTCCTCGGCACGGGGTTGGGAGGAAGGAGGCGTCGACACGGGGAAGCAGGAGGTGGCCGCTCCAGCGCGTGTGCTGGCTGCCAGTAGGCGCAAGGTTGAAGACAACCTTGCCCCTAGTTGGCTGGGCTGGCTCTTGGGCTACTCCTGCAGGTAAAAGGCCCGGATAAGTCTGCTCTATTTTAATTTTTTTTCTGTTTTCTGTTTATTGATTTATTTGCCACTGTTTAAATTCAACACAAATTTCAATCTAGTGCCAAAACTTTCTGTAATTATTTATATGACTTAAATGGACGTTTCCAAACGCACGTAAATTATTGCAGAAGCATTTGAAAATATATTCTAGTTATATGAATATAAATTCAAATTCAAATAGCATAATGATTTAAATTCAGAGCCCAAAATAACACCTTAAAAATGTTCACTATTTTTGGTTTGGATCAAATCCCTTGCCAAAAATATCAAACATCAATGAAGAGCATTTTGGTTTCATTGAATGCAATTTTTTAGGGTTCTTGCCCTTTAATTAAATTTGTGAGACTTCAAAATATTCCTCAATTCAACTTTCTTGTAATTAGATATTATGCATGATGCTCTCAAATGCAACTAATATAATTATTTACAAACAAATATTCTAGGGCTGTGACAAATCACCCCCGCTAAACAAGAATCTCATCCCAAGATTCAAGGCGTGAGGTAAGAAGACAGAGGATACACAATGCTAACACAATATTCTCGATCCAATTGCCCTTCTCGAAGATGTTGATTCTTTGCTCCACTTGATCTTGACGTCTCTGCTTTCAAGATCTTCATCCAACATGATGATGATAGAGAGAAACTTTACATGAATTGATCTCCTAAAAGATCGAGCACCCAATATCAACTCATGGAGTGAGGCGTAAGGACATCTCTTGAGATGAGACACAAAGCACACATTGAGAGCAATGGTAAGAGGTATATGACAACGGTTCGATTGGGTAGGCAAAAATACCATGCTTAAGATGATGGTGCATGGTTTCAAGCTAGCGAGGAAATAATTGCCATGATTCCATAACGGGGCACCTCAGGGAAGGTGACTCGTAGAATTATTCCCTTAAGTGGCAAAAATAATTACTTTTTATATCTAGATCATTTAAACTCTCTATAACAGCATAAGGAAAATCTCAATCGATCGTTTGAAGGAGTTCAGAAGAATGGCATACTCATACTAGAATGGATGAGGTGAACTACCTTGTTGAAGACAACACAATGGATTATTTTTGCTTATCATTGGAAATGGATGGCACCCATGGTAGGACCACTTTTGAAGATGATCCTTAACAACAATTACTAAGAGGGGCACCCATGGGAATTTGGCACAATGGCGGTGCAAGCTGGGAGCAAAATGCAAATGCTAGGAATGATTCTGGTAACTGGGGAATAGCTCAACAGTCGAGAGTGATTCCACTGTTTGAATGGTTGTAGTATATTCGAAGAAACTAAGAGCACAAGAACCCCCAAGGAGCAACTTCTAGAATAAGTTGCATGAAATCCTCATGGAAAGAATGATCAAATTTCTCAATCAACATACTACAATAATAGATCTTCCAGCTAGGTGTGTCGGCCAAAACATCAACCTTGCCGGGACCTACATCGTAGATCTTGGAAAAAGTTCCAACCATCATATATGTCTGAGATTCAGATCTGGTTAGTAACAGGATATTTCAGACAACATGTCTGGCAAAGAAAGTTTGCAATACAAACCAACGAGATAATGTTGCGAGATTCTCGGGAAATGAACAACAATTGTAAGCTACAAAACATGAGCTAGCTCTACTACACACATGTGAACATGCTGTCCCAGACAAGCATGACCACGTAGTAGTCTTATAATAAAACACTACCGAGTTCAAGTTAGGAACCATCTTCGAGGATAACGAAGTCCTAACATAAGTCATGACTCTTAAGAAGGAACTTCTTCTCCTTGAACAAATCAATCAGTGGCTTGGTGTGCTAGGGATACATATAGAATGAAGGTTGCAAGTCTCTAGACCACAGAATACATCGCACATATGCATGAGTGACTTGGGATGATTCCAGAGGAAGCAAAATAAACTATCTCAAATTCACGGCGGCAACTTGCATCATATGCACGTGAATTAGAGGAAGTCACTTCTTCCATCACACATAAACTTCATGAGCTAGCACGAAGAAAATGATTTCAAAAGTTTCCAACACTAGCTTAATGTTCAACACGAGTCATGGAGAAGATAAGAATTTTGCCGATGGGCTCAACAACAATTTATCGAGATTTCTATATAGATGGAATTCCACAATTGTGTGAACAAGGTGATAGCATTGGTCAGACCAAAAGATAAAACGGTGTATGCTCAAGGAAACAACCACGAGTAAGACAACATTAAGATAATCGTTGGTTCTGATTTGATCCGATGATAGCCCATACTCAAATCAAAGTTTTGACAAGACAATAGATCCAACAACTGATCATGAGGACCAATCGATGGAGATATCATCTTTCTTCAACAACCATACAATCACAAGGATATCCCTTTGGCAATGAACTAGGTGGGACAAGCTTTCATCTTCCAACTCTCCAAGTTATTGTTTAGCTTATTCAACTAGTTCAGGAGTATCCAACACAGATCCTTGGAGAAAGGGTGCACTGGTATGCGTCAGTCCTAAACAAACGGTTTTTACCCCTTTCCACGACGACATTTGGAACCGTCGCCAAGTGAGTGTGGGCGATACAGGGGTCCTTCCCACACGACCCAGAAACCGTTGGGGATATGCCCTCCTGGCACACGCTCGGCAAATGAGGTCGTGTGCGACCGTCGTGCACTCAAATACAGAAATACGTACAGTAGTGCTAAAAAATACAATTATATAGGCCAAATCATTTCTGGTCGTAAGTACATCCGACACACTCAGTCACCACTGAATGTTTCTGTTCGTATATACATCCCACACAGTCACTACAAGGAAAACATTTGCGCAAGGTGGCGTAACGCAAATAGTTTTGAAGAGGATGTCGTGTGTGATTGTTCATTGATCTAACACGGTTTATTCCTAGAAACTGTGTGTGTTGCCTTAGGTCATTGCCCACAGTGTTTTCTCATTAACTGTTTGCAATAAGAAAACCCAATTAGCAAGGTAATTGGCCAATTAGCGAGCTAATTGGCCTATTATTAATAATACATTTACTAATCTAATTGACATTCATATTAAGCAGATAATATATTCCATTTCCATATTAAGGAAGCAGGATTTCATAATTGAAATACATCGGAGTACAACATGATATAGCTTCAGCACTCAGCTACCGCATTACACAACTGCACCAGCAGCAAGTTTCATATGCAACATCTAGAACCTTTCGAATAGACGGTACATAGAGATATGCATCTCATCTAGAAAACTGCTGAAGTGGAAGGCGAATATTGAGCCTTCATTCATGTCAAAGGTCTCTGCAACTTTAGGCCAGTGCCTGTGGATGATTGACTGCCATCCTTCGAACTCTTCAGGAACACTTCAATATTGAACCGTGGGTGTTGTATGAAAACTTTCCTCGCATCCTGACCATAGAGGTGGTTTGAGAGGTAATCATCAGTGAACCCTGAAAACAAGGATGTGCATAAATATATTCTCTATATTGGAAACAGGGCAAAGGAATAAAAAAGGCAAGGTATAATAGTTAGTACCATCTTGGAACCTCAGTGCTACCCATTGCTTCCTTGCAACACATATAAGGTAGTTAGTCATCAGGTTAAGTAAGGGTTCCCATGCTATCAGTAAAATATGTTTATGAAAAATAAGCACATTGCAGATTCATCAGATTAATTCAAGCCACATGGAAAACCCATTTATCCAAACCAAGCATGATTAAGAACTAGGAAATATAGCACTTGTATATGTTTCTCATGTATTAAGTGTTGCGAAATTTGATTTATTCCTCACACGGTATACAATAAGACAATGCAGCCACAATAATTGAACATCCCATTGTAGAATTGGACCAAGTAGTTAACTAAACACCACAACAAATGAACCAAAAGTTAACTGAGCACCACATTGCACAATATAATATACTCCTAATAGAAGATCAGACATTTAACCAAACCAAGCATGCTTACAACTTTGAAATATAGCATTTTTATTTGTTTCTCATGTATTTAGTACAACCAAATTCAATTTATTCCTCACATGGTATACAATAAGCGGATGCAGCCATAGCAATTGAGCATCGCATTGCAGAATTGAACCAAGCACTTAACTAAACACCACAACAAATGAACCAAACGTTAACTGAGCACCACATTGCACAATATAACACCACATTGCACAATATAACATACTCCTAATAGAAGATCAGACAGTTAACCAAACCAAGCATGCTTAACAACTTGGAAACATAGCAATTGCATTTGTTTCTCATTTATTTAGTACAGCCAAATTCTATTTATTCCTCACTTGGTATACAATAAGAGAATGCAGCCACAACAATTGAACATCGCATTGCAGAATTGAACCAAGCAGTTAACTAAACACCACAACAAGTGAACCAAGGCAGAACAAATGAATCGGTCAGTTAACTAAACACCAATTGAACAATATAGCATACTCCTAATAGAAGATCAAACAGTTAACCAAACCAAGCATACTTAACAACTTGGAAATATTGCACCCTGAAGAATTGAACATCACATTTGCAGAATTGAACCAAGCAGTTAATTGAACACCACATTGCAAGACATATAGAACATATACACTATAGCAGAAGATTGCATGGTGAAAGTAGATAGCACAATTCACTAGAATTTGTTAAGGAAAGGCAGTAGCTAGCAAACTGAGCATGGATCCTTATAGTGAGCTAATAAGACAAGCTACTCCTCATTGTCGGAGATATTGATGATGATTGGCTCCTTGGACATGGAAGAGGGTGAGGCCTCCACATCATGGGTGCCCTCGTTGTAGTGGTGAGTTGCTTGAGCCGCTCTGGGCACCAACCTGCTGGCTCTCGAGATGAGGTAAGCACGTGCACGCTGAGAAAACACCTCGTAGTCTTCATCGAAGGCACCGACGGTGGCCTCGAGAAAACATCACAAACTGTCGTTTAAAGCAACCAACAGCGTCATGGCGTCAGCGCGCGAGGCGTCAACGATGGCCTCGACGGCAAGGTGCTCCCCCAAGATCTGGGGGTCAGCACGAATGGCAGCCATCGCGACCTCATCCGCGCGTGCGGGCGCGATTTGCTTCTCCAGTGCCAAATGCTCATTGAGGTCTTGGCTATACTGCGTGCACCATGGCTTAGGCCGGCGCTTATTTGGTGGAGGGGTCGGTGGTTTGGGTGGAAGGTGTAACGCTCGCGCTGGCGGTCGGGGAATGTGGGTTGTGGAAGGAGGAGGAGGATGGGGGTCGGGTGTGGATTACCTGCCTGGATAGGCGAGGCCGAGCAGCGTGAAGGAGGGTCGCCGGCGAGGAAGCGGCGGCACTGCAAGCAAGGAGTGAAGGTTTCAACTTGGAAAGGAAGGCGGAAAGGGGGAAATGTGGCTTTTGGTAAGGGGAGGGGGGCGGGGAGGTAGATATTTCCGTGGAAGCCGAAAATTTGGAATCGCTTCAGCCAAAAAACTGGCGCGCAAAGTGTCATCAGACACGGTCCCTTATTCAGACACGGTCCGAAGATATTTTGTGTTGCATCTCACACAGTTGTTTATAATAAACTTTGTCGGATCTACTTTATTTTTGTCTTGATTTGAATTACATAATGGGGTCACAGCGGCCATGGACGGTGTTTGGATTGCTAGACCTTTTATCTTCAGTGATCATAAAAGAATTTGAATTATTCAGGGTTCGTTTGGACATTTTCATGCATCTAGTGAGTTCTCAATGCATTTATGTGCATAATTGAAATTTGAACTACATGCACATGCTCCAGTGCATATAAATTGGTTGAAAAATCAAATCTTTGTCCTTGGGTGCATGCTTAGGTCCCATGCAAGAAATGGGAATGAATGCCAAACACCCTGCCACTGTCACTCGACCGCAAACATTGAGATACCTAGTTTTTAAATTCTAGTAAATCCAAAACTCGTATGAAATTCATGAAACTTGGCACGCTATCATGGAGCGGCATCAACATGGCGTAGTAAAGTTTTTGTCCCATTTGGGGTAGGTTTGGGTATATGCTTCTCACAAACCAGAGCTTCTCACAACAAGCATGATGGTTTTGGTACGGAACGCCCCAACTTTGGGGGCGAAACGATATCCATTGCCTCTTATTGCTTTCAATTTTTTTTCTTGTGTCAACATAGAACAACAGGAGTGTTGTGTTATTTTTTGTGATTTTTTCGGGGTTCGTTTGGACATTTTTGTGCATTAAGTGAGTTTTCAATGCATTTATGTGCATAATTCAAATTTGAACTACATGCACATGCTCCGGTGCATATAAATTGGTTGAAAAATCAAATCTTTGGTCCTTGGGTGCATGCTTAGGTCCCATGCAAGAAATGGGAATGAATGTCAAGAACCGTGCCACCGTCACTCGGCCGCAAACATTGAGATACCTGGTTTTTAAATCCTAGTAAATCCAAAACTCGTCTGAAATTCATGATACTTGTCATGCTATCATGGAGCGGAATCAACATGCTGTGGTAAAATTTTTGTCCCATTTGGGGCAGGTTTGGGTATATGCTTCTCACAAACCAGAGCTTCTCACAACAAGCATGGTGGTTTCAGAAGGTAAGGCACCAACTTTGGTGGCGAAACGATATACATTGCCTCTAATTGCTTTCCAATTTTTTCCCGTGTCAACATACAACAACAGGAGTGTTGTGTTATTTTTGTGATTTTTCGGGGTTCATTTGGACATTTTTATGCATTAAGTGAGTTTTCAATGTATTTATGTGCATAATTCAAATTTGAACTACATGCACATGCTCCGATGCATATAAATTGGTTGAAAAATCAAATCTTTGGTCCTTGGGTGCATGCTTAGGTCTCATGCAAGAAATGGGGATGAATGTCAAGCACCTTGCCACCGTCACTCAGCTGCAAACATTGAGCTACCTGGTTTTTCAATTCTAGTAAATCCAAAACTCGTCTGAAATTCATGAAACTTGGCATGCTATCATGGAGCGGCATCAACATGTCGTGGTAAAGTGTTTGTCCCATTTGGGGCAGGTTGGGGTCTATGCTTCTCACAAATCAGACCTTCTCACAACAAGCATGATGGTTTCAGAAGGGAACGCCCCAACTTTGGGGGCGAAACGATATCCATTGCCGCTTATTGCTTTCAAATTTTGTCTCGTGTTAACGTAGAACAACAGGAGTGTTGTGTTATTTTTGTGATTTTTTAGGGTTCGTTTGGACATTTTTATGCATTAAGTGAGTTTTCAATGCATTTATGTGCATAATTCAAATTTGAACTACATGCACATGCTCCGTTGCATATAAATTGATTGAAAAATCAAATCTTTGGTCCTTAGGTGCATGCTTAGGTCCCATGCAAGAAATGTGAATGAATGTCAAGCATCGTGCCACGTCACAGGCCGCAAACAATGAGATACCTGGTTTTTAAATCCTAGTAAATCCAAAACTTGTCTGAAATTCATGAAACTTGGCATGCTATCATGGAGCGGCATCAACATGCCGTGGTAAAGTTTTTGTCCCATTTGGGGCAGGTTTGGATATATGCTTCTCACAAACCAGAGCTTCTCACAACAAGCATGATGGTTTCAGATAGAACACCCGTATGCAAAGTGAGAGCAGGATTTGTGCATCTCTTGAACACAAACGGTTCTTTTGGATGACCCATGTAAATCACTAGCGGGGCAGTGCAGTATTATTCGATTTGAAAGCGCCGATACGGCTTTAATGCCGACAAGGGATAGGGTAGCGGTTCCCGAAATGTTGAACGGGAAATGATGCATCCTCCTTCAATTAGCGTCGTGTGAATGCATAAGGGAAGTAATGGGAGGACCGGGAGAAGAGGCAACACAATGTGAATGCAACGCAATTTGCACTCATATAAAGGCGCCCCTCCATTCCAATGCATCTACCACATCATACGCACCTAAGCATTTGCCTAAGCACCTACACTAATAAGCGCAAAAGTGCCCACTCCAGACCCTTGGCGGTGATGCGTGCGAGCAGCCAGCGGCTCTGACAGATGGTCCATGACGCTGGCCTGCGTCATGGCACCGTGGATCGTCTCCATATGGTGTTGGCGACCGGCTAGTGGATGGCTGCCGTCGACGCCAGCTACGTCTTTCAGTTGGACCAGATGATTGTTCACAGCACCAACATGTTCACTATCATCAAGGAGCTCACGGACGACATCGTCGTACTCCTCCAGCCCACGCCCGGGCTCCTCATTGCCTGCCACCCTAATCGGCCTCCATGGTTGGAACCTCTTTGAAGCATTGGTGGCCCTGCGACTGCCCGCCTACGCCACGAAGAATTTCCACCTAGAGGTCGCACATGCCGCGAGGCGCCTCGCCCTGCAAGAAACCGTCGACCTACACATCCATGTGTACGAACGAATCGTGTACATAGGTCTCTACAAGGCCAGTGAGGACGCTACGATGTTGGCCTTCTTCGACCGGTTGGAAGCCTTGGATGCCTTAGTTGAGAAGCACCTTGGCCTCGCCACACAAGCCACCGCTCCTTAGCCACCGGTCGATGGCCCGGCCGGCGCACTGAGTTGAGGAGGAGGTGGTCGTACGTTGATGGATGCATCTTTCTTCTTGCCTCCTGTAACCACCACTGCGATTGCATCATCGTGGCCTTAATTCTTATTTTGCTATTGCATTCTTGTTCCAGTCAATACAGACATGTGCGATCCCTTTTCTCAATACATACATGTCCATTCCACCGTTAGGCGCCGTAGCGCGCTGTGCTCATCGTTAGGCGCCGCGGCGCGCTCTGCTCGCATCCGTTGGCGCGCTTTGCTCGCGTCCGTCGGCACACTCGGCTTGTGGACAATTTTTCCTTGCGTGTTCAACAGCTATATGCATATATGTGTATATATATATATATATATATATATATATATATATATATATATATATATATATATATATATGGTTGCTCGCCGTTGAGGCGACCGCAGAGTGCTCTGCTCGCGTCCCTCCACGCGTGCTCTGCCAACGGTTGGGCGTGCGCATGATCACGTCGATGGCCCCATATGCATGCGGTTCCGACGCGCACGTTGCCACGCGATGGAGTTACGTGCGGCACACTGGAGTTACCGATGCAAATTAGAACTGCCATCAGGGCTTGCCGATATTCCTGGCTGTCCGGCTTCCCCTTTAATTCCCATGGCCATTATAACCTTAGTATCTTCAACCTTTCGATCGCGCCCCACAACACAACAAGCACACCAACGATGACACATAGAGAGGGGATGTCTGGAGGCGCTCCAATGGAGTTCGGCGAGCATAGAGTGGAGACCCACGCAAGGGGGACGGATCTCTCGGTGGTGTACTCCATCGATCCGGCCGTGGTGGACGCCTACATGAATAGCGTTGAGTAGTTGCTTGTTGGAGACAACTACAAGGTGGTCGGCATCGAACTCCCGTACACCGTCGGTCGTCCCGGCATAGATCTGAAGGTTGTCGTCGCCCAGTTGTGCGTGCACCATCATGTCCTCATCTACCACTACTGCATGGCCACAGAGCCTTGCGACCATTTCAAGAGGTTTGTCAACAGCACTGACTACAAGTTCGCCACGGTGGATACCACCAACGATGTAAAAGAGCTCAGTGTTACGGGCTTGGCCTGCAAGAACCTTGTCGAAATCCGTGACCACTACACGGTCTGGGGTAGCACGAAGAAGGAGTCCCTGGTCGAATTCGCCTCGGCCATCATCGACCCCTACTATGAAAAGATGAAGTAGGATGCCCAGAGAACAAGTCCCGTATCCTGGCACGGGGCCTGGATGCGGGAACTGGATGAACCTCACCTCAGGTTTGCGGCCAAGAGCGTGTACACATGCTACGAGATGCTCATGCGGATCATTGACATGAGGAAGTGCATCGTTACCCAAATCGACGAGCCCGGATCGATCCACAAGCAGAGCAAGCAGCGTCACACGAAGTAGATGATGATTAGATGATCATTTATGCTAGTTAATCATGCATGTAAAATATAATTTACTTTATTGGTGTGTGGAAATGGCATGTGTGTAGTAGCCACCTATGTAATTATGCATGTAATAGTTTACTTTGGTGTGTGCAACTGCCATGGTTGTAGTAGCCACCTATGTAAGTGGATGTTTAATTTGGTTATGCAAGCATGTCCTTATAAGTGTGTGTGTATATATATATGTTGTTGTTCTGTATGCAATCCCATCTCACAACACACACGTCTTATTAGCAGCAACCGTCTGTGTTCTTATTGGTCTAGAAACACATTTCTCATTACAGACTTGTTTGCCGCGTATCACACACATCTTGTTAAGTTGAATCATTTCTGTTCTCATGTCTCAACGCAAACAGTTCAACCGAGTGAACCACATGCCGTATATCGCACACACCTTTGATCTGGCTGACCGTTTCTTTTGTGTTGCCTAATCACAAATAGTTCATCCGAGTGAACCGTATGCTATGTATCGCACATGCCTCCATCTGGCTGCCCGTTTCTTTTGTTCCTCCTCATCACAAACAGTTCATTGAACTGAACGGTATGCCCTTCATCGCACACGCAACTAAAACCTGAACCATGTTTGATGCATCCGTCATCGCAAACGTTTTACAAATTTCTGACGGTTTTCATGCAGCACCGTTTGCGATTATGGCATCGCACACAGTTTCTAAAAGGGTCTCTGATCGTAGTGTCACATTAGCAGCATCCTGCAGTAGTGGTGGTGATGCAGAGCATCCTATGGACATCACCATGTCAAGAGTCCGTTCGGCGAGTGACACGTGCGACATCTACTTCACATACACAAAGGTGAACCATCTCCTTTACACGTGCTCACTTGACCCCTTCGAGTATGGTATACTACGTGACACTCCACTTATGTGCATGCATAGGTATTGTCGGAACGGTACGGACTACGAGGAGGAGTGCGAGCACAAGTGTACAACTACACCATTCGCGACGGAAGTGTGGAAGTGAAGACGGAAGAAGGAGTTGCGGAGTCTACAACGACCGGAAAATCGGAAGCCACCGGACGTCCGACAATCTACAGCGCCCGAACGACCATCGTCCACCGTACGTCCGATGCGACCACGCCAGGACCAGCCAGGAGATCCATAGCAGCCGGACGACCGACAACCCCCGGACGTCCGACAAGCCCCAGCGCCCAGACGGCCGGCGCCATTTCACAGAGCGATATTAGCGGAAGTCCGACGCCCTCCGGACGACCGGACCCCGGCGAGCGACCAGACGTCCGACGCTGACCGGACGTCCGACCATGCCTGTGCGCAGCCGGGCCTTTGGCCTTGTATCCCTCTCCCACTTACCCCTTCGTGGCTTTGACTATAAATTGACCTTCCCCTCATCCTTTATAGGGTTAGCAAAGTAGTAGCTCATTAGAGATAGAGCTTTGCTCATCCATTACGGATCTACTCCACGAGAGAGACCGTGGCCCCTTTACGGAGAAGATCCCTTTGGATTCAAGACCTCCTCGTGGAGAAGACCATCAAGACCTCCTCACGGAGAAGACCGGTTACAATTTGTATCGTCCCTTATTGATCGTGGATCTTGTATCTCTTCTTGTGTTTCGAGGATCTAACACATGTGTGACTTGATCTTGCTGGTTTGAGTGTTTCTCTTTGTGCCCCTTTGTGATTTCCCCTCGTGTTCTTCGTGTTCATCGCGCGATCCGCTCCTTTCGTGAAAGATCGGCCACATAGGGTTCCACCCTACATCATCTTGGTATCACGAGTCAGGTTGATCACGATTTCGGAGCCTCCCCTCGTTGTTTTCTACCTAGATTTTGTTGTGTTCTTCCCCAATTTCGAAAATCCCCACCAAAAATAGCCCCAATTTTTTTTTGTGATTTCTTGGTTTGATGAAGTTTTGTTGGATTTGATCCATGGATTTGCTTGGTTTCAAGTGGATCTAGCATCTCCCCAAGTTCCCCCATCTTTCATCCACAAAATCTCATCAACTTTGACGCCAAAATCCCCTTTTTCCGCCCAAAATCGCGCCCTAGATCCCGCATCTCTCGTTGACCCCGACCCACCGGACGACCGACGTTTTACAGACGTCCGGATCCCCAAGAACGACCGGACGTCCGCAATCTTCCGGACAACCGGAAACCCCTAACCCGAGCCAAATTTACGGATTTCTAAGCAGTCCGGACGTCCAGCCTCCGGACATCCATCCTTTTACGTACGTCCGTAACCATTAGTTTCAGACTTCGGCTAATTCTTGTTTTGGCCGTAACTAGTTCATCCGAACTCCGATTTTGACGTTCTTTTGCTCGTTTTGAAGCTCTTGACATCCTCCTTCCCACAAAAATTCTTCCAACATCATTTGACTCCATCAAATGTTTGGAACTTTGTCATATTTTCCTAGGGCTTCCACCACATCATCCGCTACACCACCACCGACTTCCGCAACCTAACAAATTTTGTTCCACTTCGCATTAGTGGTTGTTTGAGTTGTGATTTGAGTCTCCTAAGGTGTTTCGCCTACTTAGGGACAGTTTCTACCTCATCAACCACCACCACCACTTCCGAATATCCCACCATACATTTCCACCACCTCCACTTAACCCAAGTTTGTTTGTGTTGTGAGTTGTGTCTCCTAAGGTGTTTCGGCTACTTAGGGACCGTGCTTCCAACTCCGACTTCGTGTATAGTCCACCACTCTACCCTCCATTTCCGCAATCTCATTGAGCTTCCGCAACCACCATTTGACATTTGAGATTTTAAGTGCGCGTTTTTTCCGTTTCCTAAGGTGTTTCGGCTACTTAGGGACAAGTCTCCATCATCTTGTTAACTCCATCAAGATCACCGCCACTCATCATCGACACGGACGGTAACCTCCATATCATCTTGGTATCATGGTATACCTCCATTCTATATTCCCTTGCCATTGCATTGTTAACCCCTAGCCTATTTTGCGTCACTTGCCTATCGAGACTAGCCATTTGAGTATTGCCGGCAATGTTACTTGTGCACATTAGTGATCTACACCATCCATTGCATATATACCATATGATATTGGTATCATATCATCTCGTGTGCCTCATGTTTGTTCCCGCATATACACAATTGCTATCTTGGTTTGTGCATTCCTCATTGTGTCCATATACAAAAAAAGACTAAGCTTTTAAGAAAAAGAGAAAGAGCAAAGAAGCTTGTAAGAAATATCCATAGCATCATACCACATTGCATATAAGATTTTCATATCCGATCATCTTGGATCATACCACAGGAACATCATACACATAGCATACTTGGGATAGAAAGCTCATACATTTTTGCATCTTATAGGTTGTGCACACGTGTCGTATCTGCACATTGAGCAATCGTGCTAGCATCTCTCTTGAGTCGTGCAACACGAGTGTTTTCCGTGGATTCCACATTTTGTGCTCATTCCTTGGTTGCACGACCCCATTTATCTATCCGTGTGTGTGTTTCCGTGTGCCACATATTTCTATTGGTCTACTTGTTATACTTGCGAATTTGTGAATCTTTTTCAACATTATTGACTCTTGCTAACATTTTGCATTAAATTTTTGTACCACTATCCTCACCGAGCTCCACTATAAGCCTTACTTGTGTAGGTGTGAGAAACCGACAAGATCGGTACCAATTGTGATATTTCCTTGATACACTATTGAGTGATCATTGATCCATCTTCAACATCGGCCAAGGTACATTTGGTATAGTTCTTCTCTTTCTCCCACTCATATTTGCTCGAGTGTTGTGATGGATAGGCATGGCATTTCATCTTCGGTCTACAATAAGAACGACGAGTTCGATGCCACGAACAACTCCACCGATGCCAAGATGCAAGCTCAAATGGAGGAGATCAAATCCCTCATCAAGTCCTACAAGAGGTCTTCCTCATCTTTGAGAAGACACTCAAGAGCACATGCCTCCGAGCTACCATCTCTGGCAAAATCACATCGGCATCGACACCATCACCAACAAGGATGTGAAGGTCAAGAGCTCAACAGCAACAACCGCTCAACGACTTCACCATCTCCCTTGGCATCTTCGCCAAGCGACTTCAAGGCATCTTCGCCTTCGGGTATACGGCATCTTCGCCAACAAGCACCTCAAGACTACGCTCAAGAAAATCTCCTCAAGCTCAAGTCTGCGACTTCCATGAGCTACTACGACCTCGACACCGACCATGAGATTCCGTTCTATGGAACTCTAGAACCCGAGGAGTATCTCGAGTGGGAGCGTTTGATGGACGACTACCTCAAGATACATCAAGTTCCTCCCGAAGATCAAGTGAAGTGCGCCACAAGGAACTTCCACGACTACGCGTCCACATGGTGGCTTCACGCACCTTGGGAGACCTACGACATGAGTTGGCCCAAGACGAAGAGAGCTTTGCGGTGAGAGTTCGTGCCTCCAACCAACATGGTACAAATTCTACGCCAATTGGAGAACACCACCCAAGGATCCAAGTCCATTGACGAGTACTTCAAGGAGATGAAGAAAGCCTTGCGATGAGCCGGCGTGGACGACACATGCTACCTCTTGAGCACTACGTTGGTTTTCCCTTGAAGAGCAAAGGGTGATGCAGTAAAGCAGTGTAAGTATTTCCCTCAGTTTTTGAGAACCAAGGTATCAACCCAATAGGAGACCATGCGCGAGTCACCTCATACCTACACAAACAAATAAGAACCTCACAACCAACGCGATAAAGGGGTTGTCAATCCCTTCACGGCCACTTGCAAGAGTGAGATCTGATAGAGATAATAATAATAAGATAAATATTTTTGGTATTTTTATGATATAGATTGAAAGTAAGGATTGCAAAATAAAATAGATTGGAAACTTGTATGATGGAGAATAGACCCGGGGGCCATAGGTTTCACTAGTGGCTTCTCTCAAGATAGCATAAGTATTACGGTGGGTGAACAAATTACTGTCGAGCAATTGATAGAAAAGCGAATAATTATGAGAATATCTAGGTATGATCATGTATATAGGCATCACGTCTGAGACAAGTAGACCGAAACGATTCTGCATCTACTACTATTACTCCACACATCGACCGCTATCCAGCATGCATCTAGAGTATTAAGTTCATAAGAACAGAGTAACGCCTTAAGCAAGATGACATGATGTAGAGGGATAAACTCATGCAATATGATATAAACCCCATCTTTTTATCCTCGATGGCAACAATACAATATGTGTCGTTTCCCTTTCTATCACTGAGATCGAGCACCACAAGATTGAACCAAAAGCTAAGCACTTCTCCCATTGCAAGAAAGATCAATCTAGTAGGCCAAACCAAACTGATAATTCGAAGAGACTTGCAAAGATAAACTAATCATACATAAAAGAATTCAGAGGTGATTCAAATATTGTTCATAGATAAACTTAATCATAAACACACAATTCATCGGATCTCGACAAACACACCGCAAAAGAAGATTACATTGAACAGATTTACAAGAGAATCGTGGAGAACTTTGTATTGAGATCCAAAGAGAGAGAAGCCATCTAGCTACTAGCTATGGACCCAAGGGTCTAAATTAAACTACTCACACATCATCGGAGGGGCCATGGAGTTGATGTAGAGGCCCTCCATGATCAATGCCCCCTCTGGCGGAGCTCCAAAGAAGGCCCCAAGATGGGATCTCTTGGGTACAGAAGGTTGTGGCGATGGAAATAGGGTTTCGTGGTGCTCCTGGATGTTCTCGGGTATATGGATATATAGGAGGAAGAAGTAGGTCAGTGGAGCAACGAGGGGCCCACGATGGTGGAGGGCGCGCCCAGGGGGGTAGGCGTGCCCCCCAGCCTCGTGGCCTCCTTGATTGTTTCTTGACGTCCACTCCAAGTCCCATGGATCATGTTTATTCCAAAAATAACGTTCCCGAAGGTTTCATTCCGTTTGGACTTCATATGATATTCCTTTTCTGCAAAACACTAAAATAGGCAAAAAAACAGCAATTTGGGTTGGGCCTCCGGTTAATAGGTTAGTCCAAAAAATAATATAAAAGTGTAAAATAAAGCCCATTAACATCCAAAACAGATAATATAATAGCATGGAACAATCAAAAATTATAGATACATTGGAGACGTATCAAGCATCCCCAAGCTTAATTCCTGCTCATCCTCGAGTAGGTAAATGATAAAAACAGAATTTTTTATGTGGAATGCTTCCTAACATATTTCTCAATGTAATTTTTCTTTATTGTGGCATGAATGTTCAGATCCGAAAGTTTCGAGATAAAAGTTTAATATTGACATAGAAATAATAATGCTTCAAGCATACTAACTAAGCAATTATGTCATCTCAAAATAACATGGCCAAGGAAAGTTATCCCTACAAAATCATATAGTCTAGCTATGCTCTATCTTCACCACACAAAATATTACATCATGCACAACCCCGATGACAAGCCAAGAAATTGTTTCATACTTTTGATGTTCTCAAGCTTTTTCAATGTTCACGCAATACATGAGCGTGAGCCATGGATATAGCACTATAGGTGGAATAGAATGGTGGTTGTGGAGAAGACAAAAAAAGATAAGATAGTCTCACATCAACTAACCGTATCAATGGGCTATGTAGATGCCCATCAATAGATATCAATGTGAGTGAGTAGGGATTGCCATGCAACGGATGCACTAGAGCTATAAGTTTATGAAAGCTCAACAAAAGAAACTAAGTGGGTGTGCATCCAACTTGCTTGCTCATGAAGACCTAGGGCAATTTGAGGAAGCCCATCATTGGAATATACAAGCCAAGTTCTAAAATGTAAAATTCCCACTAGTTTATGAAAGTGACAACATAGGAGACTCTCTATCATGAAGATCATGGTGCTACTTTGAGTCACAAGTGTGGAAAAAGGATAGTAACATTGTACCTTCTCTCTTTTTCCCTTATTTTTTTATTTGGGCCTTCTTCCTTTTTTTCTTTTGGCCTCTTTTCTCTTTTTTTATTTTTCGTCCGGAGTCTCATCCCGACTTGTGGGGGAATCATAGTCTCCATGATCCTTTCCTCACTTGGACAATGCTCTAATAATGATGATCATCACACTTCTTTTGACTTACAACTCAATATTTAGAACAAAATATGACTCTATGTGAATGCCTCTGGTGGTGTACCGGGATGTGCAATGACTCATGAGTGACATGTATAAAAGAATTGTGAACGGTGGCTTTGCCTCAAATACGATGTCAACTACATGATCATGCATGGCAATATGACAATGATGAAGCGTGTCATAACAAACGGAACGGTGGAAAGTTGCATGGCAATATATCTCAGAATGGCTATGGAAAGGCCATAATAGGTAGGTATGGTGGCTGTTTTGAGGAAGGTATATGGTGGGTGTATGATACCGACGAAAGGTGCGCGGTAATAGAGAGGCTAGCAAATGTGGAAGGGTGAGAGTGCGTATAATCCATGGACTCAACAATAGTCATAAATCACATACTTATTGCAAAAATCTATTAGTTATCGAAACAAAGTACTACGCGCATGCTCCTAGGGGGATAGATTGGTAGGAAAAGACCATCGCTCGTCCCCGACCGACACTCATAAGGAAGGCAATAAATAAATAAATCATGATCCGACTTCATCAGATAACGGTTCACCATACGTCCATGCTACAGGAATCACAACTTCAACACAAGTATTTCTCAAATTCACAACTACTCAACTAGCATGACTCTAATATCACCATCTCCATATCTCAAAACAATCATCAACTATCAAACTTCTCTTAGTATTCAATGCACTTATATGAAAGTTTTTATTATTCCTAAAAGAAATTGCCATGTTGTTATAAAGGACTCTCAAAATAATATAGGTGAAGCATGAAAGATCAATTATTTCTATAAAATAAAACCCCCACCGTGCTCTAAAAGATATAAGTGAAGCACTAGAGCAAAAACTATATAGTTCAAAAGTTATAAGTGAAGCACATAGAGTATTCTAATAAATTCCGATTCATGTGTGTGTCTCTCAAAAGGTGTGTACAGCAAGAATGATTGTGGCAAACTAAAAAGCAAAGACTCAAATCATACAAGACGCACCAAGCAAAACACATATCATGTGGTGAATAAAAATATAGCTCCAAGTAAAGTTACTGATGAACGAAGACGAAAGAGGGGATGCCTTCGGGGGCATCCCCAAGCTTAGGCTTTTTGGTGTCGTTGGATTTACCTTGGGGTGCCTTGGGAATCCCCAAGCTTAGGCTCTTGCCACTCCTTGTTCCATAATCCATCAAATCTTTACCCGAAACTTGAAAACTTCACAACACAAAACTTAACAGAAAATCTTGTGAGCTCCGTTAGCGAAAGAAAACAAAACCCCACTACAAGGTACTGTAATGAACACATTATTTATTTATATTGGTGTTAAACCTACTGCATTCCAACTTCTCTATGGTTTATAAACTCTTTTACTAGCCATAGATTCATCAAAATAAGCAAACAACACACGAAAAACAGAATCTGTCAAAAACAGAACAGTCTGTAGTAATCTGTAACTAACGCAAAATTCTGGAACCCCAAAAATTCTAAAATAAATTGCTGGACGTTAGGAATTTATATATTAATCATCTGCAAAAAGAATTAACTAAATAGCACTCGCCAATAAAAAAATGTCAGCAATTCTCGTGAGCGCTAAAGTTTCTGTTTTTCACAGCAAGATCAAAAAGACTTTCCCAAGTCTTCCCAACGGTTCTACTTGGCACAAACACTAATTAAACACAAAAAACACAACCAAAACAGAGTCTAGATAAATTATTTATTACTAAACAGGAGCAAAAGGCAAGGAATAAAAATAAAATTGGGTTGCCTCCCAACAAGCGCTATCGTTTAACGCCCCTAGCTAGGCATAAAAGCAAGGATAGATCTAGGTATTGCCATGATAATGATAAGGTAAATCGCGAAAGCTCATCTCATACTCCCTACGTTCAGCAGCAAGCTTTCTTTGTAGCAAGCAAAAGTAATCAAAAGGTCTAAATTTAATGGGACAAAAGTCCACAAGATCAAGCTCGGGAGGTGTTGGTTCCTCCTTTGGCCCCTCATATTGCACAATCAATTCATCATTATAAGCATTCTTTTGGCAAAAAGTCCTGAGCCTTTGTTCAATGGAAAAACCTAGCCCAATGTTCTGGATGGCAAAATTATCATTAAGTTCAGAGATCCTATTAACAAGAGCATCTGTAGTAACCTTTTTTCTAAGGTTTTCATTAAAAGCAACATGATCTAAAGATCGTAAACACATAATGTATTCTTGATAGAAAAGGATCGCTTATATGGGAGGATGGCCAGCATCCACCCTATAATGCGCAAAAATTTCATTGGGTTCTTTTATTATAAATCTGAACTGATGAGCTAAAAAGATGGTTGCTGCTCGCTTAATAGAAGAATGCTCGATAATAGAAAATTCCAGGAAAATCTTTTGTATGGGAGGGTGCATATGTAAAAATTGTCTTTCGAGTTCAACTATGAGCAAAGATATAGCATCTGCGAGACTACTAGTTTTATGAAGGATAGATCCACGCATGGCGGGCAAAGCACCGACACAAGTAAAGAAATCTTGAATAACTCCCTTCCCAATAATATTACCGCTACCAATCCGAAACTTTTTAGTGTGTAAAATAGTAGGATTTTCAAGAGGGTCATCAATAGCATCAAAGTTTTCCATATTATTATCCTTATCAACGATAACCTACCCAGTTTCAGACATGGTGGCAATAGATTGCAAAAAGAACGAGCACATAGAAGGCAGGAAGGAAAAAGAGACGAACGGAAAGAGAGGGCGAGTAAAACGGCAAGGGTGAAGCGGGGGAGAGGAAAACGAGAGGCAAATGGCAAATAATGTAATGCGAAGGATAAGAGTTGTGATTGGTACTTGGTATGTCTTGACTTGGCATAGATCTCCCCAACAACGGCGCTAGAAATCCTTCATGCTACGTCTTGAGCACTGTGTTGGTTTTCCCTTGAAGAGGAAAGGGTGATGCAGTTAATCAGCGTAAGTATTTCCCTCAGTTTCTGAGAACCAAGGTATCAATCCAGTAGGATACCATGCGCGAGTCACCTGGTACCTACACAAACAAATAAGAACCTCGCAACCAACGCGATAAAGGGGTTGTCAATCCCTTCACGGCCACTTGCAAGAGTGAGATCTGATAGAGATAATAATAATAAGATAAATATTTTTGGTATTTTTATGATATAGATTGAAAGTAAAGATTGCAAATTAAAATAGATTGGAAACTTGTATGATGGAAAATAGACCCAGGGGCCATAGGTTTCACTAGTGGATTCTCTCAAGATAGCATAAGTATTACGGTGGGTGAACAAATTACTGTTCAGAGGAGATTCAAATATTGTTCATAGATAAACTTGATCATAAACCCACAATTCACCGGATCTCGACTAACACGCCGCAAAATAAGATTACATCGAATAGATCTCCAAGAGAATCGAGCAGAACTTTGTATTGAGATTTAGAGAGAGAGAGAGAGAAGAAGCCATCTAGCTACTAGCTATGGACCTGGAGGTCTAAAGTAAACTACTCACACATCATCGGAGGGGCCATGGAGTTGATGTAGAAGCCCTCCGTGATCAATGCCCCCTCCGGCGGAGCTCCGGAAAAGGCCCCAAGATGGGATCTCTTGGGTACAGAAGGTTACCGCGGTGTAAATAGGGTTTCTGGTGCTCCTGGATGTTCTCGGGGTATATGGATATATATAGGAGGAAGAAGTAGGTCGGTGGAGCAACAAGGGGCCCACGAGGGTGGAGGGCGCGCCCATTGGGGTAGGCGCGCCCCCTACCTCGTGGCCTCCTTGATTGTTTCTTGACATACACTCCAAGTCCCTTGGATCACGTTTGTTCCAAAAATAACGCTCCCGAAGGTTTCATTCCGTTTGGACTCCATTTGATATTCCTTTTTGCGAAACACTAAAATAGGCAAAAAAAACAACAATTTGGGTTGGGCCTCCGGTTAATAGGTTAGTCCCAAAACTAATATATAAGTGTAAATAAAGCCCATTAACATCCAAAACAGATAATATAATAGCATGGAACAATCAAAAATTATAGATACGTTGGAGACGTATCAACCCCCTTTCGATGAAGTTCCACTTCATGATGGGATTGCACAACGACATCTCCAAGACTCTCTTCCTCGAGAACTTCAAGTCCCTCGACGACTACTACATTGGTGCTCTGAAGGCACAACAAGAACTCATGAAGGCCAAGGCTTCTCCACCCCAAGCACACTTCTCAAAGTCCAAGCTCCAAGAAGGCGAGCATGAGGATAGTACCTGTAACGTCCCAAAATTTCAATTTGGAATGTTATACATTAGATCATCATTGCATATCATATTTTATTGTTTTTCCGTTCCGTAATCCTCAAAATCCTAAACAACTCAAGGACCCTCGGAGAGAGTTGGGGATTTCCTTGTTTTCAAATTTGATTTTATCAAGTTTTGAAACGAGGATTTTGATTTTAATTATTTCTCTCCGAAAAATAATTCACGTTAAAAATTAAAGAGAGGAGATAATATGACTTCTCCAAAAGAAATGAAATATTGGAGGAAAAATATAAAAATCATTAAATTGATATTTTTTATTTGTTTTTATTCGGATTTTATTTGCATTAGAAAAATTGCATTTTTTCAAAATTGCATTTTAGGGCCAAGAAAATGTTCATCTTGTTCTAATTATTTTATTTAGACGGTGAAATTTTGTTTTGGCATTTTTAGATTTTTATTTATTTTTCTAGGATTTTATTTCGGTCGGCGAAATTATTATTTTTTAAAAAAAAGGTTCCCGCGCCCGACTGGGCCTAAGGCCCAGCCGAGCCAGGCCAGGCCAGCCGCCGCCGCTGCAGCCTCCTGCGTGCGCGCGCGCGCCGCCGCCGCCACTCAGACCGGAGTCCGAGTTGGACTCCGCGCAGCCCCGCCATGGACCCTACTCCAAGCCGCCGCCGCCCCGCCCTTATATACCGCCGCCCCCGCCACCCCAACACCCCACCGCACCACCGCCGTGCGCGCTGCCAAGCCCCGCCGCCCGCGCCGCGCCTAGCCA
>NC_041392.1:354601956-354662731 GCF_002162155.2 Triticum dicoccoides
CCGCAGCCGAGTGCCGTCGTCGCCACTTGCCGCCGCCGCCGAGCGCCGCCGCCACCCCCACGAGCCGCCGCACCTCGCCTCGCCGGACCCCTCGCCGGAGGTAGTCGCCGGACTCCGCCGCCGGTTTTTTTATAAAAACCGTTCGGTTTTTTTAGAAACCCTAGATCCGTTTTTCTGGATTCGCCAGTTTTTCTCGGTTCTTCTAGTTAGCGAACGTTCGTTTTAACGAACGGTTCTTCGCCCGTTAGATACAGCTAACGAACGCTCGTTCGTTAATCTGTTCGTTAGTTTTCATTTATCGGATTTATTCCATGATTTTTCTCTGATCATGATTTCTGATCCGATCTTAGTTTATGTTTATCTTTTCGCTCGTTAGTCAGAATCAGGCGATTCAAGCGCCTAGAGTTTCATCTCGAAACGCTCTTTCCGTTTAACCAACTCAAACAAGTTTTCTCTACTGTAAAAATTTGACCTAGTTTCAGATTAGTAAACGAAGCTTCTTTCTTTCGCCGTTTGAGTTTTGTTGCTCCGTTTGATTTGATTCTTTTTGCGAACCGGAGTTCTTAATTTGAACTTTCCGGTCAACCTCTTTTATTTGAGTTTTGCTTGTGCATCGTTGCTTGTTACTTATGTATGCTATTGTTTGCTTGCGATAGAACACCCGGAGTGCGAAGCGTACTAATACGAGTCCCTAGGTTTTGCAGATCGTCAGCAAGGCAAGTAACACTTTGATCATACCCCTTTATCACCCAGTTTTTATGCATTAGTTCCAATCCTCAAACATTGCATGATTAGGATGTCATTAACTTGTGGGTTGGGAAGTAGTTGCCGAGGTAGAACCTATTGCCCTATTACATTCAAACGCTTGGGAGTTACGCTACGCGTTGCTTATATTACTATGCTATGCTATGCTCGTAGACGTGGTTTGGGTTTGAGTGAAATCCATGACAGATGTGAGATTCTCAAATTAACGGTTCAACTTAAGGTGGCAACTTAATCAAACAACTGGGTGGATTGAGGCACCTGGAGTACCCAGTGTTGCCTGTATTTTTGCAAATCCCGGAGTAACCGTGTGATCTTCCTATGGACCGCCACCTAGGCTCAAAGGGAACTGAGATGATTCATGCTAGAAACTTCCGTGTGCAGCCACAAGCTATTATGGGCTCTAGCATAGTTGAGTAAGTTATGTGAAGCTCTTGAAGAGGCAGATCAGCAGGTAGTGGGATGTAGGTTTGGTATGGTCTGTCCGGAGTAGAGAGTTAATGTTTCTGAAAGACTGTGTCTTGGTCATCCGTTTCTCAAACACCCTGTAGTACAAGAAATCCAATGGAGGCAGTCGAGTCTTGTGGGGAAAAGTGCGCAGACCCCTGCAGAGTGTACAATCTAATCATGGTTAGCCATGTCCCTGGTTATGGACAATTCTTGAGTATCTAGTACTTGGGTTATCACATGTGTCTCATCATGTTTAATTAATATTGTTGGGTTGTTAATAACTTCAATTGGGATTGAGTTGGAGGAACCTTCTAAATGATGTTTCAACTACCATGGTAGTAAAATTAAAATCTATTCCTTTGTTGTAGGGAAAAATTGGCTTTTCGCAAAAACTATAAACCATAGAGCTTTCCACCAGCCATATATGCATGTAGTGATAGCATTATTTCTGTTCTTGCTCTACTGTGTTATGTTGCCAGCATATTCCATGTGCTGACCCATTTTCGGGCTGCAACGTATTATGTTGCAGACTTTTCAGATGAGGAGTAAGGTTCATTAGGTCGTTGCCGTGCAGCTCAGCTATGCCGTTGGAGTTGATGGACTCGCTTTATCTTCCAAGCCTTCAGCTGTTATCATATTAGATGGCCTTAAGCCATATTATTGTAATAATTTATCTCTCTTGAGACATTCGAGGTAATAAGTGTGTGATTGCTACTCTGTTATAAATCCTTTGAGTACTGTGTGTGTCAGCATTACCGATCCAGGGATGACAGTGAAGCACAGAGACTTGACCATCTGATGTCTAGTCGCTACAAGATGGTATCAGAGCACACGCTGAGTGTAGGACACGACCACTAAGATAAACCCTAGGTCGCCATTCTCTTCTCACTTCCGACTCCTCTCCATTTTCTACTCTTTAGGATGACAGAGATGAAGAACAAGTTTGCACAACTGGATGAAGACACACCTTTTGGACGCCACTTGAAGGAAGTCACTAGGTACTTAAACATTGGAATACCAAGCTTCACCGGGACGTACAACGCCACTTTACCTGAAGAGGAGCGCTCGATGATTCAAGTACAAGTTCCAGGAAGCACGTTCTCGCCAACTTCTAAACCCATAGAGTTTTCTTTCGAAGCACCCACCTGGAGCCTAGGCAAGAGCATGGCAGCCCACATTACCATTGGATGCATTGGAGAAGTTTACAACTGGGAGCTTAAGGACACTATTTAACAAATATGTGGGCGCCGAGATGAGCAATGGGAAGTAATCAGCACCAGGAAGGATAGATCCATTGCAGCTTTCATCCAGGAGTTAAACCAGCACATTCGACGCAGGAAAACCAGATGCGCGCGGACATGATGGACTTAAAGAAGGCGAAGACTAGAATCATTGAGATGGAGGAAGAACTCAAGTTTACACATGATGGATATGAGGAGGAAATCAAGACACTACTGGAGAAGAATGACGACCTAGTCAAGAAAATCGGAGGACCATCACCGGGAGACGAAGACGAAGATTCCACTTGCCCGGACAACTACATCATCATCGACGACACCGATTCCGATCCTAGTGATGATGACTTTGAAGACGAAGCTGGACCAGACATCATGGAGTCTTCCACCGATCAAAATTTCTAGATGACTACCATATATCACTAGTATTCCCCCATGTATTTAGTAGTAGTTGAGCACTTGTGCGAGAGTTCTAGATCGTTTGTATGCCCTTGATTGATTGATTGAGTGAAATGATTGTGCTTGTCTCATGTGCATATGGGTAGTGTTTTCTCATTAGACCTCTTTTCTATTCTAATCTCTCCCATCTAAACCCTCAGATGCCTCCGAGACATGACACCGGTTTTGCCTTCCCACCAGAGCTCACCCAGTTGATCCAACAGAAGAATATGTTGATGCAATTGCTAGTTCAGAATCAGGGCAACAACAACAACAACAACCCGCAGCCCGTGGACAACCTGGCCCGTTTTCTAAGGTTATAGCCGCCGGTGTTTTCCAGTAGGACCGAGCCCATAGTTGTGGATGATTGGCTATGCCGTATTGGAAGGGAGTTGACCACCGCAGGTTGCATAGATGCTGAGAGAGTGCGCTTTGCCGCACATCAATTGGATGGACCAGCAGCCTCATGGTGGGAGAATTACACAACCATTTTTCCTATAGCCAATGTCACTTGGGACCAGTTTCAGCAAGCTTTCCGCACAGCCCATGTCTCCACTGGAGCTATGCAAATGAAGAAGCGGTAGTTCCGCAACTTATGCCAGGGGAACCGTACTGTGGCTCAGTACGTGGATGAGTTTAGCAAGTTATCTCGCTACACCCCTGATGATGTGGCCACAGATGCCGCGAAGAAGGAGAAGTTTATGGAAGGGCTGAATGATGAGATGAGTATGCAGTTGATGGTAGCAACCTTCAATAACTACCAGGAGTTGGTAGATAAGGCTCTTATGATTGAAGGGAAGCAGCAGCAGATTGAGAGCCGCAAGAGGAAGTATGGACAGGGGAAGTATAACTCGGGAGCTTAGAAGAAACCTCGCCTAACCCCGAACTCGGGATGACTTGTTCATAACAATGGAGGTCCAGTCGACATTGCTGGACAAGATTCGGGAAGCTCAGAAGGAGGACAAGGAGATTGCCGAGATAAAGGAGAAGATGGGCAAAGGAAAGGCCAAAGGTTTTCGTGAGGATGAGCATGATACCTTATGGTTTGAGGACCGAATCTATGTGCCCAATAACCAGGAGATTAGGAAGTTAATACTTCAAGAGGCCCATGACTCACCATACTCGATACACCCCGGAAACACCAAGATGTATTTGGATTTGAAGGAACGTTTCTGGTGGACCGGTATGGAGAAGGATATTGCCGAGTATGTAGCCATATGTGATGTATGTTAGCGCGTGAAGGCAGAGCATCAGAAGCTAGCAGGACTGTTACAGCCTATGCCGATACCCGAATGGAAGTGGGATAAACTGGGCATGGACTTTATCACAGGATTGCCCAGGACCAAAGCGGGATATGATTCCATATGGGTATTAGTTAATCGCTTGACCAAAGTAGCTCACTTCATCCCAGTGAAAACCACCTATACAAGTGCAAAGTTGGCCAAGATATATATGTCCAGGATCGTATGTCTACATGGAGTTCCGAGGACCATCATATCAGATCGAGGAACACAGTTTACCTCAAAGTTTTGGCACCAGTTGCACCAGACCTTGGGAACGAGATTGGAGTTTAGTACAGCATTTCACCCACAGACGGATGGACAAACAGAGAGAGTCAACCAAATTTTGGAGGACATGTTGAGAGCCTGTGCGCTAGATTATGGATCTAGTTGGGATGACAATTTGCCATACGCAGAGTTTTCATACAACAATAGCTATCAAGCCAGTTTGAAGATGGCACCGTTTGAAGCCCTGTATGGACGAAGGTGCAGAACACCGTTGATGTGGGACGAGGTAGGAGACTGACAGTTGTTTGGACCAGACTTGATCAAGGAGTCTGAGGAGAAGGTTAAATTGATTCGTGATAGACTGAAGATTGCTCAGTCCAGGCAGAGGAGTTATGCTGACTCAAAATGCAAGGAGGTAACCTATGAAATTGGAGATCGAGCATATCTGCGAGTATCACCCTTGCAAGGAGTGAAACGTTTTGGAGTTAAGGGAAAGTTAGCCCCGAGATTTGTAGGACCATATCGTATTCTGGAACGGATGGGAGAAGTTGCCTACAAGTTGGAGTTACCCGAGGGATTGTCAGGAGTTCATGACGTGTTTCAAGTTTCACAGCTGAAGAAGTGTCATGCTGAGATGGCAGATATACCGCTAAGAGATACAGTACCCCTGGAGGCGATTCAGTTGGACAGTGATTTGACTTATGAGGAGAAACCAAATAAGATTCTTGAGTTTGCCAGCAGAGTCACCCGCAGTAAGGTTATCAAGTTTTGCAAATTTCAGTGGAGCCACCATACCGAGGATCAAGCCACATGGGAACGAGAGGATGATCTCCGCAAAGACCACCCACACCTATTTTCTAGCCAACCCGAAACTCGAGGGCGAGATTCATCTTAAGGGGGGTAGGTTTGTAACATCCCAAATTTTCAATTTGGAATGTTATACATTAGATCATCATTGCATATCATATTTTATTGTTTTTCCATTCCGTAATCCTCAAAATCCTAAGCAACTCAAGGACCCTCGGAGAGAGTTGGGGAATTCCCGGTTTTCAAATTTGATTTTATCAAGTTTTGAAACGAGGATTTTGATTTTAATTATTTCTCTCCGAAAAATATTTCACGTTAAAAATTAAAGAGAGGAGATAATATGACTTCTCCAAAATAAATGAAATATTGGAGGAAAAATATTAAAATCGTTAAATTGATTTTTTTTATTTTTTATTCAGATTTTATTTGCATTAGAAAAATTGCATGTTTTCAAAATTGCATTTGAGGGCCAAGAAAATGTTCACCTTGTTCTAAATATTTTATTTAGACAGTGAAAATTTGTATTGGCATTTTTAGATTTTTATTTATTTTTCTAGGATTTTATTTTGTTCGGCGAAATTATTTAAAAAAAAGGTTCCCACGCCCGACTGGGCCTAAGGCCCAGCCCAGCCAGGCCAGCCGCCGCCACTCGGACGAGAGTCCGAGTTGGACTCCGCGCAGCCCCGCCTTGGCCCCTACTCCAAGCCGCCGCCGCCCCGCCCTTATATACCGCCACCCCAACACCCCACCGCACCACCGCCGCCCGCGCCGCCAAGCCCCGCCGCCCGAGCCGCCTAGCCCCGCCGCCCGCGCCGCGCCTAGACGCCACCGCCACTTGCCGCCGTCGAGCGCCGCCGCCGCCCCCGCGAGCCGCCGCACCTCGCCTCGCCGGACCCCTCGCCGGAGGTAGTCGCCGCACTCCGCCGCCGGTTTTTTAATAAAAATTGTTCGGTTTTTTTACAAACCCTAGATCTGTTTTTTTGGATTCGCCAGTTTTTCTCGGTTCTTCTAGTTAGCGAACGTTCATTTTAACGAATGGTTCTGCGCCCGTTAGATACAGCTAACGAACGCTCGTTCCTTTGTTTGTTCGTTAGTTTTCTTTTATCGGATTTATTCTGTGATTTTTCTCTGATCGCGATTTCTGATCCGATCTTAGTTTCTGTTTATCTTTTCGCTCGTTAGTCGGAATCAGGCGATTCAAGCACCTAGAGTTTCATCTGAAAACCCTCTTTCCGTTTAACCAACTCAAAAATGTTTTCTCTACTGTAAAAATTTGACCTAGTTTCAGATTAGTAAACGAAGCTTCTTTCTTTCGCCGTTTGAGTTTCGTTGCTCCGTTTGATTTGATTCTTTTTGCGAACCGGAGTTCTTAATTTGAACTTTCCGGTCAACCTCTTTTATTTGAGTTTTGCTTGTGCATCGTTGCTTGTTACTTATGTATGCTATTGTTTGCTTGCGATAGAACACCCAGAGTGCGAAGCATGCTACTACGAGTCCCTAGGTTTCGCAGATCGTCAGCAAGGCAAGTAACACTTTGATCATACCCCTTTATCACCCAGTTTTTATGCATTAGTTCCAATCCTCAAACATTGCATGATTAGGATGTCATTAACTTGTGGGTTGGGAAGTAGTTGCTGAGGTAGAACCTATTGCCCTGTTACATTCAAACCCTTGGGAGTTACGCTACGCGTTGCTTATATTACTATGCTATGCTATGCTCGTAGACGTGGTTTGGGTTTGAGTGAAATCCATGATAGATGTGAGATTGTTAAATTAACGGTTCAACTTAAGGTGGCAACTTAATCAAACAACTGGGTGGATTGAGGCACCTGGAGTACCCAGTGTTGCCTGTATTTTTGCAAATCCCGAAGTACCCGTGTGATCTTCCTATGGACCACCGCCCAAGCTCAAAGGGGACTAAGATGATTCATGCTAGAAACTTCTGTGTGCAGCCACAAGTTATTATGGGCTCTAGCATAGTTGAGTAAGTTACGTGAAGCTCTTGAAGAGGCAGATCAGCAGGTAGTGGGATGTAGGTTTGGTATGGTCTGTCCGGAGTAAAGAGTTAATGTTTCTGAAAGAATGTATCTCGGTCATCTGTTTCTCAAACACCCTGAAGTACGAGAAATCCAACGGAGGCGATCGAGTCTTGTGGGGAAAAGTGCGCAAACCCCTGCAGAGTGTACAATCTAATCATGGTTAGCCGTGTCCCTGGTTATGGACAATTCTTGAGTATCTAGTACTTGGGTCATCACATGTGTCTCATCATGTTTAATTAATGTTGTTGGGTTGTTAATCACTTTAATTGGGATTGAGTTGGAGGAACCTTCTAGATGATGTTTCAACTACCATGATAGTAAAATTAAAATCTATTCCTTTGTTGTAGGGAAAAATTGGCTTTTCGCAAAAACTATAAACCATAGAGCTTTCCACCAGCCATATATGCATGTAGTGATAGCATTATTTCTGTTCTTGCTCTACCGTGTTATGTTGCCAGCATATTCCATGTGCTGACCCGTTTTCGGGCTGCAACGTATTATGTTGCAGACTTTTCAGACGAGGAGTAAGGTTCGTTAGGTCGTTGCCGTGCAGCTTAGCTATGTCGTTGGAGATGATGGACTCGCTTTATCTTCCAAGCCTTCCGCTGTTATCATATTAGATGGCCTTAAGCCATATTATTGTAATAAGTTCTCTCTCTTGAGACATTCGATGTAATAAGTGTGTGATTGCTACTCTGTTATAAATCCTTCGAGTACTGTGTGTGTCCGCATTACCGATCCAGGGATGACACTGAAGCACAGAGACTTGACCATCTGAGGTCTGGTCGCTACAGTACCACCAAGATGTCCAAGCCCAACGAGCTCCAAGATGATGCTCCCAAGTTTGACTTCACCGCCATCCCTCTTTGTGGCATTGATGGTGCCGAGTCTACTTTGACTCTTTTTCAAGATGGTGCGGCAACGACTACGACTACGGAGCCTCTCAACGAACAAGCTTTGGAGGCGAGTGACATGGTGATGAGCAAGGATGATGCTTCCATCTTTTGAGGCGAGAGTGATGATGTGCCATCTTCGGCCTTCATCCATGGCAACGGCGATGAGATGGTTGAGTATTTCAACTCGACCACGGTGACGTATGATGACCTGAGTGAATTTTGCCACCATATTGAGAGTGAGAGTGACTTCACCACTAGCCCCATATATGATGTGTTTCCACAATTCCCATGTGAGGAGAGCCACAACCCCCATCACTCGAGTGAGATGAGTGACTCCACCATATGTGAGTTTGAGTGCACCTATTTTAAGGGAGTGAGTGAACCACCACATAGAGAGAGTGAGGTAGTTGATAGGGCATGTAAGGCCACTATGATTTCTAACGACTTGACCTCTACCTCTATTTTGTCTTCTCATTTGGTGCTAGGTCCCATATATGACGACGCACTGAGTCGCGACAACTACGTACTTCCTTTGGACAAGACGATGGCCATGGTGGAATATGATGCACCCCCCACATGGTTCTATCAAGATGAAGATGACCACCATTTGGTCTTTACCACCTCACCTACACCACTTGAGTGGAATAACAAAGGTAACATAGGTGAAGGTGATGCTCTTGTCCCACTAGTGGACTATCATGACATTGATTGCTTGCATGATGTTGATCCCCATATTTCCATGATTCATGCTAGTATTATTTCCCCATGCGATGATTTACCCATTTACGATGAGTTTGATGATTGCCAAGTGGAGTCTATTAGTTGTGATGCCATGTTGCATAGGATTGCTTGTGATAATTCTCTTGGTCACATCATGTTTGTCAGTCTGCTTGACTTATCATATGCTATGCATGAGATCAATCATATGTCATATTTGCAATCTCTTCATAGTGACTATACATATGCTATTAAAATAAACCCAATTTGCACATATGGCATAGATGACAAGCCTATGATTATTGGCATTTGTTTCTCTTGTGATGATATTGACATGCTACCTTTGCATCATTTATCTCATATGCCATGCCATAACCACCTAGCTTCGGATATGCATTGTTTTGGATGTTGTCCATTTTCTCCATATGATGTTTCCAATATTGCTCATGAGGAGACCCCCATAGTTTCCTCATACATGTTAGAAGATTTTGACACATCCCATTCATTGCATGATCCTCATAATTATGTGCACCATATGCTCCCCATGAATGAAAACGCAATTGATGTTCCATATACTTGTATGCTCAATTTGCGTCCCCATCGTGTTATACGTAACAACTATTCTTTCATGATGGATGACATGTTCTTATACCAGGCATCAAATTTCTTTGAGCGATGCTTATCTTGTGCTAACTCTCATGTGCACATACACATCAAGATGGATGATGTGTACATTTACCATGCACACAATTTCTTTGGTTTGTGTCTCTTTTGTGTAGGTACCCATGAATACTTGTCAACCTCTCAATCCGACGAGTTGACAAAATGAGCTATAGAGAGCAATGATGACTGGGGATCCCATGGATTGTCTTTCCCACCGCTCTCTTCGCGCAAAGACTTCGCGCATTTCTTCTACATGGCCCTCACTTGGCTATGGGTTATTGTCCATTATATATCATTTGACCATCTTGCCATGTTCACTTTGCATGATATTCTCATTCCTATGTCTTTGCCATGCATTTGTGACCCATGCTTTGCATTGCACATGATGATTGATTCTACTACTTGTATGTGTATTTGCAAGCTTGGTGGACATATTGCTTGCCATTGCCATGTTTGCTTTTTACCACATGCCTATGATGATACTTTCATCTTGCTTTGTGTTCGTGCTTGCGATATGTCATGTGCATTGTCTATGTCTATTATTTGCTCACATGACATGATTGCCATGATTTCCTCTAGTATGTTGCATCTTTGCACTACTAGCTGGCACAACTTGATTACTATGCTTGATTATGTCGCATCACCAATGATTCATACTTTCTCATTTCATACGGTTGATGACACCCATCTATATGCTTTGCATATGATTGTTATTGCTTCTTGTCACATATCTCCATGTGTTGCCTCTCTCATGCTAGATGATTTGCCATGTATTGAGTGCAATTATGCCTTTAGTCTTGATAATGAGTTTGCCCCCATAGCATTCTCGCATATATTTGGAGATTTTGACATTTTTCTTGTGAATATTGCTTGTCTTACCTCTTTGCACCATATACCTAGTGCCATGAATATAGCCATTGTTGCATAATATTATTCTTGCACTTGTGCTTCTAATGGTTATGTGGAAAAGAAGAAAACCATCAAGATGGATGATGTGTTTATCTACCATGCGCATACGTTCTTTGCCCTGTTTTGTGCATGTGTAGGAAACTTGGACCTCGTGTCAACTTCCACGTCACATGAGTTGACCATTCGAGCTCTTGAGAGCGAACCATCTCCTACCACGACGATTATACATCACATTTGCTTATACTTCGGCATTCTGAAGAATGCATAAGGACACGCCTTCAAGGTGACATCTTTCTTGAGCATGGATATTGCGGATCATTCTACTTGTGTTGGTTGCACCATGAGACTTATTGGCCATCTTGGACCACTTGACTGCGCACTTGTTAGATATCTTGCTTTGACTTGTCACTTACACATTTCCATGCATCATGATATATATGCCTTGTGTGTTGCATCCAATTCTTGGATTACTTGCTCCTATCACATGTTTGGTTGCAACAATGTCATTCCTTCCCATATGCCATGTCCCATTGATTGCTACATGATTGAATTCATTGCCTCACACATGATGAACAATTTCTCTTTCTATTGTGTTGGGTGCCATACTATCTTCACTACCCTTATGCATGTTATGCTTGGATTTTCTTGCACTTGACCCATGTGTTTAGACACTTCATTTCTTTTGGTGTTGTGAATGATTCCTATGCCTACCATAGACCTTTCATTGAGCGCTTTGCCCATGTTTGCTATGATCTTGAGGTAGATGCTTATTCACTTGTCCAACATATTTGCATCACTAGCTCACATTTACATGCTTGTCCCCATGATATCTTTGCTTGTGCTCAATTTATGTGCCTATATGCCATGTCACAATCCTTTGTCAAACCATATGCTTTGCATGATGACGACACTTGTTTGGTGAATCACCTCTTGGATGCTTGGTTTTGCACTAATGCTAACCACATTTTTTTTTCTAAGTGTTTGTTGTCTTTGCTCCTATTGAAGGAATCACTAGACGGCGCGACATTGGAAAGTGCCTATTTCGAGCTTCAAGATGACAAGTACTTGGTGAACTTCCACTTCTACATGGCAAAGCCATCTCTTTCCCATGGTGATTTGGTTTCGATCCGAGGTCGGATCTTTACCAAGGGGGGAGATGATGTGGAGCATCCTATGGACATCACCA
The DNA here is from genome assembly GCF_002162155.2 of Triticum dicoccoides. Classification (NCBI taxonomy): domain Eukaryota; kingdom Viridiplantae; phylum Streptophyta; class Magnoliopsida; order Poales; family Poaceae; genus Triticum; species Triticum dicoccoides. The sequence goes on from NC_041392.1 coordinate 354,613,567, forward strand.
TGTCAAGAGTCCGTTCAGCGAGTGACATGTGCGACATCTACTTCACATACACAAAGGTGAACAATCTCCTTTACACATGCTCACTTGACCCCTTCGAGGATGGTATACTACATGACGCTCCACTCGTGTGCATGCATAGGTATTGTCGGAATGGTACGGACTACGAGGAGGAGTGCGAGCGCAAGTGTACAAGTACACCATCCACGAGGTAAGCGTGGAAGTGAAGATGGAAGAAGGAGCTGCGGAGTCTACAGTGACCGGACGACCGGAAGCCACTGGGCGTCCGACACTCTACAGCGCCCGGACGATCAACGTCCACTGGATGTCCGACGCGTCCACGCCAGGACCAGGAAGGAGATCTACAACGGTCGGACGACCGACAACCTCCGGTCGTCCGACAAGCCCTAGCACCCGGATGACCGGCACCACTTTCACAGAGCAAAATTAGCGGAAGTCTGACGCCCTCCGAATGACCGGACCCCCGCGAGCGACTGGACGTCCGACGCCGTCCGGGCGTCCGAGCCTGTCTGTGCGCAGCCGGGCCTTTGGCCTTATATATCTCTCCCACTTACCCCTTCGCGGCTTAGACTATAAATAGACCTTCCCCTCATCCATTCTAGGGTTAGCAAAGTAGTAGCTCATTAGAGATAAAGCTTTGCTCATCCATTACGGATCTACTCCATAACAGAGACCACGACCCCTCTTCGGAGAAGATCCCTTTGGATTCAAGACCTCCTCGCGGATAAGACCATCAAGACCTCCTCACGGAGAATACCAGTTACCATTTGTATCATCCCTTGTTGATCGTGGATCTTGTATCTCTTCTCGTGTTTCGAGGATCTAGCACATGTGTGACTTGATCTTGTTGGTTTGAGTTTTTCGCTTTGTGCCCCTTTGTAATTTCCCCTTGTGTTTCCCCTCGTGTTCTTCATGTTCATCGTGGGATCCGCTCCTTTCATGAAAGATCGGCCACATAGGGTTCCACCCTAGATCAGGTGGTTTATAGAAAAACCAACTTGATCACGAACTCAACATAGCGGTTAGGTGACAACCTGATAATACTTCTAAGAAGATAATCAGAAAATCAAGAACCACCGATATGTTACTAAGCTTGAGAACAATATTGCATTCCAGGGCAAGACGATATGATTGAAAGAGCAGGGAATTAACATAATCCAAACTCATTGATCAAACAGTGCACTAGAAAAAAGGACTAGGTATCACAATCTATCTTAGAATGATGATTCAATAACCAACACGTTAAGAATGAAATTATTGTCCTTTAACTACCAAGCAACGAGGTTGCTAGGAGTATTGATTTCACACATCATGATTCATCTGTCGGCATTTCGGTTACAATAGCATGGGGACCGAGGAATGAATAATGATGGCGAGAAGTATCACTGCATCAAGAGTTCATGGGATGGTGTGCAATTCCCATGATATTCTTGACATGTAGAACAGACTAGAAGCTGGATTGGCAATCTTACTCTGAAGAATACAATTGCTTCGACCCAATCCTAGAAATGGATGAGGTACTGGAGTTTGCTTCTCCTAGTCACTCTGAAATAGAATGACTTGACAGACAACAAGGGTAGAAGGCATTGATGAACACGGATGCAAAAATACTCCCGACTATCAAGTGATACACGAGGGCCAGAATACCACTAAAAAGGGACAACTCAAAGGGACATATATCTTTCTGAGTTGTGGATGCATAGATTAGTATGTCAAGCAAAACTTAACATTTCTTCCGGATAACCCATGCAGAAAGGTAGAACTGGCAGATTCACATTGTAGAATGGAGAACTCATCAAGAGCACTCTCGTTGTGATCTTTTGGTTCAAAAGAACTTCTGCCATAATCAGTTCATGCTGTTTGGAAGAAGGAAATACCATGGACCTCGAGTACTATTGCAAAGGTTACTAATATCCTAAAGGAACTAGCAAACACTATCAACATGAGGTAAGTAGGGTGAATCTCGGGTTCAAAAACCCAGGAATAGAATGACTACTAACTAAATGGCATCACGGGATGCTTTTGAAAATGATGGCCAGAATTATCACACTGGAAATACAAAACATAGCTGGATTACTAGGATGTTCTCTAAGATACCCTAGTGCCATAATAACTTCAACATATATGTCGAGGCAATGGAGTACCTCAACACACTGATTAGTGTGCTTAATCTAACCCAAAAGGACATCGGGAACATGGAGGAAAGATTTGCAAGTGCATCAGATTGTTTAGAAACCTGGGATGACTCGGACAGCATAATGGTTGTAAATGCTCAAAAATATTTGAGACATCCTACAAAATGGTGCCATAACCACTCAACATCACAATATCAATGTTTCGAGAGCAACTGTCAACACACGGAGGTGGTAAGAACTGAACTGAGGCTTGAATCTAACATCCCTACAAGTCTATGGATTAGTAACACGTGATCCTGATAGATAGATGAGAAAGCCTAGTTTCTTAACCCCGTAGAAAAGAAGAGGGTGACTCAGATCAAAGGGACATAAGGTAAAGGAGTAAAAAGAGCATTACGTTCCCTTCCACAATGAATTCCCTTATATAAATAAAGCATTTCTAGACTCAACTTCGACCAGTTTGGCTTGGTAATCCTACAGGCAGTTAGGCTCTGATACCAAAGTTGTAGGGACCCCGATCCTAGGTCACACTGATCAAGCATGTAACACATCATATCACTTTGTCGCCTCACGCACGGTATTTGTTGGGGATGTGGTTACTGGAGGTAAACCGGCTAGGAGTAGCCGGGTTAGCTCCATGAAGATAGAAGCCCATGAAGATGTGAAGATGGTGGTGCTTTACGAAGGCCCAGGGCCCAAAGGCGGGTTAAAGCCTGTAGATGTAAACCGACTCTGTCATATAACTTGTATTGTAAGTTAGAGGAATAGAGACTGAGCCGGACACATCTATGATCCAGTCTCTGGACTCTGTAAACCGGCGGGCATCAACCTATGTATATAAAGGGACGACCCGACCGTGGTTTGAGGACAACAGACAACAACTCGAGAGCCAAGCAAAGCGGATTCTCTCCCTGGTCATCAAAACCCTAGGAATACCAAATCACAACTAGACGTAGGCTTTACCTTCATCGAAGGGGCCGAACTAGTATAAAACCCCTCGTGTCCCCTTGTCCGGTTTAACCCCTTTAAGATAACCCATAGCGATGGCTCCACAACTAAGTCCTTTCACGAGGACATCTGCCGTGACAAACCCACGACAGTTGGCGCCCACCGTGGGGCTATCGCACGATGGTTTCGAGTTCTTGAAGGGCAGCTTTGATGGACTCAAGGGATACGCTGTGGGCCGGATGACGAAGAGTCATCGTGGCAAGCTCTACATCGACGACCCAGGATGGGGTCCGGAGGCCGGTTCAATCGAATACGGGTATCGAGTCCCCTTTGGTGGGATTCACGTCTTCATCGGCAAGATCGGCGAACCGGGCCCTGAGCTAGACACCTGGACCGACATCGTCGAGACGGCTCAGTGTGCAAGCCCTTCCCCGGTTCAGCCTGCAGCAAGGCATGTTTTCGTAGGTGTCATCCACGGAGCGAAATATGAGGATGGACCGGCATCTGATGGAGAAACCGTTGTCTTCTCCGACGACGAGTCTTCAACTGGAGAGACCGAATCGCTGTATCAGTTGCAGGACGGCCGGATTAGCGGAGGGTCCGATGGCAGCAGTATTCCGGACCCCCTCGATCTGCCAAACCGGGTCGCTATCTTCATGGCCGGTACACAATCAGCACACCACTCATCAACAGCCGCGGCAATGATCTCCAGTTCAGTGACAGCAACGCCGGCGGGGGCAGCGGGCTCTGCGCCACCTCCGGCTCAAGTTCTGTCTGACTTGTTCAACGCTTTGGCAACATTGATGGCCATGGAGGTGGATGCAGCAGCCCAGGACCAGCACAATACGGAGATTGTGAAGGTGATAGATCAGATACCTCAGGCTAAAGCAGACCTAGCAGTAGAGAATGCTAGGATGGCTACGGAACGGGCCGAGTTGGAAGCTCAGGCCTACCGGCTTAGGCTGGATCAGAATGCCTCAGAGGAAGTCATGAGAAGAAGATACCGGTCACATCTCCCGCCGGGTTATGAGCCAAGAAATGTCTTCAACACGCCAGGAGCAGGAACTAGTAACCAGCCAGTGTTAAACCAGACGGAGGCGCCAGGAACAGGAGCGCCCGTTCAGCCGCGCACGATGGACCCACCTCGCCAAAACAACATTGTGCCGCAGTATGTTCTGATGCCCCCAGGGCATTACTCCAACCCGTTGGACAACATTGTGGCCTCGGCTTCACGATTGGCAGCCCTCCCAACCGACGGCGAGTCACCAGCTGCGATTGAGGCACGACGGGCTAGAGAGCTCCTTCAAACAGCTTTAACCAGCAGCATGCTTATTCGCATAGTTGTGAGAGGATTCATTCCACCCCCCGCCCGAGCCGGAGCTACAGCAGGCACGTTGAGGATGAACCGGCCGTGTCAAGCAGTGCACGTCGCCGTAACTCGCCGCGAGGGCACAACCCGGCCGGGGGTGGTGCCAATGCGCAGGATGTGGTGGATCATAGTCGTGCACGTCGAGAGGCCGAGTTAGAAGCTCTACATGGAGTTCGTCAACCTACTTCGGTTCACCCTACTGCTTCAGTGGAGCCAGGTGTGGTCTTCAGTTCCTTAGGGGTGCCGTGTCTCACGTACGACTGCCCAAAGATTTCAAGGGACCTCGTAAGGTACCCAATTACACCACTGATTTGCAAACAGAGGCATGGGTTGAAAGCTACGAGATGGCAATGGAGATGTTAGATGTGGATGAAGCTGTGTGTGCTAAATACTTCACCATGATGTTGGAGGGGACAACTCGTACTTGGTTAAAAAGCTTGCCAGCTAACTCTGTCGAATCATGGGCCTAATTAAAGCACCGGTTTATCCAGAATTTTAAGGATACTTATAAGCAGCCTATGTCAATTGTGGATCTGGCAGCTTGTGTCCAAGAGGATGGGGAGTGTCGGGGAAACTGATCCACGAACACCTATGGGGCCGGCGGACCGGGCCCCTTTCAGTTCGGCGGGGGGCGGAGATCGCACGAAGAGCAGATCGAGGCGAAGCACACGAGCAGTTTACCCAGCTTCGGGGCTCTCCGGAGAGATAACACCCCTACTGCTGCTTGTTTGATTATCTTGTGGTCTTGCTCCAGAGAGAGAGAGCGTAGTGTTTTTCTGGGTTACGAATGGGTCGAACCCCCTCTACGTTGCGCATGGGCCTCCTTTTAAATGCTCAAGGGGTCACTGACAGGTGGCAACGCAGAGAAGGGTACAAATGTAAAAAGTGGGGTGGTTGGTACAGTTACTTGTATAGTGCACCCTACCTAACCCTGACGGCAGGGGACAAGGGCATTAAATGCCCGTCTGGGTCGCCCAAACAGTGCAGAAAAGGACCGTTAGGGGCGCCACCGTTCTCCACGATGGCGATCTTGTCAGCTTCGCATGCCACTGCGCACCGCTGGCTGCACAGCCTCCCTCCACGCGCGCCTGGAGAGGCCCCCAGGGCGACACGTTGGTGGATGCGCTGGAGCGTGGGCACAGAGTGGCCGCCTGCCGCGGCAAGCGCCTTGCCGCTGTTTTTATCTTGTCGGGTCCGGAAGCTTGTCGCTCACCGGGTCTCGAGGTACCTTGGTTGGTCTTCCCGGCAAGCTCCTCTTGTCGGGGCCTTGTTGCCTTGCCGGAGCGCGTGGCGCGTCGCGGCAAGTTCCTTGGAGTGCCTTGGTTGGCCTTCCCGGCAAGCTCCTCTTGCCGGGGCCTTGTCTCTTGAGCTTAAATACTTTGTTCTTGAATGGCTCCAAGAGAACCACGGAGGATCTTGGCGTTCTCCCGGCAAGCCTTGCCGCGGGGTGCTGCAACTGCCCGTGCACAAGTTCGGGGTACTAGGGTACCCCTATTCTAGTACACCGACAGGAGCCCCCGGGCCTGGGCAAGACACGGTGCCGAGCGCTGTTGGGCCAGGCCCAAAATAGAGCACGGGCACACGCGGACTGGGCCACGCCGAATCTCGCTCCGTATCCACCGTGCTCTCCCCTAACGGCACGCGTTGAATGCGGCGTCGTGGGAGAGATCGTGGGTGGTTCTTTATTCAGAAGGGCGAAACGTCCGCCCCGTCCCTCTTTATAAGCAGAGGAAACAAGGGCAGTTCGTTCCCCCTCGTTGGTTGCTACTACTCCATCTTCACGAACCTCCGCCGCTCCCCCCTTCTTCTCGAAGCCGAGAGAGCACCGCTCCGCCCCCCATTTCCACCAGCATCACCAACGCCGTCGACCTCCCCCACCAGCTCCGCCATGGCTCCGAAAGCCGACAAGGGAAAGGGCGTGAAGTCGGCCAAGGCGCAGCGGCTCGCGGTGCTGCGGAAGGAGCGGGCGATCTTCTCCCCCCAACTCGGCGTGAAGGAGCTGAGGGAGTACTTCTACCTCTTTTGGGCGACGGAGACGCGTGCGCATTCGCGCACGAGGGTACTCCCGGCCGCTGCTTCGGAGCTGGCTCCAAACGGGTACCCATTCTTCGCGCTGTTCTTCTATTGGGGGCTCTACCCGCCCTTCTCAGAGTTCTTCTGCGATATCATGAACACCTACGGCTGCCGCCTCCTTGATTTCACCTCCAACGCCGTTCTGACCATGGCAGTTTTTGCACATTTGTGCGAAAACTTTGTCGGAGTCCACCCCAATGTTGCCCTTTTCCGCCACTTCTTCATACCTCGGGTAGAGAGAGGAGAGCTGCTTGCCGGAGGGATCGCCTAGATCTCGAGAGTCGGCAAGAAGGAGGCGTACTTGGAGGGTGAGCTCCACAGCAAGTGGGAGGAGCGGAGAGCGGAGTGGTGCTGGATCGTCGAGGAGAATCCGCAGCCCTTCACCGCCGTGCGCCAAGCTCCAATAGTGCGCGGCAATGACTGGAGCAACGTGGCCCCGGAAGACGAGAGGATGAAGATCGCCATTACTAGGATCCTTCGCCTCAGGCTTGCCGGGCTCACTATAGGCGCTGTAGGCGCAGATTTCCTCCGCCGCCGCATCGCCCCCCTGCAGGAGAGGGGGAGGCCCGCCTGGGAATTCAAGAACTTGGCGGACATCATGAGGCTGCGGCCGGGCCTCAACTACAACTTCACCGTCTTGGAGCTGGACGCAATGCTCCTGGAGTTATTCAAACGCGACCCCCAGCACCCATTCACGCTGCCGAGGGGCGTCATTCCATTGTGCAACAATTCTTCGCTTGACCGGATCCGCGCCATGATGCCGTTGTGCGATTCACACGGAATCGTCCCAACTTGGCAAGAGCCTGCGAATGACGTCGTGCAAGCGTTCTTCGACAACTTGGAAGAAGTGCCGGTCCACGCTGACGAGCAGAAGAGCCTCACCCGTGACACCACCGACGAGGAGCTGCAGCGCATCGCCACTAGGGCGGAAGAGGTTGCGGCCGCAGCTGCCGCGGGCGTGTTTGGGTTCACTGTGGAGGAGGCGGAGGTGGCAGAGGCGGCAAACCTCGCCGAGCGCGCGGAGTTCATTGGTGAGGAAGAGCCTGCCGGCTCTGAAGCTGAGCCGAGCGAGGCCAGCGAGGAAGAGCCCGAGCCTTCAGAAAGCTTGCCGCAGGCGGAGCCCCCGGCCCTGCCAAGAAGGCGTCTTCGCAGGGCCGCGGACGTAGCGGGGCGGCAGCCGAATCAACAGCCGCCGAGCCGTGCGACACGCTCTACCACGGCAAGCAATGTTGCCGCGGGAGCGCCTCACGCAGCAGCGACAACTGGAGCGGGATCTTCCCGGGCCACTGCCACCGCCCCCGCCCAGCGGGCAAGGGATCCTACTCCTCCGCCCCGCCGCACCAGAGGGGAGCCGGACTTCGATCTTTCCGCGCTCAGCTCCGACGAGGAGGAAGAAGAGTAAGTTTCTTTGGTGCTCTTGTAGTTCTTCAATCTTGTTGTTTTTATCTTGTACCTGACTTGCTTCAATCTGGACTCCTTTCTTTTCAGGACGCTGGCCCAGAGAGCGGCGAAGAGGGCCAAGGCCGCGGTGATCATCATCGAAGATGACCCCACCGTGTCAGCAGGGGGTGGGTCCGAGACCACCTTGACGGACCCGGCAACCACTCCTCAAAGCAGCCCCCAGCGTAAGTTCATAGTTAGCTTTCTGCTGTCGGGCGCGCATGAGTGCTTTTTCCTTTGTTGATATCTTGCTTGTTGATTTGTGTAGGAGCAGAGCAGCCACATCAGGAGCGCCCGGAAGCTGGTCCCGAAGTGCCATCTGCTTCGACTACGCCGCCAAGGGAGGGGTTCCCGGTAAGGGAGCGCTCTCCGGCAAGGGAGAACTCTCCGGCAAGGGGCATCACCGTCGATCCTGCAGCGGCCGAGACCGCAACTGCAGATCTTGGCACGGGTAATTCACTTGTCCAAAAACTTTCCCTTGGGTTCTTCTTCTTTTGATTTTCTTCTCTTGGATTTTTGATTGATTTTTCTCCCTTCTTCGTTCTTCAGACCCATCTGCTACTGAGCCAATGGAGACAGAGGGCGCCGGCGAGGAAGGGACCGGTGCTGATGAGACCGCCGGCGAGGAGGCCGCCAAGGCTGCCGCCGCAGAAGCCGGCGAGGGGTCGGGCGATCGCACTGATGACCCTGAGGCCGCAGGAGCGCCAGGCACTGCACCGACCGCCGATCCTTCTGCCGCTGCTGCGGGGCCGGGCTCCGAGGAGCCCCAGCCCGGCGCCTACTTGAAGGCCGGCGACGATATCTTCATCAACCTACCCTGAGTGTCGAGCTCCAGGGCGCCGGTCGAGGGGGAAACTTTTGATGGGGAGGTGCTCGCCTCTGCTGGACTGTCGTTGGTCGACACGCCCAGCAGCAGCAGTGGCGAGCCTGAGGAGGAGCAGCTGTTGCGGAAGCTGCTGTCACTCTACCGCGCACGGCAAGCCAAGCTGGCTTCCCGGGAAGCGCTTTTCGCGAAGGCGGGAGTTGACATGGAGAAGCGCGCGGAGGAGCTCCGGGGCCAAAATCAAGAAGCTCTCCGGTCCCTGGCACAGGAGCGGGAGCGACTCGACGAGGAGCGCACGGCCTTCCTTCTCGAGAAGGCCGAAGCTGAGGAGGAACAAAGGCTGGCCGCCGAGAAGCAGTCCGCGCGAGAAGGCGAATTGGTGCAGCGGAAGGCCAACCTCGACAGCTACGAGGAGGAGCTCGCCGAGCGCGAGCAAGCACTTGGTGGGGCGCTCAAGGAAGCAAAGGACGCTGCCGCGATTGCATAGGCCGCCAAGAAAGAGCTGGAGGAGAAGGTGGCGCAGCTGGAGGCCAATATCGGGAAGAGCGGCGAGGAGCTTGCCGCGCTCAAGCGTGAGCGTGAGAAGGATGCTGCCGCCCACGGTGAGCTGCAAGGTCTTCTCGCTGAGAGGGGCAAGGAGCTCAGCGCCGCCAAGGATTCCAATGCGGACCTGGAGTTGAAGCTGGCCACGCTGATGCAGACGCTGGAGGCCGCCAAGGAGCGGGAGAAAACCTTGTCCGAGAAGGTCAAAGCTGACAAGGCGCTGCTGGAGAGCATCGTAGTTACCTAGAACTCGTTCAGAGATACTGTGGAGCACTGGACTGAGGGTCTGGTGAATATTGCCGCAGTCATCAACGAGGAGCTGGCGCAGCTGGGGATGGAGGACTTTGGGTATCCCTCCGACGAGAATCTCCAAACCAGCGCCAAGCTCAGCCTGTTCTTCAAGGGCGTGGCGACGGCACTCCAGCGGCTCCGGGAAAGGATCCCAAAGCAGCTGGCCGACGAGTCGCGCAAAATCTGCACCGGGGTTCTCCAGAAGGTGCTGATGAAGGTGGCCTTCCGCAATCCAGGCCTCAGCTTCACCAACGTCCTCAAATCCTTGCCGCCAGACGCCGATCGGGACGCACTCAAGGCCCTTGTCGCACCCATTGTGGACAAGGTGAGTGAGATCAAGAGGGTTGAGGGCGACCGCGTAGACTAGGCCGCCCATTTCTTCTTTTCCCTTGTCGCTGCTAATCATGTTATGAAAACAGTCTGTTAGAGCTGCACAAGTTATCTTGTAATATAACTTTATTTCTATTATCAATTGCTATGTTATTTCCTCTATTAGATTCCTTCCTTTGTATGTTTTTACCCTACGCTTCTAGGGAACTTGTCGGCGCAGGCGCCCGAGCCGCGAGCACTGGGTGCGGAACGTCAGCAGCCTGCTGGCGGCGCTGCTTCCGGCAAGAAACCTTGTCGCGACTAGATGCAGCACACTTAAGTTGTTGAGCGGACTCGAAACAAAGTAAGGGCGCAACTAGCCACGAGTTGGTTCCTCCGCTCACAGGTTTTCCATACAAAGCAGGGTCGTTCGAGGAAGATAACTCAAAAATTTAAAAACTGATTGCTCAAACTTTGGCAACTTAGCTTTTTTGTCGTTTGCTTCCCGGCAAGGCAAAACTTTGCTTGAACGACGCCTGGTCCATACCACAATCTTCTCCTTCCCCCCCGGCAAACTTGTGTGCGAGGGAACCTTCTTTTCCTTTGTTGAAAAGAAGAAAGAAGAGAAAATAATGATATGGAGCCTTTCGGCTCGTTATTGCTTACCGGATGTAGGTGCTGCACAAAGTGTCAGATAACGCACGCAAGAAAGAAACTAATGCATGAAATGGACAAGTTGTGCTGAGCACATGGGGTTTTACTTATGCACGGGATCTGTGCCCGGCTTTGTACAAAGGATTACATGCAACAGCGGCAAGACTTGTACAAAAGGTGGTTGCCAGAACGGGTTCCGGCAACCGCGCCCTACGGGAAAAACTTATGAAGATGTTCTATGTTCCAGGAGTTGCTCACCGGAATGCCATCTTCGGTCTCAAGGCGGACAGCGCCGGGCCTTGTGACTCGTTTCACCCGATAAGGGCCTTCCCACTTCGGCGTCAACTTGTTGGAATTCTTGGCGGACTGAACGCGCCGAAGAACAAGGTCGCCTTCCTCGAAGCTTCTGGCTTTAACTTTGCGGCTATGGTAGCAGCGCAAAGCTTGCTGGTATCGAGCAGCTCGTACAGCAGCCTGAAGACGATCTTCCTCAAGGAGCAGCGCGTCGTCTTGTCGCAGCTGTTCTTGCTCAAGCTCATCATAAGCGAGCACTCGAGGCGATCCATATACGAGTTCCGTGGGGAGAACTGCCTCTGCTCCATAGACTAGAGCGAAAGGTGTCTGGCCAGTGGCTCGATTTGGCGTTGTTCTGATCGACCAAAGAACCACCGGCAGCTCCTCGATCCATTTTCTTCCGCACTTGCGCAGCTTGTCGAAAGTTCTAGTCTTGAGCCCGCGCAGCACTTCAGCATTTGCCCTCTCTGCTTGACCGTTGCTTCTCGGATGAGCAACAGAAGCGAAGCAGACCTTGGCGCCAAGGTCTTGGACGTACTGCATGAAGGTGTGGCTCGTGAATTGCGTGCCGTTGTCGGTGATGATCCTGTTAGGGATACCGAAACGGCAAACAATTGACCTGAAGAACTTGACTGCTGACTGTGCTGTCACCTTCCTCACTGGCTGCACTTCCGGCCACTTTGTGAACTTGTCGATTGCGACGTACAAGTACTCAAAGCCCCCGACAGCTCGGGGGAAAGGGCCGAGGATATCGAGCCCCCAGACCGAAAATGGCCAGGATAAAGGGATCGTCTGGAGAGCTTGAGCTGGCTGGTGTATCTGTTTGGAGTGGAACTGGCACGCTTCACACTTGGTTACTTGTGCAGTTGCATCCTGGAGGGCTGTCGGCCAAAAGAAACCTTGCCGGAAAGCTTTGCCGGCAAGTGCTCTTGCGCCAATGTGGTGGCCACATATGCCTCCATGTATCTCTGCCAGCAGCTTTTGTCCATCTTCCCGGCAAATACACTTCAGTTTCACACCGTTGAGTCTTCTTCTGTACAGTATGCTATCGACAAACTGGTACATACTTGACTGTCGGGCTACTTTTTCCGCTTCTTCTTGCTCTTCGGGAAGCTCTCCTGTCTGAAGGAAATGGACAATCTGCTGTGCCCATGCTGGAGCTTGTGGCTCGACAACAAGGACTAAAGGCACATCTGCTGCTGCGGGAACATCCGCTTCTACAGCAAGGACTTGCGGCCCTGCCGGAGCTTGGTGTTCCCCGGCAAGTTTGCCGGAGCAAAACTTGTCGGGAGCGTCTGCTTCAATGGAACAAACCATAAGACTTGCCGGAGCAGACTGCCCCTCAGCATCTTTGGTGTTGATCCTGGGGACTTTCTTGGCGGCGGCTTCGGGGAGCTCTGCCGGAAAATAGTCACCAGAAACCAACTTCCTCTTCTTGCTTTGTCCAGTTGATGGTGTTACGGATGGTTGAGTCAACTTGAGCACAAAGATCCCTGGTTCCACAGGTAACTTTAGTGCGGCACACTTTGACAGGCCATCAGCAATGTCATTCTGAGCTCTTGGGATATGTTCCATCTGTAGGCCGTCAAAGTGCTCTTCTAGCTTCCTCACTTCATCAACATATGCTTCCATCAATATACTCTGGTAGTTCTTGTTCACTTGGCAGACGACAAGCTGTGAGTCACCCCTGACAATGAGCTTCTTGATCCCAAGGTCTGCTACGATTCTAAGACCGGCAAGCAATCCTTCATACTCTGCAGTATTGTTGGTTGCTTGCTCCTTGGGAAAGTGCATCTGGACTACGTACTTGAGGTGCTCTCCTGTGGGTGCGACAAGCAGCACGCCCGCACCGGCGCCTTGCAGCGAGAAGGCACCATCATAGTACACCAGCCACTCTTTGCTTGCCTCTTTGACGGGGATGCTCGTCTCTGGAATTTCTTCATCTGGTGTTGGCGTCCATTCTGCTATGAATTCTGCCAATGCTCTGCTTTGGATAGTTGAAGTGCTCTCAAACTTGAGGCCAAAGCTTGACAGTTCCAGCGCCCATTCGACAATCCTGCCTGTCGCTTCTGGATTTTGCAGTATCCTCTTCAGCGGAAAGCGAGTGACGACTGTGATCTCATGTGCTTGGAAGTAATGGCGCAGCTTTCTCGAGGCCATGAGGAGGCCGAAAAGCAACTTCTGCACACCAGAGTATCTTGATCTAGCCCCCTATAGAAGGGAACTGACAAAGTAAACTGGACGCTGCACCATTCTCTTCTGCATCTTATCATACTCCTGCGCAGATCCATCTTTGTTGGGACCAGAGCTTGTCGGCGAAGCCCCCTGCTTGTTGCTGGATGCAACTGCCGTGGTTGCTGGCTCATCATCTGCCTCCCTCTCCGCCACTAACGCAGCACTAACCACTTGATTGGTTGCCGCTATATACAGCAGCAACTTCTCTTGCGGCTTAGGTGCGACAAGTGTTGGAGTAGAGGACAGGTATCTCTTCAAGTCCTGCAGCGCAGCCTCCGCCTCCGGAGTCCATTTTATTGGACCTGCCTTTTTCAAAATTTTGAAAAATGGCAGGGCGCGCTCAGCAGATCTAGAGATAAACCTGCTGAGAGCAGCCACGCAACCGGCAAGCATTCGTACATCCTTGACGCGCTTTGGTGCTTCGATCTGCTCAATGGCCTTGATATTGTCGGGATTGGCTTCAATTCCCCGCTGAGACACGAAGAACCCGAGAAGCTTGCCGGAAGGAACTCCAAACACGCACTTCTCGGGGTTAAGCTTGAGGTTGATCTTGCACAGATTTGCAAATGTCTCGTCTAAATCTTGAATCAGGTTGCCCTATTCTTGCTTTTGACCACTATGTCATCCATGTAGGCTTCCACATTTCTGTGCATCTGTGGCTCAAAGGCGTGGTGGACTACCCTTGCGAATGTTGAACCAGCATTCTTCAAACCGAAAGGCATCCGTACGAAGCAGTACGTGCCACACGGGGTTATAAATGCGGTTTTCTCTTCATCCTCTTCTGCCATGAAGATCTGATGGTATCCTGAGTATGCATCAAGAAATGAAAGCAAATCACATCCGGCTGTGGAGTCAACAATCTGGTCAATGCGCGGCAAGGGAAATGGGTCTTTGTGACAAGCTTTATTAACATCAGTGAAGTCAATACAAAGCCTCCATTTCCCGTTAGCCTTGCGCAAGACAACAGGATTGGCCAACCACGAGGGATGGAGCACTCCTCTGACAAGGCATGCTGCTTCCAACTTCTTGATTTCTTCTGCGATGAATTCTTGGCGCTCCACTGCCTGTTTCCTGACTTTCTGCTTGACGGGCCGCGCATGAGGACAGACGGCAAGGTGGTGCTCAATTACTTTCCTGGGAACACCGGGGATATCAGACGGTTGCCACGCAAACACGTCGACATTCGCCCGCAGGAAAGCAACGAGCGCGCTTTCCTATTTGGGGTCAAGAGTGGCGCTGATGGTGAAGGTACCACCAGTGCCGTCCTCCTTGGTGGACACCTTCTTGGTCTCAGGTGGAGCTGCCATTGCCTTCTTACACTTGCCGGTGGAGCTCGATGGTGCGTCCTCGACGGTAGCACAGCACTCCGAGGAGGTACGCTTGCCGGAGTGGGCATCAGAGTTCTTGCCGGACTTGATCTTCTTCTTCCCCCCGAGAGCTTCAGCGGCAAGTGTCTTGCGTTCTGCTGCGGCTGCTGCTTCCCGGTAGATCTTGTTGGCACAGATAAGAGCATCTTTCTTGTCGCCAGGGACAGAGATGACACTTATCGGGCCTGGCATTTTCAGTACGTTGTACGCATAGTGAGAGGCTACCATGAACTTGGCGAGTGCCGGACGGCCGAGGATTCCATTGTATGGTAATGGAAAGTCAGCAACATCAAACGTGACCCTTTCAGTCCTGAAGTTCAGCTTGCTGCCAAATGTTACCGGCAACGTGATCTTTCCCTTCGGCTTGCTCCTTCCCGGGTTGATTCCTTGAAATGTACCGGTCTCTTCGAGCTCGCTGTCAGGGATCTGGAGTTTCTGGAGCACCGCGGAGGAGATCAGGTTCAAGCCGGCCCCGCCGTCAACTAGCATCTTAGTGACCTTGAGGTTGCGGATTGTTGGTGAAACCAACATCGGCAAGCACCCGACCGTAGTTATGCGATCAGGGTGGTCCTCAATATCAAAGATGATAGGCGTGCTGGACCATTTCAGAGGCTTGCGTGACTCGACGGGTGGTTCTACTGCATTAACTTCCCGCACCCACTGCTTGAGCTGACGGTGTGAGGTATGCAGAGAAGCACCACCGTCAACGCACAGGACCTCTGTGGCCTTTTGGAACTCCTGCTCATTAGTCTCCTCATCATCCATATCATCATCATCATTGTCATCTTCATCCTTGTCGCGGCCGCAAGGAGGTCTGTCTCCTTGCCGCTGCTTGGCCTTGCCGCGGCGTCCTCCTCGGCCAGGACGTTTCTTGCCGGATCCACCAGCACCCTCCTGGGCCTTCTCCTTGTCACGCCGCTCGTATTCAGCTTTCTGTTGCTCAACAAGCTGCTCGACTTTCCTGCAGCTCTGGAGATCATGGCCCTTGATGCGGTGGATCTTGCAATACTGCTTGTTGGTGCTGTCCTGCTTGTCGGCGACCGCCACCTCCGCGGCAACCTCCTTGCCGGAGTCACCAGCTTTGGCTTTGTTGGCGCCACCACCGTTGCCGGACTGCTCAACAACTAGCACCTCTTTGCCTTTCTTCTTCCTGTTGTTCTGCCGCCGGTTTTTCCTTGCCGGGGCAGCAACTTCACTGTCAGATCCTCCCGCTCCTACATTCTCTCCGGGGAGTCTCCTCCCTTCCTCAGCACGTGCACACTTGTCGGCCAGTGCATATAACTCACTGACGTCCCTGATCTTGCACATCGCCATTTCCTCCCACATCCTGCGGTTTCGCACATTCTGATGGAACGCGCTGATCACCGCGGCAGGGTGGACGTCTGGGATGTTGTGCTGCACACTGCTGAATCTCTGAATGTACTTGCGCAGGGGCTCTCCTTCCTTCTGGGCGAGCAGATGAAGATCACTCTCTTGGCCATGAGGCTTGTGTCCGCCTGTGAAGGCACCGACAAACTGATGGCACAGATCAGCCCAAGAGGATATGGAGTTGTCCGGCAAGTGCATGAGCCAGGATCTGACGTTGGGCTTGAGCACCAGCGGGAAGTAGTTGGCAAGGATCTTGTCATCACGCCCCCCGGCAGCCTGCACCGCAATGGTGTAGATGCTGAGGAACTCCGACGGATGCGTCTTGCCGTCGTACTTCTCTGGTACGTCTGGCTTGAAGTTCTTCGTGCTGGGCCACTGGACTTGCCGCAGCTCACGAGTGAACGCAGGGCAACCTACCGTGTACGGCAGATCGCCTGGTTCCCCTAGCGCATGCATGTCAACAGAGGGCCCAGCGCGCTTGTCGGATTGACGTCGCGCTTCTCTTCGGCGCTCGATGCGAGTCCGAGCGTCTTCTTGTTGTCGATCATGAAGAACTTGGCGCTGATCGCGACGAGCTTGTGGATCTGAAGATGCGGTGGAGTCGCTGTCGAGGTGGATCCGGCGAGTCGGCGATCTTGGCCTTCGGGGTGGTGATTGCATGGTAGTTGCACCTCCACCCGTTTCGTCGCCACCGGCTCGCGCCCGGCAACCCTGCCGCGGCGACGACGCGCTCGGCCGCCGTGGAGTGTCGCCGTTGGCGTAGCCGATGAGACTCTGAATGGTGGCCCTCCATTCGTCAATCTTGTCCGACGTCGGAGGGTAATCTAGGAGAAGTTGGGCTTGCGCCAAAGCTTCTGCTGGAGTGGTGGGTGGCAGTGGCGGACGGCGCGAGGAGCGGGACGTGCTCGGACTTCTAACTATGTTAGAAGGAGCAGTATCCCGTCCAGGCGACCGTGCCCCGCTCGTGCCAGCACGCTGGCGTGTATGCTCGTCTTGAGCGCCCCAAGATCCACCAGCTTGGTCTTGGCCTATCATGCGTATGGCACTGCAAGTGCCATGACGCTGTTGGTCTTGCGCCTCCTGAGAGTGGCGTGGAACATGTACAGTCGCCGAGGTTTGTGCAGCCTTGTTCTTGGACCTGGCAGCATCATGAGCTTCCTCGTCAACGTCCATTCTTCCGCCGGCGTCCATTCCACCACCCGTTTTCTCCAACGGTGGCGGAAGTGACGTGGACGGAGCGGCTGCCGCCGAAGTCTTCTTCTTCGGTGGCATGTTGATGAAGGGAATGAAGATCTAGCTCATGTGAACGCCGGATCAGGTTCACACAATCTCGACGCCCCCTACCTGGCGCGCCAAAGATGTCGGGGAAACTGATCCACGAACACCTATGGGGCCGGCGGACCGGGCCCCTTTCAGTTCGGCGGGGGGCGGAGATCGCACGAAGAGCAGATCGAGGCGAAGCACACGAGCAGTTTACCCAGCTTCGGGGCTCTCCGGAGAGATTACACCCCTACTGCTGCTTGTTTGATTATCTTGTGTTCTTGCTCCAGAGAGAGAGAGCATAGTGTTTTTCTGGGTTACGAATGGGTCGAACCCCCTCTACGTTGCGCATGGGCCTCCTTTTATATGCTCAAGGGGTCACCGACAGGTGGCAACGCAGAGAAGGGTACAAATGTAAAAAGTGGGGTGGTTGGTACAGTTACTTGTACAGTGCACCCTACCTAACCCTGATGGCAGGGGACAAGGGCATTAAATGCCCGTCTGGGTCGCCCAAACAGTGCAGAAAAGGACCGTTAGGGGCGCCACCGTTCGCCACGATGGTGATCTTGTCAGCTTCGCATGCCACTGCGCACCGCTGGCTGCACAGCCTCCCGCCACGCGTGCCTGGAGAGGCCCCCAGGGCAAATAGTTGGTGGATGCACTGGAGCGTGGGCACAGAGTGGCTGCCTGCCGCGGCAAGCGCCTTGCCGCTGTTGTTATCTTGTCGGGTCCGGAAGCTTGTCGCTCACCGGGCCTCGAGGTACCTTGGTTGGTCTTCCCGGCAAGCTCCTCTTGCCGGGGCCTTGTTGCCTTGCCGGAGCGCGTGGCGCGTCGCGGCAAGTTCCTTGGAGTGATCTGGTTGGCCTTCCCGGCAAGCTCCTCTTGCCGGGGCCTTGTCTCCTGAGCTTAAATACTTTGTTCTTGAATGGCTCCAAGGGAACCACGGAGGATCTTGGCGTTCTCCCGGCAAGCCTTGCCGCGGGGTGCTGCAACTGCCCGTGCACAAGTTCGGGGTACTAGGGTACCCCTATTCTAGTACACCGACAGGGAGTCTACAAGCCATTGGGTGAAATGTGTCTCAGCTATTCTGCATTCGTCAGATCGCATCAATGCAGATACCGTAGTGTTAACGTTGGAGGGCAATTGCCGGTTTCTGCCACTCAAACAGAAGTTAGGAAGGCTCAAACGTCATTGCAATGATATGTCAACGCTTATAGCCGCTTTGGTTAAATATGCTGATTCAGATAATACCAAAGACCCTGACTCAGAGGAGGACAAACAGGGGAAAGGAAAGAAAAACGACAGCAAGGGACAGCACCATAACTCGGCAGGTCATGGGAATAATGGTAAGCGCAAGGCCGACAATAGTTTGGACTTTGTTGCTAACACTAATGCTCAGGATAACGGTCAGCGTCATAAGGGCAAGCAGCCCCAGAGGGCAGAGGTTCAGGCCCCAATTTGGAGCGCTTGTTAAATCAACCTTGTCCAAAGCATGGATCAAAGGAGAAGCCAGCGTCACCGTGTACCCTCGACGCCGCGGGTGATGCACCGCAGCTCGCGTCGAAGGAGGTCCGACCGGCAGCGCGATACGCAGGACAGCCGGCAGACGCTTTTGTAGACCCGAAGCCCCGCTTACCCGGGAGGGACCCCGTCAGGGCTCGCGGCGGCTATGGGCTGCTCCAGGTCGATTCGCTTGCCCCTAGAGCCTCATGATTCCGCAGCCCTCCGGCATGAAGAACTAGCAAAGAATGAGAAGAAAGATACAAGGGAGAGATAAAAACTAGATGAACACGAAAAAGTAGTAGATGTGTTTATTCGATTAGTGTTGTTTCAATCGGTCGTCACCCCCAACATATATAAGAGGCGGCTAGACTTCCCGTACAAGAAAAGGATTTATCTAGGATTTCCTTGCAAGAAATTACATCAATTCACGTCCAAAACCCTAGTCAAATTTGGACTGGTTTTATCCGAACTTTCCAAAATTGTTCGGTTTAAACTTGCTGCACCTTGCGGGTCTTTTTTGCGGTGGTAAACGATCTCGGATGAAAACAAGCCCAAAAGCAACCTTGACCGTTTCGACGAGACGAACAACTTTCATGTTGAAGATTTTTTCATCAGAGATCATCTTGAGGGTCAGATCGGTCTCGCAACACAAGCTATTTCCTCGCGCTACCCGTCACACATGTGTCTGGTGGGGCGCGCCACATCTCGCCTCGTGACAGGGCTGCACTCCGATTTCTCTAACTTTTGCATATGAACTCAGATTTGAACGATTTTTATATCAAAATCGATCGTTTCGACGAGACGAAGACAACCCGTGTAGATTATTTTTTCATTTAAGGTCGTCTTGGGGGCTTAATCGGCTAAATTGTACTTTGAATATAAGATCTTGGTACTTTGAGCATAGTTTCGGTATTCGAGATGAAATCGGACGGCGATGACCCAAATTTCAATGATGTTCATATCAATAATACGGAACTCTTTCATGTAGATCACTTCTCCATTTGAGGCCATCTTAATTATGTTTCGACCATGCCAAAAACTGGTGTCAACACTTTCACAACTTGACTTTAAAATATTTGTTTGGAGACCATCAAAGATCAATATGTGCATGATGCTGAATTTAAAGATGTATTGCAGAATTGCAAGGAAGGGAGAACTTGGAACAAGTTCATTCTTAACGATGGATTTGTGTTTCGTGCTAACAAGCTATGCATTCCAGCTAGCTCTGTTCGTCTTTTGTTGTTGTAGGAGGCGCATGGAGGAGGATTAATGGGACACTTTGGCGTCAAGAAGACAGAGGATATACTTGCTACATATTTCTTTTTGCCAAAGATGAGATGGGATGTTGAGCGTTTTGTTGCTCGCTGCACTACATGTCAAAAAAGCTAAGTCACGACTCAATCCTCATGGTTTATATATGCCTTTGCATGTACTTAGTGTTCCTTGGGAGGATATATCTATGGACTTTGTTTTAGGTTTACCTCGAACAAAGAAGGGGAGGGATAGCATATTTGTTGTCGTGGATAGGTTCTCGAAAATGGCACACTTTATACCATGTCATAAAAGCGATGATGTTGTTAATGTTACTGATTTGTTCTTTCATGAAATTATTCGCTTACATGGTGTGCCAAATACTATTGTTTCAGATCATGATACTAAATTTCTTAGCCCCTTTTGGAGATGTTTATGGGCTAAGTTGGGGACTAAGCTGCTTTTTAGTACTACTTGTCACCCCCAAACTAATGGACAAACTGAAGTAGTCAATAGAACATTATCTACTATGCTTAGGGCTGTTTTGAAGAATAATAAGAAAATGTGGGAAGAATGCTTGCCTCATATTGAATTTGCTTAGAATTGTTCATTTCATTCTACTACTAAGATGTGCCCTTTTGAAATTCTGTATGGTTTCCTACCTCATGCACCTATTGATTTGTTGCCTCTTCCATCTTCGGAGAAGGTTAATTTTGATGCTAAACAACATGCTGAATTGATTTTAAAAATGCATGAGTTAACTAAGGAAAACATTGAGCGTATGAATGCTAAATATAAACTTGCTGGAGATAAGGGTAGAAAACATGTTGTGTTTGTACCTGGAGATCTTGTTTGGTTACATTTGCGTAAGGATACATTTCCTAATTTGCACAAATCAAACTAATGCCACGTGCTGATGGTCTTTTAAGGTGTTAGAGAAAATAAATGATAATGCATATAAACTTGAGCTGCCTGCAGATTTTGGGGTTAGTCCCACTTTTAACATTGCAGATTTGAAGCCTTATTTGGGTGAGGACGATGAACTTTCGTTGAGAACGACTTCATTTCAAGAAGGGGAGGATCATGAGGACGTCAATACCATTGTTACACCCACAGCCCCTGCTGCTATACGTACTGGACCAATTACTAGAGCTCGCGCACGCCAATTGAATTATCAGGTACTTTCGTTTCTTGGTAACAATTCTAATGTTCATGAGAATATGATGCTGCCTAAATTGGATACATTTGTCTTGCTTACAAATGAAGGGCCTAACTTTGACAAGAAAGATGAACCTTGGAACAAGTTCAAGCGTGGAAATGATGGCATGCGCAAGGGGATCCAGAACGGAGTTACAAGTGATGATTTCAGGACTTTGAAGCCACCATAAGGAGTGCATGAAGCCTTGGATGAAATATACAAGATGGCACTTCATAAATTTCGTCCAGAGGCTATTTTAGCTGCTGTGTCACCTTATTATTGGGCCAGGCCCATGTATTTTCGAAATACTTAAGTATAGGCTGTTTTTAGAGTCCGTATGTGTGGGGAAACAAGAGTTAGGGTTGGTTTCGGACCCCTCCTCCAAGGGCCACGAAATTCCCCCCTCTTCCTCCATATATACAGCCCTTAGGGCATCGTTTAGACTTTGGGTAGTTCGCCCTAGCTGCAACTTCGCGTACTTCGTTTGTGTCCAACGACCAGACCAAGACGTCACAGAACCCCACTTGATCAATAAAGTTTTCATCTTATATTCGCAATATCCAGATTGCAACCTCAGTTTCTTGCTTGTTCTTTGTTTTCTCGCAGGAAACAGGCCCTCGTGGTCAGGTTGATCGTGCTCTGGCGTGGTCAATAACCCCTCGGAGTTGGTTTAGCGATTGCTAAGGCGCGACGTCCTCCCACGTTCGTAGTCGGATCGTCAAAGTCGGCTTCCTCTAAAACCATAGCCACTATCTCATCGAAAGACGGGACACCTTTGCCTCTATCAGTCGTGAGGGCTGACATAGACTTCGGCTTCTCCTGGCTGAGGTGCCAGGCAAGCCACTCGTCCCGGATGTTATGCTTGAATGCCGCTAAGGCCTCTGCATCCGGACAGTCGACAATTTGGTTTTTCTTAGTTAGGAACCATGTCCAGAATTGCCTGGCCGATTCCCCTAGCTGCTCAGTTATATGGCTCAAGTCATTAGCATCCGGTGGTCGCACATAAGTGCCCTGGAAGTTGTCAAGGAATGCGTCTTCCAAATCCTCCCAACTGCCGACGGAGTCTGCTGGCAAGCTATTCAGCCAATGCCGAGCTGGTCCTTTGGGAGGTACTTGATGGCATGCAGATCATCACCGCGAGCCATGTGGATGTGAAGGAGGAAATCCTCAATCCATACAGCGGGATCTGTTGTACCATCATACGATTCGATATTTACGGGTTTAAAACCCTTCGGGAATTCGTGATCCATAACTTCATCAGTGAAGCATAGGGGGTGTGCGGCGCCTCTGTGTTGGGCTATATCACGAAGCAGTTCATATGAGTCTTGTCTGCTATATTCGGCCCGGCCAGATTTACTTTTAGTGTATTCGGCGCGACGGTCATCGTCCCGCGTTGGCGCGCGCCCCCGTGACCCGTATATTGACCTTGCATGTTTTGCTCTGCTGTCAAATACGTCTCGCAGGTCCCGTGTGTTGCCCCGAGCCTTGGTATTTTTGTTTAAGTGGCGGCAGGGTGCAGGCTGAACTTCAGGCTGAAACACTTCTCTAGCTCGGCCACGAGGTGGCTGGTCAGCCGCATCGTACACTGGTGATGTAAGTTTCAATGCTTCCTCCTTGAGGTGAGGTAGCAACCTGCGCTTTGGGTAACTCTTGGAGGGGCGCTCGAGTTCGTATTCCTCGGCTGTAAGGAATTTGGTCCATCTGTCTGCTAGCAAGTCTTGATCAGCTTGAAGCTATTGTTGCTTTTTCTTCAGGATATTTGCTGTGGCCCTAAGCCGACGCTTGAAGCGCTCCTGCTCGACGGGATCCTCAGGCACAATAAATTCTTCGTCGCCGAGGCTCACCTCGTCTTCAAAGAGAGGCATGTAATTGTCCTCCTCCGATTCTCCATCCACTGCTTGCTCTGGAGGGCTAGCTTGTTCACCCTCCCGCTCTACATCGTCCTAGAGGGGAGTGTGGTTGTCCTCAGCACTATCCAGAGTGTTATTGTCTCTTGTGTCGGTATCACTACTTTTGCTATGGCGGGACTTAGAGCGGCGCCGCTGACGTCGGCGCTTGGGTTGCTTCTTGGAGGGGTCATCCTCCGCTGTCTCGTCGCCATTGCCTTCTCTGGGGGTGTCCACCATGTATATATCATATGATGAGGTGGCGGTCCAGCGCCCTGTGGGCGGTGGTTCCTCTTTGTCTCCTGCATCGTCGTCCATACCGTCGATGTCTTCGGAGTCGAAGTCGAGCATGTCTGTTAAATCATCGACAGTGGCTACTAAGTGGGTGGTGGGTGGGCAACGAATTTCTTCGTCGTTCGCATCCCATTCTAGTCGGACATAGTTTGGTCAAGGTTCTCCTGACAAGGAGAGAGACCTTAATGAATTTAGCACATCGCCGAAAGGCAAGTGCTGAAAGATATCCGGGGAGGTTAACTCCATGATCGGCGCCCAATCAGATTCGATGGGCATGGATGCAGGCGGCTCGGAGTCCGTGGCCGGAGATGAATCCAGTGGTTCGGCAACACGGCTCTCGTAAGGGGTGAAGTCAGTATCCGGCTCCATCGCCACTGAGAGTGCGGCCTCCATGGCGGGGTCTATCCCTCCATCCTCGAATGGCGCAATTTGCTCCGGATTGAAGGCCGGAGTAGTTGCAGATGCAATCTCCCGAACACTGTCCGACAGTAGAGTTACGTCATGCTCGTCGTGATTGTGCGGCGCACCTGACATGGGCTCGAATCCGTCGAAGATCAAGTCTCCATGGATGTCGGCAGTGTAGTTTAACTTTCCGAACCTGACCTGATGGCCAGGGGCGTAGCTCTCGATCTGCTCTAGATGGGCAAGCGAATTGGCCGGCAGTGTGAAGCCACCGAATATGAAGATCTGTTCGGGGAGGAAAACCTCACCCTGGACCGCATCGTTACCGATGATAAAAGGGGCCATCGAGCTTATGGTGACGGCACAGTGGAACTCTCGATGAAAGCACCAATGTCGGTGTCAAAACCAGCGGATCTCGGGTGGGGGGTCCCGAACTATGCGTCTAAGGCGGATGGTAACAGGAGGCAGGGGACACGATGTTTACCCAGGTTCGGGCCCTCTTAATGGAGGTAATACCCTATGTCCTGCTTGATTGATATTGATGATATGAGTATTACAAGAGTTGATCTACCACGAGATCGTAGAGGCTAAACTCTAGAAGCTAGCCTATGGTATGATTGTATCTTGTCCTACGGACTAAACCCTCCGGTTTATATAGACATCGGAGGGGGCTAGGGTTACACAAAGTCGGTTACAAGGAAGGAGATCTACACATCCGTATCGCCAAGCTTGCCTTCCACGCCAAGGAGAGTCCCATCCAGACACGGGACGAAGTCTTCAATCTTGTATCTTCATAGTCCAACAGTCCGGCCAAAGGATATAGTCCGGCTGTTCGAAGACCCCCTAATCTAGGACTCCCTCAAGAGGGATACCTTTTTACCTTTGCTTCTCCATCTTTTTGTTTTCTTCTTTAGATTATGTGTGGGTTTAATCCTCTTTTTGGAGCTCCTTATTAATGAGATTGGTTTAATAGAAGGCTCATCCTCGTTACCTGATTCATCATAAGAAATAATAGGAGGATATTGGGAAGTCTCTTCCCTTTCATTATTATTCTCTTGATCTTCTATTTGTTTTCTTGTCTTTATGTAATTGGCAATATAAGGATTTTCAATGCAATTCACCGCACAATACATATAAATTTCCTCTAGATCAAAATCAAGAACTTTATCAAGGACAAATCCTGAAAGATCCTTAGTTATACGTTTCATTTCTTCATAATTGTAATGCCCCGAGTCCGATGCGCCAGGTGTCTTCTAGTTATTCGTTGTTGTTGCGTTGTCATTCGCTTGCGTGTTGCATATTTCCATGTCATCATGTGCATTGCATCATCATGTTTTCAAAACTTGCATCCGTCTGGGTCTTCCAGTTCTCTCTGTTGTTCGTTCTGAGCCTAGACACACTTGCATGCGCCCACGACACGTCCGAAATATTATTTTATAAGTTGCCGGAAAATGTTTTCGGAATGGGATGATAATTGGCGTGCGGTCTTGTTATAGTGTAGGTAGACCGCCTGCCAAGTTTCATCGCATTCGAAGTCCGTTTGATGCCCCAACGGATAACTATAGCGACAATATAGTCGGTCAAATGTCGGACATTTTCGGTCTCCGGAAATAGTCGCCGGGCCGCTTTCCGACTCTCTCTGCTCAGCCCAAGGCCCCTCTTTACAGCCCACCTGTAGCCCACCTAATCCCCCTCCGCTCCGGACCGTCCGATAGCGATCGAACGGCTCTGAAACGGACTAAAACCCTCTCTCCTAGCCCCCTGCCTATAAATGGACGGCCTTCCACTTCCATTTTTGTTAAAAACCCAAGCCTCCCTCGTTTTAGGCGCCGCCCAATCATCAGCCGCCGCCACCTCCCACCTTCTACTCCATTTCTGTGCCTGCCTGCTTCCCCGCCGCCACTTGGCGTGCCGCAGTTCGCCAGCCACCGCCAGCCACCACCAGCGCCGCCACCCTCGGCCTATCGCGTTGCGCCACCTGTCCCCAGCGCCTCCCCATGCCCCTGTGCCGCCGCGCGGCCCGCCAGGACCCAGATCGAGCCCTGGGAAGCCCATCGAAGCCGCATCCCCGAGCGCCCGCACCTCCAGCCTCCTACGTGGACGACCCTGAGCTTCGTCACCTGTGACCCGCTGCCTCCACTCCGTCGCTCGCTGGAGACCAAGGTCGCCGGAGGCTGCGACCACCTCTCCGACCAGCAGGTCAACAGCTCCAGGCCTCTCTGATACGTCTCCAACGTATCTATAATTTTTGATTGCTCCATGCTATATTATCTACTGTTTTGGGCAATATTGGGCTTTATTACCCACTTTTATATTATTTTTGGGACTAACCTATTAACCGGAGGCCCAGCCCACATTTGTTGTTTTATGCCTATTTTAGTGTTTTGAAGAAAAGGAATATCAGACGGTGTCGAAACGGAACGAAATCAACTGGAGAAGTTATTTTTGGAAGGAAACACACCTGATGGACTTGGACCCCACGTCAAGGAAGGAACGAGTTGCTCACGAGGGTGGGGGGCGCCCCCCTAGGGCACGCCCCCTATCTCGTGGGGCCCTCGTGGCTCCCCTGACATACCTCCTGCACCCATATATATCTACGTGACCTAAAACTTCCAGAACACACAATAGATCGGGAGTTCCGCCGCCAGAAGCCTCCGTAGCCACCAAAAGTCAATCGGGACCCTGTTCCGGCACCCTGCCGGAGGGGGGGGGGGATCCCTCACCGGTGGCCATCTTCATCACCCCGGTGCTCTCCATGACGAGGAGGGAGTAGTTCTCCCTCGGGGCTGACGGTATGTACCAGTAGCTATGTGTTTGATCTTCTCTCTCTCGTGTTCTTGATTTGGCACGATCTTGATGTATCGCGAGCTTTGCTATTATAGTTGGATCTTATGTTTCTCCTCCCCCTCTTCTCTTTTGTAATGAATTGAGTTTTCCCCTTGAAGTAATCTTATCGGATTGAGTCTTAAAGACTTGAGAACACTTGATGTATGTCTTGCCGTGGATATTTGTGGTGACAATGGGATACCACGTGCCACTTGATGTATGTTAAGGTGACCAACTTGCGGGTTTTGTGACATTGGGAACCTATGCATAGGGGTTAGCACACGTTTTCGTCGTGATTCTCCGGTGGAACTTTGGGGAACTCTTTGAGGTTCTATGTGTTGGTTGAATAGATGAATCTGAGATTGTGTGACATTGGCGTATCTAGGTGACATTAGGGTTTTGGTTGATTTGTATCTTAAGGTGTTATTCTAGTACGAAGTCTAGGGTTGTTTGTGACACTTATAGGAATAGCCCAACGGATTGATTGGAAAGAATAACTTTGAGGTGGTTTCGTACCCTACCATAATCTCTTCATTCGTTCTTTGCTATTAGTGACTTTGGAGTGACTCTTTGTTGCATGTTGAGGGATAGTTATGTGATCCAATTATGTTAGTATTGTTGAGGGAACTTACACTAGCGAAAGTATGAACCCTAGGCCTTGTTTCAACGCATTGCAATACCGTTTACGCTCACTTTTATCACTTGCTACCTTGCTGTTTTTATTATTTCAGATTACAAAAACTATTATCTACTATCCATATTGCACTTGTATCACCATCTCTTCGCCGAACTAGTGCACCTATACAATTTACCATTGTATTGGGTGTGTTGGGGACACAAGAGACTCTTTGTTATTTGGTTGCAGGGTTGCTTGAGAGAGACCATCTTCATCCTACGCCTCCTACGGATTGATAAACCTTAGGTCATCCACTTGAGGGAAATTTGCTACTGTCCTACAAACCTCTGCACTTGGAGGCCCAACAACGCCTACAAGAAGAAGCTTCTATAGTAGACATCAAGCTCTTTTCTGGCGTCGTTGCCGAGGATACAAGGAAAGCGGCACTAACACACCCCGTCAACTAAGCTCTTTTCTGGCACCGTTGCCGGGGAGGTGAGTGCTTGAAGGTATATCTTTAGATCTTGCAATCGAGTCTTTTAGTTTCTTGTTGTATCACTAGTTTAGTCTATAAAAGAAAACTACAAAAAAATGGAATTGAGTTTGTCTCATACGCTTCACCTTTTTAATATCTTTCGTGAGTATGATGGAAAGGAAAATTGTGCTCAAGTGCTAGAAGAAGAAATCTATAAAATGTTTGGCCCTAAATATTTGAATGATGAGCATGATTGCAATGTTGTTAGTATGAATTCTTTGATTATCCATGATGCTAATGATATGCAAAGCCACAAGCTTGGGGAAGCTATGTTTGATGAAGATGATATTTTTTGTCCCCCAAGCTTTAAAGAACAATGATAACCATGAAACTTGTCATATTTATCTTAATTTTCAATCACATGATAGTTATTTTGTTGAGTTTGCTCCCACTATTATTCATGAGAAGAATTTTACTTATGTGGGAAGTAGTAAATTTTCTATGCTTGTAGATCATGATAAGAATGCTTTATGTGCTGGTTATATTGTTTAATTCATTCATGATGCTGCTGAAAATTATTATTAGGGAGGAACATATTCTTGTAGGAATTGCAATAATATCAAGTTTCCTCTCTATGTGCTTAAAATCTTGAAATTATGCTTGTTTTGCTCTCCTATGCTAGTTGATTATTGTTCCCACAAGTTGTTTACTCACAAAATCCCTATGCATAGGAGGTATGTTAGACTTAAATGTGCTAGTCATATTCTTCATGATGCTCTCTTTATGTTATAATTCTTATCTTATATGTGAGCATCATTGAAATCATCATGCCTAGCTAGGGGCGTTAAACGATAGTGCTTGTTGGGAGGCAACCCAATTTTATTTTTTTTCCTGTTTAGTAATAAATAATTCATCTAGCCTCTGTTTAGATGTTGTTTTATGCTTTTAATTAGTGTTTGTGCCAAGTAGAACCTTTGGGAAGACTTTGGGAAAGTCTTGTTGATCATGCTGTCAAAAACAGAAACTTTAGCGCTCACGAGAATTGCTGCCATTTTTATTTGGAGAGTTCTATTTAGTTAATTATTTTTTCAGATTATTAATATATAAATTCCTCAGGTCCAGCAATTTATTTGAGAATTTTATGAGTTCGAGAAGTATACGTTTGATCCAGATTTCTACAGACTGTTCTGTTTTTGACAGATTCTGTTTTTCATGTGTTGTTTACTTATTTTGATGAATCTATGGCTAGTAAAATAGTTTATAAACTATAGATAAGTTGGAATACAGTAGGTTTAACACCAATATAAATAAAGAATGAGTTCATTACAGTACCTTGAAGTAGTGTTTTGTTTTCTTTCGCTAACGGAGCTTACGAGTTTTCTGTTAAGTTTTGTGTTGTGAAGTTTTCAAGTTTTGGGTAAGGATTCGATGGACTACGGAATAAGGAGTGGCAAGAGCCTAAGATTGGCGATGCCCAAGGCACTCCAAGGTAATATTCAAGGACAACCAAGAGCCTAAGCTTGGGGATGCCCCGGAAGGCATCCCCTCTTTCGTCTTCGTTCATCGGTAACTTTACTTGGAGCTATATTTTTATTTACCACATGATATGTGTTTTGCTTGGAGCGTCAATTTATTCTGTTAGGATTTGCTTGCTGTTATTTAGAACAATGTTCTGCATCTTTTATTTCAATAAAAGTGGCATTGATAGCCCTTACTATGCCTATGTTACAAGTCCACATGTTGCTGTTTGAAAACAGAAAGTCTACCGCTGTTGCAATAATTCCCTAGAAAAGTTAGAATGTGATAAAATGTTGAAACCTTTTGCATATCAAGCTCTGATAAATTTACTACAGTGGGAATTTTCTTTCATAATTTTTTGAGCTAGGGAAGTATGGATGTTGCAGCATTCTTTACATACTATCCTGTTTAGGCAGATTGCTGTTTTGTTTGCATTGTTTGAATATGTTTGCTTCTTTAATGATTCTATTTGAGGATAGGACTATTAAATATGCAGAGGCATTTAGTATGCAATATTGAATAATAATTTTTGTGGTTTGCTACAGTAGAGTATGATAAGGTTTTTGCAATGGTCTATACTAACTTATCTCACGAGTCCTTGTTGAGTTTTATGTGGATGAAGCTTTTGAGATTTAGGGAGACCGTGATATGAGAGGAATTAAGGAGACACAAAAGCTCAAGCTTGGGTATCCAAAGGCATCCCAAGATAATATTTCAAGAATTCTCAAGCGTCTAAGCTTGGGGATGCCCCGGTTGGCATCCCACCTTTCTTCTTCAACAACTATCGGTTAGTATCGGTTGATCCTAAGTTTTTGCTTCTTCACATGCTGTTTGCTATTCTTTGATGTCATTTTATTTTGCTTTTGCTTTCTGTTTGAATAGAGTACCAAGATCTGAAATTATTAAATGTTAGAGAGTCTTCACATGGTTTCATAATTATTCAACTACTCATTGATCTTCACTTATATCTTTTGGAGTAGTTTGTCATTTGCTCTAGTACTTCACTTATATCTTTTAGAGCACGGTGGTGGATTTTTTTATAGAAACTATTGATCTCTCATGCTTCACTTAGATTATTTTGAGAGTCTTAAATAGCATGGTAATGTGCTTAAAAATCCTAATATGCTAGCTATTCAAGAATAATAAAATTCTCTTATGAGTGTGTTGAATACTATGAGAAGTTTGATACTTGATAATTGTTTTGAGATATGGAGATGGTGATATTAGAGTCATGCTAGTTGAGTGGTTATGAATTTGAGAAATACTTGTGTCGAAGTTTGTGATTCCCGTAGCATGCAGGTATGGTGAACCGTTATGTGACGAAGTCGGAGCATGATTTATTTATTGATTGTCTTCCTTATGAGTGGCGGTTGGGGACGGGCGGTGGTCTTTTCCTACCAATCTATCCCCCTAGGAGCATGCGCGTAATACTTTGCTTTGATAACTTCAAGATTTTTGCAATAAGTATATGAGTTCTTTATGACTAATGTTGAGTCCATGGATTATATGCACTCTCACCCTTCCACCTTTGCTAGCCTCTCTAGTACCGCGCAACTTTCGCCGGTACCATACACCCACCATATACCTTCCTCAAAACAGCCACCATACCTACCTATTATGGCATTTCCATAGCCATTCCGAGATATATTGCCATGCAACTTTCCACCGTCTAGTTCATCATGACACATTCATCATTGTCATATTGCTTAGCATGATCATGTAGTTGACATAGTATTTGTGGCAAAGCCACCGTTCCTAATTCTTTCATACATGTCACTCATGCATCATTGCACATCCCGGTACACCGCCGGAGGCATTCATATAGAGTCATACTTTGTTCTACTATCAAGTTGTAATCATTGAGTTGTAATCATTGAGTTGTAAATAAATATAAGTGTGATGATCATCATTAATAAAGCATTGTCCCCAAAAAAGTAAGGCCAAAAAAGGGAAGGCCAAATAAAAAAAAGAGAAAGGCCATAAAAAAGGAAAGGCCAAATAAAAAAATATATATAAGGGGCAATGCTACTATCCTTTTACCACACTTGTGCTTCAAAGTAGCACCATGTTCTTCATATAGAGAGTCTCACGTTTTGTCATTTTCATATACTAGTGGGAATTTTACATTATAGAACTTGGCTTGTATATTCCAATGATGGGCTTCTTCAAAATTGCCCTAGGTCTTCGTGAGCAAGCAAGTTGGATGCACACCCACTAGTTTCTTTTGTTGAGCTTTCATACATTTATAGCTCTAGTGCATCCGTTGCATGGCAATCCCTACTCACTCACATTGATATCTATTGATGGGAATTTCCATAGCCCATTGATACACCTAGTCGATGTGAGACTATCTTCTCCCTTTTTGTTTTCTCCACAACCACCATTCTATTCCACCTATAGTGCTATGTCCATGGCTCACGCTCATGTATTGCGTGAAGATTGAAAAAGTTTGAGAACATCAAAAGTATGAAACAATTGCTTGGCTTGTCATCGGGGTTGTGCATGATTTAAATATTTTGTGTGGTGAAGATGGAGAATAGCCAGACTATATGATTTTGTAGGGATAACTTCCATTGGCCATGTTATTTTGAGAAGACATGACTTCTTAGTTAGTATGCTTGAAGTATTATTATTTTTATGTCAATATGATCTTTTGTCTCGAATCTTATGGATCTAAATATTCATGCCACAATTAAGAAGAATTACATTGAAATTATGCCAACTAGCATTCCACATCAAAAATTATCTTTTTATCATTTACATACTTGAGGACGAGCAGGAATTAAGCTTGGGGATGCTTGATACGTCTCCAACGTATCTATAATTTTTGATTGTTCCATGATATATTATCTACTGTTTTGGGAAATATTGGGCTTTATTATCCACTTTTATATTATTTTTGGGACTAACCTATTAACCGGAGGCCCAGCCCAGATTTGCTGTTTTATGCCTATTTCAGTGTTTTGAAGAAAAGGAATATCACACGGAGTCGAAACGAAACGAAATCAACTGGAGAAGTTATTTTTGGAAGGAAACACACCTGGTGGACTTGGACCCTATGTCAAGGAAGGAACGAGGAGCTCACGAGGGTGGGGGCGCGCCCCCTGTCTTGTGGGGCCCTCGTGGCTCCCCTGATGTACCTCCTGCACCCATATATACCTATGTGACCTAAAACTTCCAGAACACACAATAGATCGGGAGTTCTGCCGCTAGAAGCCTCCGTAGCCACCAAAAGTCAATCGGGACCCTGTTCCGGCACCCTGCCGGAGGGGGGATCCCTCACCGGTGGCCATCTTCATCATCCCGGTGCTCTCCATGACGAGGAGGGAGTAGTTCTCCCTCGGGGCTGAGGGTATGTACCAGTAGCTATGTGTTTGATCTCTCTTTCTCTCGTGTTCTTGATTTGGCACGATCTTGATGTATCGCGAGCTTTGCTATTATAGTTGGATCTTATGTTTCTCCTCCCCCTCTTCTCTCTTGTAATGAATTGAGTTTTCCCCTTGAAGTAATCTTATCGGATTGAGTCTTTAAAGACTTGAGAACACTTGATGTATGTCTTGCCGTGGATATCTGTGGTGACAATGGGATACCACGTGCCACTTGATATATGTTAAGGTGACCAACTTGCGGGTTTCGCGACATTGGGAACCTATGCATAGGGGTTGGCACATGTTTACGTCGTGATTCTCCGGTAGAACTTTGGGGCACTCTTTGAGGTTCTATGTGTTGGTTGAATAGATGAATCTGAGATTGTGTGATGCATATCGTATAATCATACCCACGGATACTTGAGGTGACATTGGAGTATCTAGGTGACATTAGGGTTTTGGTTGATTTGTATATTAAGGTGTTATTCTAGTACAAACTCTAGGGCTGTTTGTGACACCTATAGGAATAGCCCAACGGATTGATTGGAAAGAATAACTTTGTGGTGGTTTCGTACCCTACCATAATCTCTCCGTTCCTTCTTCGCCATTAGTGACTTTGGAGTGACTCTTTGTTGCATGTTGAGGGATAGTTACGTGATCCAATTATGTTAGTATTGCTGAGGGAACTTACACTAGCGAAAGTATGAACCCTAGGCCTTGTTTCAACGCATTGCAATACCGTTTACGCTCACTTTTATCACTTGCTACCTTGCTGTTTTTATTATTTCAGATTACAAAAACTAGTATCTACTACCCATATTGCACTTGTATCACCATCTCTTCGCTGAACTAGTGCACCTGTACAATTTACCATTGTATTGGGTGTGTTGGGGACACAAGAGACTCTTTGTTATTTGGTTGCAGGGTTGCTTGAGAGAGACCATCTTCATCCTACGGATTGATAAACCTTAGGTCATCCACTTGAGGGAAATTTGCTACTGTCCTACAAACCTTTGCACTTGGAGGCCCAACAACGTCTACAAGAAGAAGGTTGTGTAGTAGACATCAATCTCCTCGTCCTCACCCCGTTTTCCCTGGTCCTCTCTAATCCCCGCGCCGCATCACCTGCAAGACACCGCCACCATGGTCAACCATCGCCGGAGCTCCAAATCGCTGCCGCCGTTGGCCAGATCCGGGCCAGGCGCCCCGGATCCAAGCTCAACCACCGCAGATCCGACCTGCCTTCGCCTCCCCGACCGGATCCGCCATCCCATGTCGTCGTTGACCGCCGGAACCGCCGCCGCTGCCTTCCCATGCGAGAGGAGGACGAGCCCCTCGCCCTTGTGCCTCCTCTACTCGCACGTGCATGGGCCCGGTTCGCCAGGACCAGCATCGCCCGTCTCCTGCATCCGGCCTGCGTCGCTCGGCCAGCGCTCCGCCAGGCCGGCCTATCTCTACCTCCTGTGTAGATGGGGCAAGGCCTGCTGGGTGAGGCCACACCCCAGCGCCCCTCCTCTATTTTTTTCTCCTGTTGGGCCAACTTGATTCAGACCGTCATGTTTTTTTCCCTGTCCAGTGGTTTTAGCATTTTTCCAGGGAATTGGCAGATTTGCAAAAAAAAACCCTAAGTTCATGCATGTCATATCTCACAAATCTTGCATCGGTTTAAAATAAACTTTATATGTAAAATGACTATAATTTCATCTAGTTTCATAATATCCAACTTTCATGCATGTTTGAAATATTTAAAATGTTGTTTTTGTTTAATTTTCTCAAATGCCATGTTAAAATGTTTTACTTCATAACTAAATAACCATAGCTCCATTCTAAATAAACTTTATATGTAAATGGGGTAGAAAATGCATAGATTAACTTGTTGAACTTTATTTTCCTGTTTAATAACTCTAAAATGTGGTTTAGGGCAGAACATTAGCTTTTTCGAAATATGCATATGAGGATTTTGCGGAATTGTTGTTGTTTCCGGCCTCATTTAAACTTGCCTAAATAGTGAGTTTGCTTATGTTTCACCTCTTGCCTTCTTTAACAACATTTAATATTGATGAGTACATAACCGAGAGAGAACTAAATAAGTCATGTGGTGTTTCGTCAATGTGCAACTCGTTGTATATTGAGCTCCACTTAATTTGTAGTTTTGTTTGTGCACTTTGCCATGCCATGCCTCATTAAACCAGACATGCATCATAATTGGTTGTGCATCATGACATGTTTATGTGATGGTTGTTTACTATGTTGCTTGCTTCTTTCCATGTTGCTTCTCTCGTTAGCTTCGGTTTTGTTCCGGAGTTGTGAGGATCCGTTCGACTACGTCCATTTGTCTTCTTCATGGACTCGTTCTTCTTCCTTGCGGGATCTCAGGAAAGATGACCATACCCTCGAAAATCACTTCTATCTTTGCTTGCTAGTTGTTCGTTCGATCGCTATGTTGCGCTACCTACCACTTGTTATATCATGCCTCCCATATTGCCATGTCAAGCCTCTAACCCACCTTCCTAGCAAACCGTTGTTTAGCTAAGTTACCGCTTTTGCTCAGCCCCTCTTATAGCGTTGTTAGTTGCAGGTTAAGTTGAAGATTGTTCCATGTTGAAACATGGATATGTTGGGATATCACAACATCTCTTATTTAATTAATGCATCTATATACTTGGTAAAGGGTGGAAGGCTCGGCCTTATGCCTGGTGTTTTGTTCCACTCTTGCCTCCCTAGTTTCCGTCATACCGGTGTTATGTTCCCTGATTTTGCGTTCCTTACGCGGTTAGGTGTTATGGGAACCCCTTGACAGTTCACTTTGAATAAAACTCCTCCAGCAAGGCCCAACCTTGGTTTTACATTTGCCTAACAACCTAAGCCTTTTTCCCCTTGGGTTTCCGGAGTCCAAGGGTCATCTTTATTTACCCCCCGGGGCCAGTGGTCCTCCGAGTGTTGGTCCAACCTGGGCGATGTCGGGCGCTCCCTGGGCAACCAGGGTCTATGCCAACCCAATGTCTGGCCCATTCCGTGTGCCCTGAGAACGAGATACGTGCGACTCCTATCAGGATTTGTCAGCACATCTGGCGGCTTTGATGGTCTTGTTTTACCATTGTCGAAATGTCTTGTAATCGAGATTCCGAGACTGGCCGGGTCTTCCCGGGAGAAGTAATATCTTTCATTGACTGTGAGAGCTTGTGATGGGCTAAGTTGCGACACCCCTGTAGGGTATAAACTTTCGAGAGCCGTGCCCATGGTTATGTGGCAGATGGGAATTTGTTAATGTCCAGTTGTAGAGAAAAACACTTGACTTAATTAAAATGCACCAACCACGTGTGTAGCTGTGATGGTCTCTTTTCGGCGG
This sequence comes from Triticum dicoccoides, assembly GCF_002162155.2. Classification (NCBI taxonomy): domain Eukaryota; kingdom Viridiplantae; phylum Streptophyta; class Magnoliopsida; order Poales; family Poaceae; genus Triticum; species Triticum dicoccoides. Next base: position 354,649,380 of record NC_041392.1, read on the forward strand.
AGTCCAGGAAGTGAACATGGTTCTTGTGTTATGGTTGTGTGTAAGTAGTTTCAGGATCACTTCTTGATCACTTCTAGCTTCACGACTGTTGCGTTGCTTCTCTTCTCGCTCTTATTTGCGTATGTTAGCCACCATATAAGCTTAGTGCTTGCTGCAGATCCACCTCATTACCTTTCCCTACCCATAAGCTTAAGTAGTCTTGATCTCGTGGGTGTGAGATTGCTGAGTCCTCGTGACTCAAGGATACTTCCAAAACAGTTGCAGGTGCCGATGATACCAGTGCAAGTGGCGCAACCGAGCTCAAGTGGGAGCTCGATGAAGATCTTAGTCGTTGTCTTGTGTCTTTTCCGGATGATCAGTAGTGGAGCCCAGTTGGGACGATCGGGGATCTACCATTTGGGGTTGTCTTCTTTTATTTTGGTTCCGTAGTCAGACCTTTGATTGTACTCTAGATGATATATGTTTAACTTGTTATTTGTGTGAAGTGGCAATTGTAAGCAAACTCTTTATCCCTTTATTATTCAATACATGGGATTGTGTGAATATTACCCCACTTGCGACTAAACCACCATGCGGTAATGCCTCTAAGTCATGCCTCGACACGTGGGAGATATAGCCGCATCGTGGGTGTTACAAGTTGGTAATCAAAGCCATCCCCGTCTTAGGAGCCCCCTGCTCGATCGAATCGCTGACGTTGTTAAGTCTAGAACAAAAATGTTTTGAATCTTAAGATTACACATATCGGAGAGTATGATTCTTTTTACTCCTTAGTCCCTTCGTCGCTCTGGTGAGGCCTCCTGACGTAGAAGTTTTGACTTTCCTCTCCTCATATTTCACGAATTTTTTTTAGGATCACGCGGGTATCTTGGAATCGTTCTGATAGTCTTGTGACGAGAACATTGTTCTTGGTGCCTCCTGACATTTAAGCGTTGTGGCAGTGTCCCGGGGAGTTGAGCTCCGAGGTGTTGTCGTCACAATTTTACCGTTGCAGTTCTGGAATATCTGAGTTCGCCGACATCGAAAATTTCTTTTATGCAGTTGTTGGTGAGATAACCTCGACCCCACCCAGTACTGGGGCGGGAGTTCGGAAGTAGTGCCATAACTCGTATAACAGATGCTTTTCGAAGGTTGAGGTACATGATTTCCGAAGGTTTCTTGGTTATGTGTTGAAGGATGGATACAGCTGGATGTAGGGATTGTTAGTTTGGGTGAGATATTATCCTTCCCCTCGTATCCCCAACACCTGATTGCATAACAAGAAAGTTTTGGTAGTTTATAAGTGAGAATTCAAGTATCTCGTAGGATATATTTCCAATATACACATGATACGGCATGGGATCTATCATATGTTTGTTTCCGGCTTATTCTGCAAGCCGATCTTTTGTTTTTGTTTTGGTTTGTGGTATTCGAGTTGCTTTGAAGTCAAGTGTTGATTCCATACCTTTCCTAAGCGGTGTTCTCATATTTCTATGTGAATACTAATCCTTCATGATAATTGAGATGGTCATGTCAATCCTTTTCAACCGGCGTGTTTCTCTTCAAGTGGATTCGATCATTTTCAACATCCGCGAGATCAACTCAAAGTCTTCTCAACGTTATTTGTTTCATCCGTCCCAAGTTGCCTTTTTTTCCCTCCCTCCCATCCTTTTTCTTCAAGGACTTAGATTTCTTAATCAAGTATTTTTATTATTATTGATGGGAAGCCTCTCCATTCCTTTCCGTCAATGTTCTTATCCGGTGAGTCTCAGGAAGATACTAACGGAGCCTCAAGTCTATCATTCTTCATTCCTTTCTTCTCCGGTGGATTCAAGTCAAGCTTTGCCAATCATATCCTTTCCTCGTTTTAAATGTCTTCTCATGCCGATGCACCTCTTAATCATCCACTTCTCGCTATTCAATTGTTCCGGAGTGCCGAAGATATCTCAGAAGATTCACATTTCCATTCTCGATCCATTCAAGTTGTTTCGAGGTTGTTATCTCATTCAAGCCATTTAATTCAATCGGTGCATTCTCTCTTTAAAATCGTTCAACGGTGTTTCTCTTGAGTGGGCCCTAACCCACAGGTCTTTTCCCAGGATCTTACCTGACTCTTCTATTTTTTCGGAGTTACTCTTAAATTCTTTTCGAAGTTTGACGTAAGAATGAATTGTCATTGGTCAAATGTCTTTCTCCAAGATCTTTCAAATTCTTTTCATCGTCGGTCCAACCTTTATATTTTTCGTCCCGGAGTATCTCAACAATTCATGGTGGTGTTTCTCATCGTCATTCTCTGCATTTGAAGACTGAATAAGTGTTTCCCCTAAATATTGTTCCGTTCTCTCGAAGATTCATGGTTCTAGTGTTATGCCATCCTCTCATAATTGTTCATGATGGTGAGAATTCTTTTCACCCCTCCGGAGCAATTCATGAGTCTTTTTAGTTTGATTCTCCGGAGCCCATCATCTAAGAATTATTCAATCTCAGCATGTAGCTATCATTCTCCAAATCTACCGGTGCATCATTCAAGTATTCTCTAGTTAGTTCATGATCTCTTCATTTCACTTGTATCTAAATTCTCTCAAGTTTTTTTTCATTTTCCAATTCCTCCTGGCGATGCGGTCGTTTTCTTCGCTCATTCTTTTAGTCCTAACGGTAGTTCCTCCAACATTCCTCTTCCGTCATTATCGTATCAATGCATTCGTGCTTTGCAAATCCTACTGGTGGTTCTTTGAAGTCCTTCGCAAGTTTGTGCTATATCTCTCTTAATCATTTCTATGAGAATAAGTAGTATGCCAAATCCGTTGCTTGTCATCAATTTAAATTGGTGAAGGATAAGCATAATGTAATTCTTATTCTTGTTTCATCGAGCAAATTCAATTCCTTATTCCGGAGGTTCATCAAAATTCATGGTTTCAATTGCTCATCTTTCTTTTCTGGAGTTCCATGTTTTCTCGGTTACATCGTCGTGAAGCTCCATCTAAATCATCGCAAGGCTTCACCTTATGTTCTCAACTTCTCTTTCTTTTTGATCATTCTTTTTTTACCGGAGTCTTCATGGAGGCTCTACATGGTGGTTCGTCAAGGATTCTTTTCATCCATCAATTGTTCTTCAAGATTTCTCTCGAAGTTATGGCCCGCCAAGCTATACTCAAAGATAAACATGGTTCTCAACGCATGTTTTGTTTTGAGGAGTTCAAGTATTCTTCATCTTGCATTCCGAAGTGCAATTCTTTCTACCTTATCTTTTGAGACGGTGTTATGTCATTCTTGACAATTTCCTTCGTGTTTCGCGTTTCACATGTTGTTAACAATGAGATATTTTCAAGCCATTAATCTCTTCGTTGGAGTTATCTTTTGTCCGATTTCACCTAAAAGCTTCCCTAAGGAATGTTGTTGTTATGGTGCTTAGCAATGACCAAAGTTCTTCATTTATCCTCCTGGTGAAATAAGTTTCTCGTCTCCTTGTTGATATCAATCCAATCTATTGTTTTCTGTTAGTGGCAGAATTTCACCTCATAATGTTGAGAAGTTCTCCATAAGCCCACTACAAGCTTGTTCTTTTCGTTGTTGGTTTTCCAACAACTCCGTTATAACCTTCTTGGAAGGGTGCTTTCCAAGCTCATTTGTGGCAGGAGGTGGCATTTTCTTCTCCATTCTTATTCCAATGATCGGTCTTCCATTCTTTCTCCCAGAGGCTTTGTGATGTTGCTCTTTTCAATCATCATCTTGAATTGCGAGGATCGTGTTCTTTTCATGATTATCTAATTAACCGAAGTGTTGTGTCATCTCCTCAAGCCCTTTTCATCTTATCAAGTCTTGCATCTCCTTTCAATCGGAGTGCTGCCCAAATTAGATCATTCTTATTCCTTCTCTATCTTGTTTTAACTGGAGTGTTGTGTCTATCATTCCTCTTCTAACCGGACTCTCATCCAAGTGCTTTCATTTTTCCAAGCTCATATTCTTTACCTTCCATTTCCAACCGGAGTGTTGTCGTAATTGATCTTTATCGTTCCTTGTACATCACGTTTCATCCGGAGTGCTTGCATGTACTTCTTGTCCATTGCAACCCTTTTCTTATGTCTTTCAACCTACAAGGTTCTAGTAAGGTTCGTAGTTCCTCTTTTCTAACGGAGTGTTTTCAACCTCGTTCATCTTAGTTGTATTCTTTTCTCGAAATTGTTTAACCTCTCAAGGTTCATTGGTTTCACTCATTTGTCAAAGAAGCAACTTTGTTTTACCTCTTCCTTTTCTGTTTTCTCTCTGGTGCCATCCTAGATCTCGGGATGAGATCCTCTTGTAGTGGTGGAGTGTTGTAATGCCCCAAGTCCAATGCGCCAGGTGTCTTCGAGTTATTCGCTGTTTTGCCTTGTCATTCACTTGCGTGTTGCATCTTGCCATGTCATCATGTGCATTGCATCATCATGTTTTCAAAACTTGCATCTGTCTGGGTCTTCTAGTTCTCTCCGTTGTCCGTTCTGAGCCCAGACACACTTGCACGTGCCCGCGACACATCCGAAAAATTATTTTATAAGTGGCCGTGAAATGTTCTCGGAATGGGATGAGAACTAGCGTGTGGTCTTGTTATAGTGTAGGTAGACCGCTTGCCAAGTTTCATCGCATTCGGAGTCCGTTTGATGCCCCAACGGATAACTATAGTGACAATATAGTCGGTTAAACGTCGGACGTTTTCGGTCTCCGGAAACAGTCGCCGGGCCGCTTTCTAACTCTCTCTTCTCAGCCCAAGGCCCCTCTTCACAGCCCACCTACAGCCCACCTAATCCCCCTCCGCTCCGTACCATCCGATAGCGATTGAACGGCTCCGAAACGGACTAAAACCCCCTCTCCTAGCCCCTACCCATAAATGGACGACCTTCCCCTTCCATTTCTGTTAAAAACCCAAGCCTCCCTTGTTTTCTGCGCCGCCCAATCATCATCCGCCGCCACCTCCCACCTTCTCCTCCATTTCCACGCCTTCCCGCTTCCCCGCCGCCACTTGGCGCGCTGCCGTTTGCCAGCCACCACCAGCGCCGCCACCCTCGGCCTATCGTTTCACGCCACCTGTCCCCAGCGCCTCGCCATGGCCCTACACCGCCGCGTGACCCGCGAGGACCCAGATCGGGCCCTAGGAAGCCCATCGAAGCTGTAGCCCGAGCGCCCGCATATCCAGCCTCTCGCGTGGACGACCCTGAGCTTCATCACTCGCGACCCGCCGCCTCCACCCCGTCGCTCGCCGGAGACCAAGGTCGCCTGAGGCCACGACCACCTCTCCGACTAGCAGGTCAACAGCTCCGGGCCTCTCCTCGTCCTCACCCCATTTTCCCTGGTCCTCTCTAATCCCCACGCCGCATGAGCTGCAAGATGCCGTTGTCCAGATCCGGGCCAGGCGCCTCGGATCCGAGCTCCACCGCCGCAGATCCAACCTCCCTTCGCCTCCCCGACTGGATCGCCATCCCATGTCGCCGTTGACCGCCGGAACCGCCGCCGCTGTGTTCCCGTGCGAGAGGAGGATGAGCCCCTTGCCCTCATGCCTCCTCTGCTCGCATGCGCATGGGCCCACGTCGCCAGGCCCAGCATCGCCCGTCTCCTGGCAAAGTTCTCAAGGATGGCAAAGAAATTTTAAATTTTCAGCATAAGCATTTAGCCTCTCTTGCAACCATTTAGTTTCTAAATACTTATGCCTCTTGCAAAATCTATCTTCCCTAATTGGTGTGTGCTTGCAAGCTCTATGCACTACACAAAAATTGACATGCTTATAGGAGACATTTTCATCATGACTAGTGCAATCATCATTAGTACTATGGATATTCAAAGAGTTCGTACTAACAACATTGCAATCATGCTCATCATTCAAAGATTTAGTGCCAAACATTTTAATGCATTCTTCTTCTAGCACTTGGGCACAATTATCGGAATCCTTATTTTCATGAAAGATATTAAAAAGATGAAGCATATGAGGCACCCTCAATTCCATTTTTTGTAGTTTTCTTTTATAGACTAAACTAGTGATAAAACAAGAAACTAAAAGATTTGATTGCAAGATCTAAGGATATACTTTCGAGTGCTAACCTCCCTGCAACGGCGCCAGAAAAGAGCTTGATGTCTACTACACAACCTTGTTCTTGTAGAGGTTGTTGGCCCTCCAAGTCTAGAGGTTTGTAGAACAGTAGCAAATTTCCCTCAAGTGGATGACCTAAGGTTTATCAATCTGTGGGAGGCGTAGGATGAAGATGGTCTCTCTCGAACAACCCTGCAACCAAATAACAAAGAGTCTCTAATAATAACATAATTGTATAGGTGCACTACTTCGGTGAAGAGATGGTGATACAAGTGCAATATGGATGGTAGATATAGGTTTTTGTAATCTGAAAATCTAAAAATAGCAAGGTAACTAATGATAAAAGTGAGCGAAAACGGAATTGCAATGCGTTGAAACAAGGCCTAGGGTTCATACTTTCACTAGTGCAAGTTCTCTCAACAATAATAACATAATTGGATCATATAACTATCCCTCAACATGCAACAAAGAGTCACTCCAAATTCACTAATAGCGGAGAACAAACAAAGAGATTATTGTAGGGTATGAAACCACCTCAGAGTTATCCTTTCTAATCGATCTATTCAAGAGTCCGTAGTAAAATAACACGAAGCTATTCTTTCTGTTAAATCTATCCTAGAGTTCGTACTAGAATAACACCATAAGACACAAATCAACCAAAACCCTAACGTCACCTAGATACTCCAATGTCACCTCAAGTATCCGTGGGTATGATTATACAATATGTATCACACAATCTCAGATTCATCTATTCAACCAACACAAAGAACTTCAGAGAGTGCCCCAAAGTTTCTACCGGAGAGTCAGGACGAATACATGTGCCAACCCCTATGCATAAGTTCACGAGGTCACGAAACCCGCAAGTTGATCACCAAAACATACATCAAGTAGATCACGTGAATATCCCATTGTCACCACAGATAGGCACATGCAATACATACATCAAGTGTTCTCAAATCCTTAAAGACTCAATCCTATAAGATAACTTCAAAGGAAAAACTCAATCCATTACAAGAGAGTAGAGGGGGAGAAACATCATAAGATCCAACTATAATAGCAGAGCTCGCAATACATCGAGATCGTGCCAAATCAAGAAAACGAGAGAGAGAGAGAGAGATCGAACACATAGCTACTGGTACATACCCTCAGCTCCGAGGGTGAACTACTCCCTCCTCGTCATGGAGAGCACCAGGATGAAGAAGATGGCCACCGGAGAGGGATTCCCCCCTCCGGCAGGGTGTCAAAACATGTCTAGATTGGTTTTCGGTGCCTACGGAGGCATGCGGCGGCGGAACTCTCGATCTGGGTTTCTTTCTGGAAGTTTGGGGTTATATAAGAGGCGTTGGCGTCGGGAACAAGTCAGGGGGGTCCACGAGGCGGCCACGAAGTAGGGGGGCACGCCCAGGGGGGTAGGGCGCGCCCCCACCCTCGTGGGTGCCTCGGGAGTCCTCTGGCCCATCTCCAATATTCCGTGGGCTTCTTCTGGCCCAAAAATAATCTCCGTAAATTTTTAGGTCAATTGGGCTCCGTTTGATATTCCTTTTCCGTGATACTCAAAAACAAGGAAAAACATAAACTGGCACTGGGTTCTAGGTTAATAGGTTAGTCCCAAAAATCATATAAAATAGCATATAAATGCATATAAAATATCCTAGATGGATAATATAATAGCATGAAACAATCAAAAATTATAGATACGTTGGAGACGTATCATGGTGTCACTCACGGCCCCAAACGATGTGTACAGGGTTCCCAAGCCCACCAAACGGGCGACACTTGGTACACCCGGCCACGGTGCCTAGTCTGTCCCAAGACCACCTATACCGGGTGCCACTTGGTAGACTACTAACACTACCTACAAACACCAGAAACTAGTTGCAACTACTGGATAGAGATTGAGTTGATTAATAAGCTGAGAGGGGTCGAGTTACCAGAACCCAATGTGTGGTAGCAACTGTCTTGGATCACAGACGCAGAACTCAGTTCCTGAGGACTGTTTCAATGAGACAACCAACCATGTACTCCTACATGGCCTCACACCGCTACCTTCACCAAATCGTGTTCACACACAATTAGCTCTCAACAATAGGACATGTTCACAACTTTCGAATTCACCCCCGATGAATCAAACCTGACTCAACTCTATGCAGTAGCAGGCATGAAAAATAAGAAAGAATGAGTAGGCACATCAGGGCTCAAACAACTCCTACTCATGCTAGTGGGTTTCAACTATTTACTGTGGCAAAGACGGGTCATGCAGAGGAAAGTGGTTCAACTACCGCCGCATGTAACAGTTGAATCGTTGTTGTCCTAATGCAGTAAAAGATAGCAGAAGCAAGAGATTGGGATTGTATCAAGATGCTCAAAGGGGGGTTTCTTGCCTGGCACTTCTGAAGATAGTATAGCTCTTCGTCACTGTCATCGAACTCATCGTCGGAACCACGTCTACCGAGAGGGGACAAGCACCGACAAACAAAGAATAAACACAATCAATGCAATGCAACAGTATGATGCATGATCATGACATGGCAATATGCTGTTCATTGAGCTAATGCAACTAGCAACATAATTAAATGAAGTTGGTTTGAACCCAAGGCTCAAATTCAAACTCCACATGTGGTTATTTAAATGCCATTCATTTGATTTTTGCTAAAAAGTAGCCAAAAGTTGTTCTAACATGCATGAAAATAGCATAAATGGATAGATTGTATTTTTCTGATAATTTTCCATATATAAATTATTTCATTTGGAGTTACGATTGATTTTCCATGATTTTTCAAAGTTCGGGGTATTTTCTAAAATTCATAAATCATTTTCTGATTTATTCTAATTCCAAAAAATAGTTACAACGTCAGCATGACGTCATCAGGTCAACAGAGCTGACCGGGGTCAAACCTGGCATGTGGGGTCCACACGTTAGTGACACAGGGGTTGACCGGGTCTAATCCAATGTTGACTGGGGTTTGACTCGCTGCGGGACCCACTGTTAGTGGCACATGTGGATAATTAGTTGGTGGATTAGGCCCTAATGGCTGGATTAGGCCGGCGGTTAGTTGCCGGCGTAAGCATAGGAGGCGGCGTTTGCCGTTCCAGCGATTTCGGCGACGGGAAAAAGCGAGCCTGGTCCTATTGGAACGGCCATGACGCGGCGTGTCCAACGGTGGCTGTGTCTGCAGCTAGGGTGGCTGGTAGCGGCAACTGCGGCGAGCGAGGCGGTGGCCGAAGCTACTGCCTAGCATGGCACGCGGTTGCAACGCACAACCGGGTGAACCGAATGGTGCAGAAGCACATACGGGGCAGCAGGAGAACAACTATGCCACGGGGGCAAGTTGGGGGAGCTTGGGAGTGCGGGCTCGCCGGCCATGGCGGACGGCGGCCTCGGGCATTCGCAGGGCAGCGGCTTGCACGCAGATTATAGCATGGGTATAGAGGGGAGAGAACCGATGGCTCATGGCGAATTCATGGAGAAGCTCAGCGGCTCGGGGACGGCTCGGGCGAAGCAAATCGACGACGGCGATCTTGGGCGCCCGAGGAAGAAGACGACAGTGGCGATGGTGTTGCAGGCCACTCGGGGACGCGGGCGTCATCTTGGAGAAGCTGCGGAGCTCGACGGGGATGCTAGCACGGCGAATCATGGGCACTGGCCACGCGGGCGGCAGAGTTGGCCGGTGGGGCTTTCTGTTCGGGCGAAGAACGAGGAGGCAGAGGGGAATGGCTAGGGGAGAAGGGGGGTCAGCACGGGCCTTGTCCACGTCTCTTGGGCGCGGGGTTGGGAGGAAGTAGGCGTCGACACGGTGAAGCAGGAGGTGGCCGCTCGGGCACGTGCGCTGGCTGCCAGTAGGTGCAAGGTTGAAGACAAACTTGCCCGTGGTGGGCTGGGCTGGCTCTTGGGCTGCTGCTGCAGGTAAAAGGACCAGATAAGCCTGCTCTATTTTAATTTTGGTCTGTTTTATTTTTATTTATTTATTTGCCACTATTTAAATTCAAAACGAATTTCAATCCAGTGCCAAATCTTTCTGTAATTATTTATGTGACTTAAGTGGACTTTTCCAAAGGCACGTAAATTATTGCAGAAGTGTTCACTATTTTTGGTTTGGATCAAATCCCTTGCCGAAAATATCAAACATCAATGAAGATCATTTTGGTTTCACTGAATGCAATTTTTTTAGGGTTCTTGCCCTTTAATTAAATTTGTGAGACTTCAAAACATTCCTTAATTCAACTTTCTTGAAATTAGATATGATGCATGATGCTCTCAAATGTAACTAATATAATTATTTGCAGACAAATATTCTAGGGCTGTCACATCGATTCCCTCTTATCAAACCACCTTGCCTCACTGCATATGCATAGACCCCCCTTGCTCGTCCAAAACTTTCCCGAACCCGAACCGGGTGGTTGTTACCGGTTGGTTCGGATCATCCCCGAACATCCCCCAAACATCATCGGTTCTTTATTGGACTCTCCCACTATACTCTTTCTCGACTGTCCGATCTCGACCGGGTGATCCAAAATTCCCCCCTTTCAATATATATAGACCACCACTAACCAAATCTAGACAAACCCCTAATTTCTAGGGATCGTACCCAAGCGCCGCCACCTTCTCCCTCGGGATCCCTCCCCGATCCCCTCAATTCAGCCGGCGAGCGCCGTCGCCCACCTTCTCCTCAATTTTAGTTCCACCCAGTCACCGCCTCCACCTGCCTTCCTCGATCCACCCCGCCCCCTGCTTACCTAAGCCCATACAGCCCTGCCTCGATGGCCCCCACAGGAACCCTCTCCTTCCTCCCTTGATTCTTCTTCCTTCCCAATATTTCTTCCCCTCCTCTCAACATCTCGGTCTTACCTTTCACAGGAGCTTCTGTCGTCGCGCCATGGATGGCCATGGTGCTCCACGCTGCACCCGATCTCCTCCGCGAGCCTCACCGTCAGCCACCTTGAGCCACCATAGCTCACCGGTGAGCACATCTAGCCACCGCGCCCGTTGTTCCCTCCTTTTTGTTCCCGTTTCTTCTCCCCGCCTGTCCTCTCTGAACTCTCTCGCTTTATGTATTTCTTCACAAGAGCACATCCCCAACGCTGGTCCTCGCCCGCAGTACCTTGACGCCACTGGCCTCCTCTGCTTCGAACACACGCGCGCCTGCCTTGAGAACCGCTGGTCCGCCAAGTTCCTCGCATGCATCCTCCCGTCGAGCGCCGGGACGAGCGAAGGCAGCTCCAGCCTCACCTCGGCCCTCCTCGACCTCCTTCCCACCGGATCCGCCCCCCTCGTCCATCCACTCGTCACCGGAGGTCGCCGCCATGCCCTGCATCCTGCATCGCTAGCCGCTGTGCCCTGCTTGACGAACGAGACGGCCAGCGCTGCCCCCTCGTTGACTTGGTCCAACGCCAGCATGGACGAGTGTCGTGTCGGCCGCGCGAGCCCTCCTCCGATTCGCCTTCACCATGGGCCGGCAGATCCACCGCCCGGCCTCAAGGCCCGATGTGAGAAGCTCCCCCGCGCCTTGGGCCAGATCTCAGTTTCGGCCCATGTCATGTTTTTTTTCCTCTGGACGATTTTAGCTAATTTCCTGGAATTATAGTTTTACAGAAAAACCCTCTTTGTTCATGCACATCATATCTCATTAATCGTGCATCGGATTAAAATGAATTATATATGTAAAATGCTTAGAATTTCATCTAGTTTCATAATATGCAACTTTCATCCATGTTTGAAATGTTTAACTTGTTTTTTGCATTAATTTGCATAAATATCATGTTAAAATGGTTTAATTCATAACTAATTAACCGTATCTCCGAATTAAATAAACTTTATATGTAAATGGAGTAAAAATGCATAGATTAGCTTGGTGCACTTTGTTTTACTGTTTAACAACATTAAAATATGGTTTAGGGCAGAACAATACCAAATCCAAAATATGCATATGACGATTTTCCGTAATTGTTGTTTGTTGTTCCGGCCTCATTTAAACTTGCCTAAATAGTTAGTTTACTTATACTTCACCTCTTGCCATGTTAATCAACATTTAATATTGTTGCGTACATAAATGAGAGCGAACTAAATAACTTGAATGTGGTGTTTCGTCAATATGCAACTTGTTTCATACTAAGCTCCACTTAATTTGTAGAATTGTTTGTTGCACTTTGCCATGCCATGACTCATTAAACTGGACTTGCATCATACTTGGTTGTGCATCATGTCATGTTTATGGTGTGGTTGTTTACCATGTTGTTTGCTTCTTTCCGGTTGTGCTTCTTCTTGAAAGTTCCAGTTACGTTGCGATTGTGAGGATCCGTTCGACTACATTGGTTCATATTCTTCTTCATGGATTCGGTCTTCTTCCTAGCGGGATTTCAGGCAAGATGACCGTCACCTTGGATCGCTACTATCTTTGCTTTGCTAGTTGTCTCGATGCTATCGCTATGTCGCGCTACCTACCGCTTGTTTATCAAGCCTCCCAATATGCCATGAAACAGCCTGTGACCTTTTCACCATCCCAGCAAACCATTGTTTGGCTATGTTATCGCTTTGCTCAACCGCTCTTATAGCGTTGCTAGTTGCAGGTTGTTCCATGTTGGGACATGGATATCATGGATATCATGGGATATCACTATATCTATTATTTTAATTAATGCATCTATATACTTGGTAAAGGGTGGAAGGCTCGGCCTTTTTCCTGGTGTTTTGTTCCACTCTTGCCGCCTTAGTTTCCGTCATATCAGTGTTATGTTCCTTGATTTTGCGTCCCTAACACGGTGAGGGTTTATGGGCCCCTCTTGACACTACAAAAAAAGACACATCCATGACATTTTGGGCCGAACGGAATTTTTCTGTCATGCTTATGACACTTCTATGACGATAATTGTGACAAAACCCGGTATCATTATAGATGTGGTGGGCTCCTACTTCTATGACAAAAAATCCTGACCAAAAAATAGGCTTTTCGTCCTAGGCGGGCTGGAGACGCATCTGCATGACATTCTTTGGGCTGTCCATGACGGAAAAAAACATGGTTGAAGCGAGGGCGAGGAAAATATCTGGGAGTTCCCGGTTAGGGTGGGTGGTCGGGGGCCGAGCGATGTGCGTTTCTTTCGTACGTACGTGCGTGTGTGCGAGGCGTTGCACTCTAACTGAACCCGAGCAAGGCATTGGGATCTAACTGAACCCGAGCGATTGCACTACTGGCTACGCGTTACTGAACCCGAGCGATCGATCGATGGCTGTTAACTGAACCCGATTGAGCGGTTCCTTCTCTACTGCCGCTAACTGAAGCCGATCGAACCTGCTGCTGAACAGTGAGCGTTGTTGGGGGAGGGG